>NC_092155.1:52655332-52969499 GCF_045791955.1 Oncorhynchus clarkii lewisi
GTCAAAACTGTAACTAGGTTACTCAGGAACATTCAATGTCATCTTGGTAAGCAACTCCAGTGTATATTTGGCCTTGTGTTTTTAGGTTATTGTCCTGCTGAAAGGTGAATTTGTCTCCCAGTGTCTATTGGAAAGCAGACTGAACAAGGTTTTTCTTTAGGATTTTGCATGTGCTTAGCTCTAATCCATTTATTTTTATCATAAAAATCTCCCTAGTCCTTGTCGATGAAAAGCAAACCCATACAATTATGCAACCACCACCATACATGAAAATATAAATAGTAGTACTCAGTGATGTGTTGTGTTGGAGTTGCCCCAAACATAACTCTTTGTATTCAGGACAAAGTACATTTCTTTGCCACATTTTTCACAGTTTTACTTTTGTGCCTTACTGCAAACACGATGCAAGTTTTAGAATATTTGTATTCTGGAAAGTTTTCCTTGTTTTTCACTCTGTCATTTAGGTTAGTATTGTGGAGTAACTACAATGTTGTTGATCCATTCAAATGTTTCTCCTGTAACTGTTTTAAAGTCATCATTGGCTTCATGGTGAAATCCCTGAGCGGTTTCCTTCCTCTCCGGCAACTGAGTTAGGAATGACGCCTGTATCTTTGTAGTGACTGGGTGTATTGATACACTATCCAAAGTGTAATTAATAACTTCACCATGCTCAAAGGGATATTCAATGTCTGTTTTTTTATTTTTACCCATCTTCCAATAGGTGTCCTTCTTTGCGAGGCATTGGAAAACCTCCCTGATCTTGGTAGTTGAATCTGTGTTTGAAATTCACTGTTCGACAGAGGGACCTTGCAGATAATTGTATGTGTAGAGTACACTTATTGTGTGACTTGTTAAGCAAAGTTTTTCAAAATGTGGAAAAAGTCAAGGGGTGTGAATACTTTCTGAAGGCAGTGTAAAGTACATGTGCACACCCGAAGCTCTGCTAGCAAATTAGCCGTTCGCAACTGTTAGCAGTCTTTTACTGGTGATAAGAACGGACGATTGCCATACTTTTTAGAGTTTCATTACTCAGTTATTACATTTATATAACATTTACCAAACGTAAAGTAAAAATCCAAACCGGTTCGTGCATTAACTGTATAATGTAAAATGCGGTTTGTCGACCAATAATTAATGCTAACTGCTAACTAACTTCAATGTAAAACATGCTATGCTAAATGGGCACATAATGTACACAAAATGGTAGATTACACAGAGTACCCTGACTTGAAAAACACACAGGCAACCTTAAATTCAGCCTTATTATTCAACATTTCTCAAATAGGAATACAGCCTGTGGAGTAGGCTACCCAGGGATATGTACAGGTGACCCAGTATTTATATTAAGTGAGATGTAATGGCCCTACTTTGGGTGAAGAAGAGCAACAGAGCTAGGCAGATGGGCCCACCTCAAGTAAAATCCTGATAGAGAAACTTGGAAAATGCTCATTAGGCCATACAATGGAAAGCAGACAAGCTAGTTCCTCCCTATTTCAGTCCATTTTCTTCCATTTGGTACCTGATGAACACAACCCTGAACACTCACATTGTAGCCTCCCAGATGACCCCGCAATGTTGCCTGGGCAACCCTTGTCCAACTGACTCTGAGAAGGGTGGTGTTCAACACCTCCACTGCCACGTCCTGTGGGGAAGCTGTAGGCACTGGAGAGGACAGGCACCAATCAGTAGCAATAGTACAAGCACACAAGCGCACGCACACGCACACACACACTAGACAAAGGGTAGGTAGCACATATTTACAAAGAAATACAACATCAAGAAGGAACAAACACACTATATAAAACAAAAGCATTTCCACTTCTGTATGAAACTATGGAGGGTACGTATTAGTACGGTCTATGTAGAGGGCGGGGAGGGGGGTTATATTACGGAGGGTGTGAAAAACAAAACTAAGATCCATTATCCTTTGTGTCATTATGTGTCAAATCTCACAATTTGCTAAGACAAAGGTGAGAATTTGACTTGCAAACTCTCTGCAACGGTTCCAATTTCTTATGTGAGGGGACTACTTGAAGTACACCTACATAGGACTAGGGGTGATATCCAGAAAAAAAATGACAGACACTTAACCTGATACATTATCCCGAAAACAATGCCAAAAGACAACTGAAGACAGGAAAATGGGGGAGATGCAATGTTTACATAAATTAATAATATTGGTCTCTTTGTCAAAAATGGCAGTTGGGTCACTTAACAGAGTAGTACTAGGATACACTACAACACCATCTGCACATCAGAACAGTAGATAAACAATGGAAATGGAAAATGTATGATACAACCAATGATGATTATTTGCTTTATATATATATATATAACAAAAGAGTAGAAAAATTGTTTTCATTCACATAGAGGAGCAACATGCCTCCCCTGGGTGGGCTTGGTAAAACACTCATCTCCCCTACTTGCACATTATGATACACCTATCCAGCCTTAAAAGTGTACATCCCATTAATATCTCCTTTCTCCTGAAGTGCGTACTCATTCACTAGTTCCTTTCAAATCAGTGAAGAAACTTTGAATTTATACTGTATTCAGTTGAAGTCGGAAGTTTACATACACCTTAGCCAAATACATTTAAACTCAGTTTTTCACAATTCCTGACATTTAATCCTAGTAAAAATTCCCTGTTTTAGGTCAGTTAGGATCACCACTTTATTTTAAGAATGTGAAATGTCAGAATGATAGTAGAGAGAATGATTTATTTGATTTATATAGGTGTATTATAATTGTTTAACTTGGGTCAAACATTTTGGGTAGCCTTCCACAAGCTTCCCACAATAAGTTGGGTGAATTTTGACCCATTCCTCCTGACAGAGCTGGTGTAACTGAGTCAGGTTTGTTGGCCTGCTTGCTCACACACGCTTTTTCAGTTCTACCCACAAATGTTCTATAGGATTGAGGCCAGGACTTTGTGATGGCTACTCCAATACCTTGACGTTGTTGTCCTTAAGCCATTTTGCCACAACTTTGGAAGCATGCTTGGGGTCATTGTCCATTTGGAAGACCCATTTGCGACCAAGCTTTAACTTCTTTCCTAACTGATGTCTTGAGATGTTGCTTTAGTATATCCACATAACTGTCCTTCCTCATGACTCATGATGCAATCTATTTTATGAAGTGCACCAGTCCCTCCTGCAGCAAAGCACCCCACAACATGATGCTGCCACCCCCGTGCTTCACAGTTGGGATGATGTTCTTCGGCTTGCAAGCCTCCCCCTTTTTCCTCCAAACATAACGATGGTCATTATGGCCAAACAGTTCTATTTTTGTTTCATCAGACCAGAGGACATTTTTCCAAAAAGTACGATCTTTGTCCCCATGTGCAGTTGCAAACCGTAGTCTGGCTTTTTTATGGCAGTTTTGGAGCAGTGTCATCTTCCTTGCTGAGCGGCCTTTCAGGTTATGTCGATATTGGACTCGTTTTACTTAGGATATAGATACTTTTCTACCTGTTTCCTCCAGAATCTTCACAAGGTCATTTGCTGCTGTTCTGGGATTGATCTGCACTTTTCATACCAAAGTACGTTCATCTCTAGGAGACAGAACGAGTCTCCTTCCTAAGCAGTATGACAGCTGCATGGTCCCATGGTGTTTATTCTTGCGTACTATTGTTTGTACAGATGAACGTGGTACCTTCAGGCATTTGGAAATTGCTCCCAAGGATGAACCAGACTTGTGGAGGTCTACAATTGTTTTTCTGAGGTCTTGGTTGATTTCTTTTGATTTTCCCATGATGTCAAGCAAAGAGGCACTGAGTTTGAAGGTAGGCCTTGAAATGCATCCACAGGTACACCTCCAATTGACTCAAATGATGTCAATTAGCCTATCAGAAGCTTCTCAAGCCATGACATCATTTAATGGAATTTTCCAAGCTGTTTAAAAGGCAAAGTCAACTTAGTGTATGTAAACTTCTGACCCACTGGAATTGTGATACAGTAAGTTGTAAGTGAAACAATTGTTGGAAAAATTACTTTAGTCATGCACAGAGTAGATGTCCTAACTGACTGGCCAAAACTATAGTTTGTTAACAAGAAATTTGTGGAGTGGTTGAAAAACTTGTTTTAATGACTCCAACCTAAGTGTATGTACATTTCCGACTTCAACTGCATATAAGGGAAGTGAACGTACACACTTTGGGACGAGGGACTGATAATTGGGACATTGCCAAAAAGAGGCCATATGTATGAAGTTCACGGGATTAAAGGAAAAACTCTGGTGGTCTGTTACTCACAGTCTTCCCCGGAGTACCCTGTCACTACTTTGGGTTCTGGGCCCCAGCCGTGACTGTTGCGACTCTGGATCTTGATCTCGTAGGGGACGAATGTGGGGGTGTTCTTGATGACAAAGGCGTGTCTCTTGACAAGATACTCTTTCCAGATATCTTCTACTCCCAGTTTCCTGTAGCTCAACTTGTACTCCAGGCCTGGACCATTGTGCTCCACAGGCAATAGTGGCTGTGACAGAGGACAACACAACAGAAAGTAAGTCATTAAACACATAAGGTATCTATCTACAACATACTCTACCTGTATCGAAGACATACAGCATACAATTGCTGCCTTTAAGGGTAGCTATAGACGCAGTTATGAGTCTCTCTCACCTCCCAACTGATATCCATTTGATGGGGCAGATGACCCTGAATTTTGATGTTTTCTGGGTTTTTATCAGGAGCTGTGAGGACATATGCATTATTATATAGTTTGCTCTGTGTTAAGACAATTCCTTTAGGGCGCATATGGCCAAAATAACTCTTCACATGACAATGGCCAGTTCATTGAAAACTTTGAAATCCTCTTAACCTATATATAAAGTAGACACTTATAAACGTATAATAAGATGATTATAACAGGTTACAGAGAAAGTCAAACCTGCAGGGAGGGTTTTGTATCGGTCTGTGGGGTTGCTTGGGGGCCCTTTCCCAATGCCATTAACTGCATACACTCTAAACTGGTAGTTCAGGTGGCCGTGTAATGTCAACAAAGCTGTGACCTGGTTGCCAGGGACTCGCTGGAGTTCTCGCCAGGTCCCAGGATCCCACTGACTCTCCTCGTACTCCACTATGAACTCTGTGCTCGAAACAGTATACAAAATCATATATTAGCCATTCAGAAATAAATATACTGTTTACTGAAAAAGTACTACATTGTATGTCTACATTAGGAAATATTGAAATACACTACGTGACCAAAAGTACGCTCGTCGAACATATCATTCCAAAATCATGGGTATTAATATGGAGTTGGTTCCCCTTTTGCTGCTATAACAGCCTCGACTCTTCTGGGAAGGCTGTCCACCACAGTAGATGTTGGAACATTGCTGCGGGGACTTGCTTCCATTCAGCCACAAGAGCATTAGTGAGGTCGGGCACTGGTGTTGGGCGATTAGGCCTGGCTCGCAGTCGGCATTCCAATTCATCCCAAAGGTGTTCGATGGGGTTGAGATCAGGGCTCTGTGCAGGCCAGTCAAGTTCTTCATCACTGATCTCGACAAACCATTTCTGTATGGACCTCACTTTGTGCACGGGGGCATTGTCATGCTGAAACAGGAAATGTACTTCCCCAAACTGTTGCCACAAATCTGGAAGCACAGAATCGTCTGCTACGCATGTCCCGTTCTGTGAGCTTGTGTGGCCTACCACTTCACGGCTGAGCCGTTGTTGCTCCTAGACGTTTCAACTTCACAATAGTGTACCTTGTCTGTGCATATATTTCACATTATAGAAATCTCTTTTTACAGTTTCAGGAAAGGGGTTATAATACTGTATATTGAGGAATAACACCCCCAAGTGTTACATGACAATCAATGTTTTTAGTACACTGAACAAAAATATAAACGAAACATACTGTATAAAGGGTTGGTCCCATGTTTCATTAACTGACATAAAAGATTCCAGACATTTTACCTACACACAAAAGGTGAATTACTCTCAAATGTTTTGCACAAAATTAGTTTACATCACTGTTAGTGAGCATTTCTCGTTTGCCAATATAATTAATCCACCTGACCGGTATATCAAGAAGCTGATTAAACAGCATACTTATTAGACAGGTGCACCTTGTGCTGGGGACAATAAAAGGCCACTCGAAAATGTGCAGTTTTGTCACACAACACAATGCCACAGATGTTAAACGTGAGGGAGCCTGCAATTGGCATGCTGACTGCAGGAATATCCACCAGAGCTGTTGTCAGAGAATTGAATGCTAATTTCTCTACCATAAGCCGCCTCCAATGTCATTTTAGAGAATTTGGCAGTACATCCAACCGGCCTCACAACCGTCGACCACATGTATGGTGTCGTGTTGGCAATCGATTTGCTGATACCAACGCTGTGAAGAGAGTACCCCATGGTTACGGTGGGGTTATGAAATGGGCAGGCACAAGCTACGAACAACGAACACAACTGCATTTTATCGATGGTAATTTGAATGCACAGAGATACCGTGATGAGATCCTGAGGCCCATTGTTGTGCCATTCATCCATCGCCGTCGCCATCACCTCATGTTCCTGCATGATAATGCACATCCCCATGTGTTGCAAGAATCTGTACACAATTCCTGGAAGCGGAACATTTCCCAGTTTTTCCATGGCCTGCATACTCAGATATGTCACCCACTGAGCACGTTTGGGATGCTCTGGATCGATGTGCACAACAGCGTGTTCCAGTTCCCGCCAATATCCAGCAACTTCGCACAGCTATTGAAGAGGAGTGGGACAAAATTCCCTAGGTCACAATCAACAGCCTGATCAACTCTATGTGAAAGAGATGTGCCGCGCTGCAAGAGGCAAATGGTGGTCACACCAGATACTGACTGGTGTCGACCAAACTTTTTTTTAAAGTTATCTGTGACCAACAGATGCATATCTGTATGTGAAATCCATAGATTAGGGCCTAATTTATTTATTTAAATTGACTGATTTCCTTATATGAACTGTAACTCAGTAAAATCTTTGAAATTGTTGCATGTTGCATTTATATTTTTGTTCAGTATATGTTTGTAGTATGCTGAAACTGGGACCACATTTGATCTTCTCTTTCTAGTCCCACAGGTACGGTGTACATTTGAGGACATCCCTCCTTCCTATAGCAAAAGGTTGAGGGTGAAGACAGCTGACTGTGGTAGCCAGGCCTACCAGTGGTAGAGCTGTTGTGGTCGTCACCGGGTACCCAGGCCAACCGGACACTCCAGCTCTTTTGTTCAGACAGCTCCACATCCTCTGGCGCATCAGGGACATCTGAAACAACATAACAGCAACATTGTAATCACATTATGATGGTGGGGTGCACAGCTTCAGTCATTTGAGGACCGCATTCCTGCTACATTTAGTCTTTGACCGCCTTATATAGTAACTAGGGACTGACTACCTGTGACACCTGGGACATGTTCATTGGGGCATGCAATGAAAAAAATAATAATAATAATAATTGCAAAGGAAAACTAAAATTATACATTTTTGTCCAGGTAGTCCTTCCCTCTTTCAGTCTATTTTCTTCCGTTTGGTGAACTCTTGGTGCACTCTTCAGCCAATCAGTAAGATCCCTATTAAGCACCGTAGGTACCAAAGATAAATCAAAACTGTCTGGACTGCGGACCTCCGGGGCTTGAATTGTGCACTTCAGCACTACAGACGTAGTACAATGGCATTACTGAAACAGACGGTGATGCTGCTTACCCAGTACAGTAACAAGTGCAGAGGCGGTGTCCTGGTCTAGATTGGTTCTGGCGGTACATGTGTATGTTCCCTTGTCGCTTTGGTTTACATTGATAATTTGTAGCATTCCATCATCCAGAAAATATCTAATAATAAAAGCACATTTATAAAGAGAGACTCATAATACATTCACTTGTATCTTTGGTAAAGCTGTCAATCTTAATAGGTGGTTTCTATGAATATTTCCGTAATCTTTGTGAGGTGAGCCAACTTGCTACACTCTTGTAATAATATAGTGATGAATACAAAATGGGGTAACAATCCCATTAGGGTATCTTACCTGGACTGTTCTGTGAATGGGGGTATCTCCTCCCCATCCTTGCTCCAGACTATTTGAAACTCGTTCCTAAGAGATATATCATACTCTGCTTGGCATGTAAGCTGGGCTGTGGTTCCACTTAATATGTGCAGGTCCTGCGGCGGCTCCACGATTTGGGTGGGATCTGAAACATACAAATACATTTATCGGGTGAATAAAACAAGATCTTAAACTCTTCTGATGTTCAGTTACATTTGAAAGTCTTGCGGGCCATATTTGAAGTCTCATGCTAGCTATGTAAGTCCGGTGAGAGAGAGTTACAGACATTTTACACAGGCTGAACTGAACTATGTCTGGATGATAATGAATGCCATATTTTCCCTGCTACCTTTCCTGTCACCACTTATCTGAAAGGACTAGATGAATAAAAGCAATATGGCTGAAAGCCAACATCCTTATTATTTGTCCTAAACCCAATTTCCTTCAGAGTGCAAATGAAAAAAGCTAATGATAAGCCATTCAATCCTGTCTAAGGTGCAGAAATACCTTTGACGTCCAACAAGGCTGTGATGGCTGATTTTCCCTCCGAATTTGTGGCGAAACATACATATTCCCCACTGTCTTCTTTCCCTGCCTGGTTGATCTGCAGCGATCCATTCTTAAAAACTGAGAATCGTTCCCCCTCAACAGATTCCGTAGTGTCATCCTTGTTCCTAGAAGACAAGCATTTCAGAGTTGCTATTTGTTGTTTTCCTACCGGACATGTACATGTTAAAACTGTGTTGGATATACAATAATTACACAAAAACATTTTATTGCAACACAAATTGAATTCTAAAACGCTGTAAATGCATTCCACCCATCTTTGCTTTCAAAGACACCTGAAAAGCCTGTTTGAAGTGAAATTTTAGTTCCTAAATTCATTACACATTTGGGAAACAGTTTATCTAGTCATTTAACATGTCATGTTAAATTTGCAAATGGAATTGTGTGTGGAACTTCCAGTAGGGTTGGTTTGCACTCTTCCTCATTTTGTTAAGGTGTTGGCGAATGAAACAAGTGGAACTCATGAGTCCTATATGAAATTTGAATGGGTCAATGTCAATGGGTCTAAGAGAGTGTTCCCTTTCTAAACACACCAAAAGAGAAGGATTAGGGGTGATGTTAGTGAAAGAGATCATCAGAATATAAGGAGATGAACGGAGGAAACGTGTCACAGAACTGCCCAGATGGAGGACAAATGAAGAATTTGGGTGATGTATGATATATAAACAGCAGGAGAGAAAGAATTAAGGATGATTCGGGCATTGTTCACCACCCAAATAATAAACAATAAAAAACAATAATAAAAAACAAATCGCTCACTCACAAATTTGACTTCAAAACCGGATGCGTGCTGAATCCTTGTTCATAGTGAATCAAATGAACAGCACACCAAAAAGTGATTGTCAAAATGTAATGGCAAATACATTAATTACTGAAGATAACCTTTTGCAGTGCTTTCCATACCAGTCACTACAGGTGTTCACCAACAACAGCAGTGGAGGAGAAATAGGCTGGTGGCTCAACTCACCAGGAAACAGTGGATGGAGGGGAGCTGAATACTTTGCAGTCCATGATGATGTCCCTCCCTTGCACTACTGAATATCGCTGGTAATCCTTAGTCAGCATCCGAGGTGGGAGATCTGTGGGGGAAGCAAAAACATAAAGCTATCAACCATGGTATAGGTTAATGATTGGTTTATTGGTGATACTATCATGAGGAAGAATTTGGGTGCATCTTACGGTACATCTTACGGAGAAATCACTGTCAGATCCATCAAACATTAGTCAAATTAAGCAATAATACATGAGGCCATGTGTTATGACATTTTTATCATGGCTGTGATGTGGTCATAGCCACGAGGCGAAGCCACGAGTTATCTCTTAAGATTAGCCCCTTTTTTTCAATGTTCACCTAAAATGACATACCCAAGTCTAACTGCCTGTAGCTCAGGCCCTGAAGCAAGGATATGCATATATGGAAATGTGAACAGAAATATACAACATTTTGAACAGAAATATACTGCTCAAAAAAATAAAGGGAACACTTAAACAACACAATGTAACTCCAAGTCAATCACACTTCTGTGAAATCAAACTGTCCACTTAGGAAGCAACACTGATTGACAATAAATTTCACATGCTGTTGTGCAAATGGAATAGACAACAGGTGGAAATTATAGGCAATTAGCAAGATACCCCCAATAAAGGAGTGGTTCTGCAGGTGGGGACCACAGACCACTTCTCAGTTCCTATGCTTCCTGGCTGATGTTGTGGTCACTTTTGAATGTTGGCGGTGCTTTCACTCTAGTGGTAGCATGAGACGGAGTCTACAACCCACACAAGTGGCTCAGGTAGTGCAGCTCATCCAGGATGGCACATCAATGCGAGCTGTGGCAAGAAGGTTTGCTGTGTCTGTCAGCATAGTGTCCAGAGCATGGAGGCGCTACCAGGAGACAGGCCAGTACATCAGGAGACGTGGAGGAGGCCGTAGGAGGGCAACAACCCAGCAGCAAGACCGCTACCTCCGCCTTTGTGCAAGGATGAGCACTGCCAGAGCCCTGCAAAATGACATCCAGCAGGCCACAAATGTGCATGTGTCTGCGCAAACGGTCAGAAACAGACTCCATGAGGGTGGTATGAGGGCCCGATGTCCACAGGTGGGAGTTGTGCTTACAGCCCAACACCGTGCAGGACGTTTGGCATTTGCCAGAGAACACCAAGATTGGCAAATTCGCCACTGGCGCCCTGTGCTCTTCACAGATGAAAGCAGGTGCACACTGAGCACGTGACAGAGTCTGGAAACGCCGTGGAGAACGTTCTGCTGCCTGCAACATCCTCCAGCATGACTGGTTTGGCGGTGGGTCAGTCATGGTGTGGGGTGGCATTTCTTTGGGGGGCCGCACAGCCCTCCATGTGCTCGCCAGAGGTAGCCTGACTGCCATTAGGTACCGAGATGAGATCCTCAGACCCCTTGTGAGACCATATGCTGGTGCGGTTGGTATTTGGTAGCATTTCCTTTATATTGTTTAACTTGGGTCAAACGTTTCAGGTAGCCTTCCACAAGCTTCCCATAATAAGTTGGGTGAATGTTGGCCAATTCCTCCTGACAGAGCTGGTGTAACTGAGTCAGGTCTGTAGGCCTCCTTGCTCGCACACGCTTTTTCAGTTCTGCCCACAAATGTTCGATAGGATTGAGGTCAGGGCTTGTGATGGCCACTCCAATAGCTTGACCTTGTTGCCCTTAAGCCATTTTGTCACAACTTTGGAAGTATGCTTGGGGTCATTGTCAATATGGAAGACACATTTGCGACCAAGCTTTAACTTCCTGACTGATGTCTTGAGATGTTGCTTCAATATATGCACATAATTTCCCTCTCCATGATGCCATCTATTTTGTGAAGTTCACCAGTCCCTCCTGCAGCAAAGCATCCCCACAACATGATGCTGCCACCCCCGTGCTTCACGGTTGGGATGGTGTTCTTCGGCTTGCAAGCCTCCCCCTTTTTCCTCCAAACATAAATATGGTCATTATGGCCAAACAGTTCTATTTTTGTTTCATCAGACCAGAGGACATTTCTACAAAAAGTACGATCTTTGTCCCCATGTGCAGTTGCAAACCGTAGTCTGGCTTTTTTATTGCGGTTTTTGAGCAGTGGCATCTTCCTTGCTGAGCGGCCTTTCACGTTATGTCGATATAAGACTCGTTTTACTGTGGATATAGATACTTTTGTACCGGTTTCCTCCAGCACCTTCACAAGGTCCTTTGCTGCTGTTCTGGGATTGATTTGCACCTTTCGCACCAAAGTATGTTCATCTCTAGGAGACCGAACGAGCCGCCTTCCTGAGCGGTATGACGGCTGCGTAGTCCCATGGTGTTTATAAGTGAGCACTATTGTTTGTACAGATGAACGTGGTACCTTCAGGCGTTTGGAAATTGCTCCCAAGGATGAACCAGACTTGTGAAGGTCTACAATATTTTTTCTGAGGTCTTGGTTGATTTCTTTTGATTTTCCCATGATGTCAAGAAAAGAGGCACTGAGTTTGAAGGTGGTCCTTGAAATACATCCACAGGTACATATCCAATTGACTCAAATTATGTAAATTAGCCTAGCAGAAGCTTCTAAAGCCATAACATCATTTTATGGAATTTTCCAAGCTGTTTAAAGGCACAGTCAACTTAGTGTATGTAAACTTCTGACCCACTGGAATTGTGATACGTATGTGTATGTGACCAATAAGATTTGATAGTGAATTATAAGTGAAATTACTCGTGTCATGCACAAAGTAGATGTCCTAACCGACTTGCCAAAACTATAGTTTGTAAACAAGAAATGTGTAGAGTGGTTGAAAAACAAGTTTAATTGACTCCAACATAAGTGTATGTAAACTTCTGACTTCAACTGTGTATATGTATGTATGCATGTATGTATGTATGTATGCATGTATGTATATACACACACACACACACACACACACACACACACACATATACATATACACGTGTTTGTTTTGGACGTTGTCCCCGTCATGTTCATGACGTACGCTTTTGGGTAGTGAAATTAAAAAACCCTATGTCGTATTCGTGCACCTGTCTCCAATTACTATACAACGTGACAGACAGCTAGTGAAAAATGCACGCTTGCAACATCTGCATAGTGCGGATCCCGGCCTATGGAATAAAAGTGGGGCTTTTAATGCTCAAATTAAATTCATGCTGATAAAAAAATTACATCCATAGGCCTAATGGACACATGCTCAAACTCACACACTTTGGATAGACTTAAAGGGGCAATCTGTAGTTGCTACATCCATTTTTGGACTTATAAATGATATATATTAATGTAAAGATATAATTTAATCGTATTATTATATGTAGTAGAAAGCGATGGGTTAGAAGAAGCCTACATAACCAACCCATAAAGTATAAATGTGCATCCATATATGGCCAGCTATGTAAACTTTAACATTGATTTATCCTGCAAAAGATGTCATTCAATTGGTAACATACATTTTTTGTCATCTTCTAATGCCTCTCAAAGGGAAAGTAATCTTTAAAAAGTAACTGAATGTAATCAGATTACATTACTGAGTACTTTTAGAAAGTAACCTATCCAACCCCGAATGACAATAGATTTTTTATTCTATTCATATACCGCATAGCAGCCTAGCTATTTTAACAATTTTTATACCTTGCACAGATGGGGCAACATTGATGAAAGGGTGCCCCATTGACTCCATGGTATATAACAGGTTGTCATCATCGGAGAGCTTTCTTCTGGGGTATAGCTAAAAGGCTGGGGCATGTTCATGTAATTTAGAGATATATTTTTCTAGCGATGCCATCGTGCAGAGCTCGTTCCCTAGGTTTTCATACATGCAGCCTCAACGATTCTCTTCGTCTCTTTCCAGTCAATTTTTGTAGTTCTTGGTTTCTTCATTGAAACTTAGTGTTGCGTATCTCGATCCATATTTGTATTATTATGAATGAGTCTGGCTTCAGTTTGCGATTTCCTTCGTTGCCTCTTCGGCCAGAGCGCAATTGCAAAACAAACCACACCTTATTCAGTAATCGTATGGTTGGCAGGGCTCAAGGCTTCGGACTCACAGAGGATTTTTAGGTCCTTCTGTGTTATACAATGCCTTGCAAAAATATTCATCATCCTTGGCGTTTTTCCTATTTTGTTGCATTACAACCTGTAATTTAAATGTATTTTTATTTGGATTTCATGTAATGGACATACACAAAATAGTCCAAATTGCTGAAGTGAAATGGAAAAAAATAACTTGTTTCAAATATTTGTTTTTTTATTAAAAAAAACGGAAAAGTGGTGCATGCATATGTATTCACCCCCTTAGCTATGAAGCCCCTTAAGAGAGGCAACAAAGAGACTAACGATAACCCTGAAGGAGCTGCAAAGCTCCACAGCGGAGATTGGAGTATCTGTTCATAGGACTACTTTAAGCCATACACTCCACAAAGCTGGGCTTTACAGAAGAGTGGCCAGAAAAAAAGCCATTGTTTAATGGGCAAAAATCTCAGTGGCTAGATGTAGGCATGTTGTGTAAATCAAATGATACAACCCCCCCCCCATTCCAGTTTATACGGCAACAAAATAGGAAAAATGCCAAGGGGGGTGAATACTTTCACAAGCCACTGTAGCTGGGTGGTGTCTGGTTCTGTCCCTGCCCTCCTTTCTCAGCTGTTTTATGATACAAGCAAAGACATTGTTTGCGTTTAGGAACTCAGTATCTCTGACACCAAGATCGTCTCAATGGAGGCTCATTTATTGCGGTTGAGGCCTTCCCGCAGTCCAGCGAAGCTGCTGATTCCATATCGGTCTTCTTACCTTAGCGGTGTTTAAACTCCAGAGAATATTACCCAATTCCTGTTTTGAAACAGTTGCCAGATCGATGTTTATCCCCTTTTCTGACAGCCATTCCAGAAAGCACTTCATTGCCCAATGTCTCTCCTTTTCTATGTCGTCTATAGCAGCGCTACTGATTTCTGCATGTCTAACGTTAACGCTAGGCTCAGGTTGCTGGTCCACTTGCACTTCTTCTTGCTTCATTTCTTTCATATACTCCTCCTCTTCTCGTTGGCACCATTCTTCAAACGTTAGTGGATAAAACAAATCAAAAGTAACTTTAAAATCATCCATGATGACTTACAGGTGCTAAGACTTATAATTTTAAAAGTAGTAGTGGTAGTAGGTTGCTAGGTAATGACATAAACGATGCCACTTTATATGAACGTGGCCATGTGTACATGTATGTTGTCTCATATCATGGGCAGGAGAGGCTCTAACAATGGGAATTCCAAACCACCCATTGTATAAATGTGTAATAATATATTTATATGGATATGACATCCATAAACTCCCTATCAGACTCCTGGGTGAACCAGGGCTGTGTGCTATAGCCACACACACACACACACACACACACACACACACACACACACACACACACACACACACACACACACACACACACACACACACACACACACACACACACACACACACACACACACACACACACACACACACACACACACGAAAAAACTGTAACCAGTGCCTGCACTGTGCTAGGTTGTCAGTCAACCTACCAGGGTAGGCACAAACAGCACAGGAATTAAATCAGCAACATGTATTGATCACAGTTTTACTAACGCTGCAGATATTTGCTTTAAAGCAGTATCCAAATCCATAGGCTGCAGATAGCCTAGTGGCTAGAGTGTTGGACTAGTAACCGGAAGATTGCAAGATCGAATCCCCAAGCTGACAAGGGAAAAATCTGTCATTCTACCCCTGAACAAGGCAGTTAACCCACTGTTCCTAGACTGATATTGCAAACTACTTTCATTGGCAAGATAACAAACTTAGGGATGACATGCCAGCAACAAATGCTGACACAACACATCCAAGTATATCAGACCAAATTATGAAAGACAAGGATTGTACTTTTGAATTCCGTAAGGTCAGTGTGGAAGAGGTAAAAAAATTATTGTTGTCGATCAACAATGACAAGCCACCGGGATCTGACAATCTAGAGCGAAAATTACTGAGGATAATAGCCGACGATATTGCCACATCTTCAATTTAAGCCGACTAGAGAGCGTGTGCCCTCAGGCCTGGAGGGAAGCTAAAGTCATTCTGCTGCACAAGAATAGTGAAGCCCCCATTACTAGCTCAAATAGCTGACCAATAAGCCTGTTACCAACTCTTAGTAAACTTCTGGAAAGAATTGTGTTTGACCAGATACAATGCTATTTTACAGTAAACAAACAACTGCATTTCAGAATGCTTATAGGGAAGGACACTCAACAAGCACAGCACTTACACACATGACTGATGATTGGCTGAGAGAAATTGATGATAAAATGATTGTGGGTGCTGTCTTGTTAGACTTCAGTGCAACTTTTGACATTATTGATCATAGCCTGCTGCTAGAAAAACATATGTGTTATGGCTTTACACCCCCTGCTATAATGTGTATAAATAAAGATTTACTTGTTTAACAGAACACAGAGGGTGTTCTTTAATGGAAGCCTATCAAATATAATCCAGTTAGAATCCGGAATTCCCCAGGGTAGCTGTTTAGGCCCTTTGCTTTTTTCAATTTTTACTAATGACATGCCACAGACTTTGAGTAAAGCCAGAGTTTCAATGTATGCGGATGACTCAACACTATACACATCAGCTACTACAGCGACTGAAATGACTGCAACACTCAACAAAGAGCAGCAGTTAGTTTCAGAGTGGGTGGCAAGGAATAAGTTAGCCCTAAATATTTATAAAACTAAAAGCATTGTATTTGGAACAAAACACTCACTAAACCCTAAACCTCAACTTAATATTGTAATAAATAATGTGGAAACTGAGCAAGTTGAGATGACTAAACTGCTTGGAGTAACACTAGATTGTAAACTGTCAAAAAATATTGATGCAGTAGTAGCTAAGATGGAGAGAAGTCTGTCTATAATAAAGCGATGCTCTGCCTTCTTAGCAACACTATCAACAAGGCAGATCCTACAGGCCCTAGTTTTGTCACACCTGGACTACTGTTCAGTCGTGTGGTCAGGTGCCACAAAAAAGGACTTAGGAAAATTGCAATTGGCTCAGAACAGGGCAGCACGGCTGGCCCTTGGATGTACACAGAGAGCTAATATTAATAATATGCACGTCAATCTCTCCTGGCTGAAAGTGGAGGAGAGATTGACTTCATCACTACTTTTATTTATGAGAGGTTTATTTATGAGACATGTTGAATGCACCGAGCGGTCTGTCTAAACTACTGGCACACACCTCGAACACCCATGCATACCCCACAAGACATGCCACAAGAGGTCTCTTCACAGTCCCCAAGTCCAGAACAGACTAGGGGAGGCACACAGTACTACATAGAGCCATGACTACATGGAACTCTATTCCACATCAAGTAACTGATGCAATCAGTAAAATTTGATAAAAAAACATGAAAAAAACACCTAATGGAACAGCGGGGACTGTGAAACAACAAACATTGGCACAGACACATGCATACAGTCACACACACACGCGGATTTAGTACTGTAGTTATGTAGTGGAGTAGGGGCCTGAGGGCACACAGTGTGTTGTAAATCTGTGAATGTATTGTAATGTTTTAAAATTGTATAAACTGCCTTAATTTTGCTGGACCCCAGGAAGAGTAGCTGCTGCTTTAATAAATACAAATACACACACACAAAGTGCTAATGTCCAGTACTGACTTATGATCATGATGTTAGCATTAGCCAGGATGGTGCCATGTCTGTTGGAGACTTCACACTGGTAGACGGCACTGTCCTCAGGCCTGGCCCTGTGCAACACTATGGTGTCATCAAGCACTTGTCTGTTCGATGACGGGCCATCTGAAAGAACCAGAAAGAAATGCTTAAAACCAAACACGAATGCAGATTCTATAGTACTGGCAGTCTTTGTATCTGGCCTGTATATTGCCTGATTATTGTTATTTTATTGGGTTACTATTTTATTTTATCTATTTTAATTTTCTTACTTTTTAACTGCATTGTTGGGAAAGGGCTCGTACGTAAGCATTTCACAGTAAAGTCTACATCTGTTGTACTCAGGGCATGTGAACAAAATCAACGTGATTTGATTTATAGGATGCTGAGCAACAACTGGACCAAATGCAACACAGTGGAATAACTATTGTATTACACAAAACTACAAAGATAATATTGTATCCTATATAGTCAAGTGAAGTGGGTGGACTGGGCACTGAAGTAACCGGCAAGGACAGAGGTCAGGTTTCATATGTTAGAGGTCATCTCACTCACCGTCCAGAGGCTCTCCGTTCTTCCTCCATGAGGTAACCGGCCGTGGCTTTCCCGAGGCAGAGCACTTGATGTGCACGTCAGAGCCAACAACAGCCAACTGGCCCTTGGGTGGCTCCGGCTGCCATCTTGGTGGCTCTGTGAGACATACAGTGCATTCGGAAAGTATTCAGACCTCTTGATCTTTTCAACATTTTGCTACATTACAGCCTTATTCTAAAAGGGACTAAAAAATGTTTCACATCAATCTCCACACAATACCCCATAATAACAAAGTGAAAACAAGTTTTTAGAATTGTTTGCAGATTTATACAAAAACAGATACCTTATTTACATAAAATTACTGACCCTTTGCTATGAGACTCAAAATTAAGCTTGGGGTTGAACTTGGAGTCCTCCTGTGGTAAATTCAATTGATTGGATATGATTTGGAAAGGCACACACCTGTCCGTATAAGGTCCCACAGTTTACAGTGCATGTCAGAGCAAAAACCACACCATGAGGTCGAAGGAATTGTCCGTACAGCTCTTAGACAGGATTGTGTCGAGGCACAGATCTGGGGAAGGGTACCAAAAATTGCATGCAGCATTGAAGGTCCCCAAGAACACAGTGGCCTCCATCATTCTTAAATGGAAGAAGTTTGGAATCACCAAGACTCTTCCTCGAGCTGGCCGCCCGGCCAAACTGAGCAATCGGGGGAGAAGGGCCTTGGTCAGGGAGGTGACCACTGACAGAGCTCCAGATTTCCTCTGTGGAGATGGGAGAACCTTCCAGAAGGACAGCCATCTCTGCAGCACTCCACCAATCAGGCCTTTATGGTACAGTGGCCAGACGGGAAGCCACTCCTCAGTACAAGGCACATGACAGCCCGCATGGAGTTTGCCAAAAGACACCTAAAGGACACTGACCATGACAAACAAGATTCTCTGCTCTATTGAAACCAAGATTGAACTCTTTGGCCTAAATGTCAAGGGTCACATCTGGAGGAAACCAGTCACCATCCCTATGGTGAAGCATGCTGGTAGCAGCAGCATGCTGGTAGCAGCATCATGCTGTGGGAATGTTTTTCAGCGGCAGGGACTGGGAGACTAGTCAGGATCGAGGGAAAGATAAACATAGCAAAGTACAGAGAGAGATCTGCTCCAGAGCGCTCAGGACCTCAGACTTGGGCGAAGGTTCACCATCCAACGACCCTGAACACACAGCCAAGACAACGCTTCGGGACAAGTCTCTAAATCAAATTTAATTTTATTGGCCACATACACATGGTTAGCATATGTTAATGTGAGTGTAGCGAAATGCTTGTGCTTCTAGTTCCGACAGTGCAGTAATAACTACAAAGTAATCTAACAGTTTCACAACAACTACCTTATACACACAAGTGTAAAGGGATAAATAAGAATATGTACATATAGATAAATAGATGGATGAGCGATGGCCGTGCGGCATAGGCAAGATGCAGTAAATGGTATAGAGTACAGTATATACATATGAGATGAGTAATGTAGGGTACATAATCATTATATAAAGTGGCATTGTTTAAAGTGACTAGTGATACATTTATACCTGGGTGGTTAGAGCGTTGGACTAGTAACTGGAAGGTTGCAAGTTCAAACCCCCGAGCTGACAAGGTACAAATCTGTCGTTCTGCTCCTGAACAGGCAGTTAACCCACTGTTCCTAGGCCGTCATTGAAAATAAGAATTTGTTCTTACCTGACTTGCCTAGTTAAATAAAGGTAAAATTTAAAAAAAATAAAATAAATTAAAGTGGCTAGAGATTTGAGTCAGCAGCAGCCACTCAATGTTACTGATGGCTGTTTAAAAGGTCTGATGGCCTTGAGATAGAAGCTGTTCTTCAGTCTCTCGGTCCCAGCTTTGATAAACCTGGACTGACCTCGCCTTCTGGATGATAGCGGGGTGAACAGGCAGTGGCTCGGGTGGGTGTTTTTCCTTGCTGATCTTCTTGGCCTTCCTGTGACATCAGGTGATGTAGGTGTCCTGGAGGGCAGGTAGTTTTCCCCCGGTGATATGTTGTGCAGACCTCACTACCCTCTGGAGAGCCTTGTGGTTGTGGGTGGTGCAGTTGCCGTATCAGGCGGTGATACAGCCCGACAGGATGATCTCGATTGTGCATCTGTAAAAGTTTGTGAGCGTTTTAGGTGACAAGCCACATTTCTTCAGCCTACTGAGGTTAAAGAGCCGAAATGCGCCTTCTTCACCATGCTGTCTATGTGGGTGAACCATTTCAGTTTGTCTGTGATGTGTACGCCGAGGAATTTAAAACTTTCCACCTTCTCCACTACTGTCCCGTCGATGTGGATAGGGGGGTGCTCCCTCTGCTGTTTTCTGAAGTCCACGATTATCTCCTTTGTTTTGTTGACGTTGAGTGTGGTGATATTTTCCTGACACCACACTCCAAGAGCCCTCACCTCCTCCCTGTAGGCCGTCTCGTAGTTGTTGGTAACCAAGCCTACCACTGTAGTGTCGTCTGCAAATTTGATGATTGAGTTGGAGGTGTGCATGGCCACGCAGTCATGGGTGAACAGAGAGTACAGGAGAGGGCTGAGAACGCACCCTTGTGGGGCCCCAGTGTTGAGGATCAGCGGAGTTGTTTCCTACCATCACCACTTGGGGGGCGGCCCGTCACAAAGTCCAGGGCCCAGTTGCACAGGGCGGGGTCGAGTCCCAGGGTCTCGAGCTTAATGACAAGTTTGAAGGGTACTATGGTGTTAAATGCTGAGCTGTAGTCAATGAAAAGCATTCTTACATAGGTAATCCTCTTGTCCAGATGAGATAGGGCAGTGTGATTGCGATTGCGTTGTCTGTGGACCTATTGGGGTGGTTGGCAAATTGGAGTGGGTCTAGGATATCAGGTAGAGTGGAGGTGATATGATCCGTGACTAGTCTCTCAAAGCACTTCATGATGACAGAAGTGAGTGCTACGGGGCGATTGTCGTTTAGCTTAGTTACCTTAGCTTTCTTGGGGACAGAAACAATGGTGGCCCACTTGAAGCATGTGGGCACAGCAGACTGGGATAGGGATTGATTGAATATGTCTGTAAACACACCAGCCAGCTGGTCTGCGCATGCTCTGAGTGATGCCGTCTGGGCCAGCAACCTTGCGAGGGTTAACACGTTGAAATGTTTTACTCACATTGGCTACGGTGATGGAGAGCCTACAGGTTTTGGTGTCAGTGGCACTGTATTGTCCTCAAAGCGGGCAAAGAAGTTGTTTAATTTGTCTGGCAGCAAGACGTCAGTGTCTGCGATGGGGCTAGTTTTCTTTTTGTAATCCGTGATTGACTGTAGACCCTGCCACATACATCTTGTGTTTGAGCAGGTGAATTGCGAATCTACTTTGTCTCTATACTGACGCTTAGCTTGTTTGATTGCCTTGCAGAGGGAATAGCAACACTGTTTGTATTCGGTCATGTTTCCGGTCGCCTTACCATGATTAAAAGCAGTGGTTCGCATTTTCAGTTTTGCATGAATGTTGCCATCAATCCACAGTTTCTGGCTAGGGAAGGTTTTAATAGTCACAGTGGGTATAACATCACCGATGCACTTGCTAATAAACTCGCTCACCGAGTCGGTGTATACATCAAGTTTGCTGTCTGAGGCTATCCGAAACATATCCCAGTCCACGTGATCGACGCAATCTTGAAGCGTGGAATCCGATTGGTCAGACCAGCGTTGAACAGACCTGAGCACGGGCGTTTCCTGTTTCAGTTTCTGTCTATAGGATGGGAGCAACAATATGGAGTGGTGGTCAGATTGCCGAAAGGTGGGTGGGGGAGGGCTTTGCATGCGTCGCGGAAGTTAGAGTAGCAATGATCCAGAATGCTGCCAGCTCGAGTCGCACATTCGATATGCTGACAAAATGTAGGGAGCCTTGTTTTCAGATTAGCTTTGTTAAAATCTCCAGCTACAATAAATGCAGCCTCAGAGTATATGGTTTCCAGTTTACATAGAGTCCAGTGAAGGTATTTCAGGGCCGTCGAGGTATCTGCTTGGGGGGGATATACCGGCTGTGATTATAATCTAAGAGAATTCTCTTGGTAGATATTGTGGTAGACATTTGATTGTAAGGAATTCTAGGTCAGGTGAACAAAATTACTTGTATGTTGCTGTTTATTGTTATGATTACATGACGAGTCGTTAATCATAAGGCATACGCCCACACCCTTCTTCTTACCAGAAAGATGTTTCTGGTTCTGTTTCTGGTTCTGAGCTTCAAATTCCTTAGTGTCCACATCAACAACAAACTAGGTTGGTTCAAACACACCAAGACAGTCATGAAGAGGGCACGAGAAAGCCTATTCCCCCTCAGAAAACTAAAAAGATTTGGCATGGGTCCTGAGATCCTCTAAAGGTTCTACAGCTGCAACATCGAGAGCATCTTGACTGGTTGCATCACTGCCTGGTACGGCAGTTGCTCGGCCTCCACCGCAAGGCACTTCAGTGGGTAGTGCGTACGGCCCAGTACATCACTGGGGCAAAGCTGCCTGCCATCCAGGATCTCTACACCAGGCGGTGTCAGAGGAAGGCCCTAAAAATTGTCAAAGACCCCAGCCACCCCAGTCATAGACTGTTCTCTCTACTACCGCATGGCAAGCGGTACCGGAGCGCCAAGTCTAGGTCCAAGAGGCTCCTAAATAACTTCTACCTCCAAGCCATAAGACCCCTGAACAACTAATCAAATGGCTTCACAGATCATTTGCATTGCCATCCCACCCTCTGGAACGCTGCTGCGACTCTCTTATTATCTATGCATAGTCACTTTAATAACTCTACCTACATGTATAGTTGAAGTCGAACGTTTACATACAGCTTAGCCAAACACATTTAAACTCAGTTTTTCACAATTCTTGATATTTAATCCTAGTACAAATTTCCTGTCAGTTAGGATCACCACTTTATTTAAAGAATGTGAAATGTCAGAATAATAGTAGAGAATTATTTATTTCAGCTTTAGTTTCTTTCATCACATTCCCAGTGGGTCAGATGTTTACATACACTCAATTAGTATTTGGTAGCATTGCCTTTAAATTGGTTAACTTGGGTCAAACAATTCGGGTAGCCTTCCACAACCTTCCCACAATAAGTTTAGTGAATTTTGGCCTCACGGCTTCACGGTTAGGATGGTGTCCTTCGGCTTGCAAGCCTACCCTTTTTACCTCCAAACATAACAATGGTCATTATGGCCAAACAGTTGTACACTGCTCAAAAAAATAAAGGGAACACTTAAACAACACAATGTAACTCCAAGTCAATCACACTTCTGTGAAATCAAACTGTCCACTTAGGAAGCAACACTGATTGACAATAAATTGCACATGCTGTTGTGCAAAATCGAATAGACAACAGGGGGAAATTATAGGCAATTAGCAAGACACCCCCAATAAAGGAGTGGTTCTGCAGGTGGTGACTACAGACCACTTCTCAGTTCCTATGCTTCCTGGCTGATGTTGTGGTCACTTTGAATGCTGGCGGTGCTTTCACTCTAGTGGTAGCATGAGACGGAGTCTACAACCCACACAAGTGGCTCAGGTAGTGCAGCTCATCCAGGATGGCACATCAATGCGAGCTGTGTCAAGAAGGTTTGCTGTGTCCGTCAGCATAGTGTCCAGAGCATGGATGCGCTACCAGGAGACAGGCCAGTACATCAGGAGACGTGGAGGAGGCCGTAGGAGGGCAACAACCCAGCAGCAGGACCGCTACCTCCGCCTTTGTGCAAGGAGGAGCAGGAAGAGCACTGCCAGAGCCCTGCAAAATTACATCCAGCAGGCCACAAATGTGCATGTGTCTGCTCAAACGGTCAGAAACAGACTCCATGAGGGTGGTATGAGGGCCCGATGTCCACAGGTGGTGGTTGTGCTTACAGCCCAACACCGTGCAGGACGTTTTTAATTTGCCAGAGAACACCAAGATTGGCAAATTCGCCACTGGCGCCCTGTGCTCTTCACAGATGAAAGCAGGTTCACACTGAGCACGTGACAGACGTGACAGTCTGGAGACGCCGTGGAGAACGTTCTGCTGCCTGCAACATCCTCCAGCATGACCGGTTTGGCGGTGGGTCAGTCATGGTGTGGGGTGGCATTTCTTTGGGGGGCCGCACAGCCCTCCATGTGCTCGCCAGAGGTAGCCTGACTGCCATTAGGTACCGAGATGAGATCCTCAGACCCCTTGTGAGACCATATGCTGGTGCGGTTGGACCTGGGTTCCTCCTAATGCAAGACAATGCTAGACCTCATGTGGCTGGAGTGTGTCAGCAGTTCCTGCAAGAGGAAGGCATTGATGCTATGGACTGGCCCGCCCGTTCCCCAGACCTGAATCCAATTGAGCACATCTGAGACATCATGTCTCGCTCCATCCATCAATGCCACGTTGCACCACAGATTGTCCAGGAGTTGGCGGATGCTTTAGTCCAGGTCTGGGAGGAGATCCCTCAGGAGACCATCCGCCACCTCATCAGGAGCATGCCCAGGCGTTGTAGGGAGGTCATACAGGCACGTGGAGGCCTGGTTACTGAGCCTGATTTGGACTTGTTTTAAGGACATTACATCAAAGTTGGATCAGACTGTAGTGTGGTTTTCCACTTTAGTTTTGAGAGTGACTCCAAATCCAGAACTTCATGGGTTGATAAATTTGATTTCCATTGATAATTTTTGTGTGATTTTGTTGTCAACACATTCAACTATGTAAAGAAAAAAGTATTTAATAAGAATATTTAATTCATTCAGATCTAGGATGTGTTATTTTAGTGTTCCCTTTATTTTTTTGAGCAGTGTATTTTGGTTTCATCAGACCAGAGGACATTTCTCAAAAAAGTACGATCTTTGTCCCCATGTGCAGGTGTAGAAGTGGCTTCTTCCTTGCTGAACAGCCTTTCAGGTTACGTTGATGTAGCACTCGATTTACTGTTTATATAGATACTTTGTACCTGTTTCCTACAGCATCTTCACAAGGTCCTTTGCCGTTGTTCTGAGCGGTATGACGACTGCGTGGTCCCATGGTGTTCATACTTGCATAGTATTGTTTATACAGATGAATGTGGTACCTTCAGGCGTTTGGAAATTGCTCCCAATGATGAACCAGACTTGTGGAGGTCTACAATTTTTTTCTGAGGACTTGACTGATTGCTTTGATTTAACCATGATGTCAAGCAAAGAGGCACTGAGTTTGAAGGTAGGCCTTGAAATACATCCGCAGGTACACCTCCAATTGACTCGAATTATGTCAATTAGTCTATCATAAGCTTCTAAAGCCATCACAGAATTTTCTGTAATATTCCAAACTGTTTAAAGGCACAGTCAACTTAGTGTATGTAAACTTCTGAAACGTCTGGAAAAATGACTTGTGTCATGCACAAAGTAGATGTTCTAACCGACTTGCCAAAACTATAGTTCGTTAACAAGAAATTTGTGGAGTGGTTGAAAAACGAGTTTTAATGACTCTAACCTAAGTGTATGTAAACTTCCGACTTCAACTGTACATATTACCTCAATTACCTCGTCAATGGTGCACCCGCATATTGACATTGACTCTGTACCGGTACACCCTGTATATAGCCCCAATATTGTTATTTACTGCTGCGCCGGCTCTGCGCAATGTGTCTCCAGTGCGTCTGCACAGTCCTCTGCCTAGGACAGGGCCTCCTGTATGTCTCTCCAGCCTGGTGAGTCCTGTGCCTGCGCCCAGAACTAATCCTCCTACGTCTCCTCCCTCCAGTGATGATCCATGGCAAGAAGCCTCCAGTGATGATCCATGGCACGGAGCCCCCAGCAACGGACTCCGGTCCGGAGCCCGCAGTGACGTCCTCCGGTCCGGAGCCTGCAGCGATGGCCTCCTGTCTGGGGCCCACAGCGACGAGGGTGCCCAGTCCGGGGCCTGCAGCGACGAGAGTGCCCAGTCCAGGGCTCACAGCGACGAGGGTGCCCAGACCGGTGCCCGCAGTAATGAGGGTGCCCAGACCGGTGCCCGCAGCAACGAGGGTGCCCAGACCGGTGCCCGCAGCAACGAGGGTGCCCAGTCCGGGGCCCGCAGCAACGAGGGTGCCCAGTCCGGGGGCCCGCAGCAACAAGGGTGCCCAGCCCGGGGCCCGCAGCAACGAGGGTGCCCAGTCCGGGGGCGGCGGTGAGGTTCCCCACACCAGAGGCGTCACCAAAGCGGGGTGAGCCAGAGGTGGAGCAGGGTCTGCTTCCCGCACCTGAGCCGCCACCGCTGATAGATGCCCACCCAGACCCTCCCCTATAGGTTCAGGTTTTGCGGCCGGAGTCCGCACCTTTGGGGGGTGGGGTGGGGGTACTGTCACGCCCTGACCTTAGAGAGCCTTTTTATGTCTCTATTTGGTTAGGTCAGGGTGTGATTTGGGGTGGGCATTCTATGTTTTGTTATCTATGATTTTTGTATTTCTATGTTTTGGCCGGTATGGTTCTCAATCAGGGACAGCTGTCTACCGTTGTCTCTGATTGGGAACCATACTTAAGTAGCCCATTTTCCCTCCTTTCTTTGTGGGAAGTTGACTTTGTTTAGGGCACATAGCCTTTGAGCTTCACGGTTTGTTTTTGTAGTGTTATTTGTTTTGTTTGGCGTCATTTTGATTAATAAATGAAAATGTACGCTCACCACGCTACACCTTGGTCCTCTCCTTTCAACAGCCTTGACAGCTGCTCTTTAATGATTTGTTATTCTTATCTCTTACTTTTTATGTTGTATTTTCTTAAAACTGCATTTTTGTTTAAGGGCTTGTAAGTAAGCATTCGGAGCATGTGAAAAACAACATTTGATTTGAATTTATGTCCTTGAGTGGCCCAGCCAGAGCCCGGACTTGAACCCCATCAATCATCTCTGCAGAGACCTGAAAATAGCTGTATAGCGACACTCCCCATCCAACCTAACAGAGATTGAGAGGATCTGCAGGAAAGAATGTGAGAAATTCCCTAAATACAGATGTGTCAAGCTTGAAGCATCATACCCGAGAAGACTCGAGGCTGTAATCGCTGCAAAAGGTGTTTCAACAAAGTACTGAGTAAAGGGTCAGAATACTTACATAAATGTGATATTATATATATTTTTTATTATACATTTGAAAAAAAATCTAAAATCCTGTTTTTTCTTTGTCATTTTGAGGTATTGTGTGTATATTGATGAGGGGGAGAAAACAATTGAATCCATTTTAGAATAAGGCTGTAATGAAACAAAATGTGGAAAAAGTTAAAGTGTCTAAATACTGCATGCACTGTAAAGAGAGTCTTAGTCAGTCTAGGGTTGTGTTCCCCTGCTCAGACGTTGCTGACCCATGCCAGATCGATCTTACAACGCCTGGAAAGGTATTTTTTTATGTATCAGCTAACTAAACCATACGTTATAGCATTCTGGTACCTGGCGGCACAGTCCATGACGTGGCATGCAACCATTGGTTGATTCATCTAACTTCTATCTAGCAAAGACGGTCACCTGGAGATTTGTCCATCATTGTAAAGATGATAAATGACCCCTTCTAGAAGGCTTTAGGCTCTACTAAGAAATCAATGTTTTCCTTTGACAATGTAGCTGCTGTAAGTGAACACAACAGCACAAGGGAGGTTTTAAAAAGGTATTCAAAACTGTTAAACATACACTGTATAAAGAAGGGCAAAGGCTTCACTTGGACATTGTAAAGGGGACAACAAACTTTTTTGTGGGGGACACACTGAAAGTATAACCTGCCTCAGTCTACTTACCCTCCACCATGACGTTGAAGTAGTGGACTGTGTCTCCGACAGAGTTCCTCGCCTCACACGTGTACTTCCCATCATCCTCCTCTTCAATGTTATTAATGGTTAAACGTTTCCCATAGTTTTTTAGATTTGCCCGTTTCGGTAGCTTCTCTGTCCTTTTTGTCCATTCAATCACAGGAGTTGGACTGAGTAACAAGATGAGAGAAAACGAGATATGATTAGTGAAAAATGATACACACATTATTCTATAAAATGTAATACAACATGTTCTATTGCAGATCCAGTCACTGAAGTTATGAAGAAATATTCTTCATACTAAATTGAGAAATGATTAGACTCCACTTACAATCCCTCTGCTATACACTCTAGCACCAGCTCCTCTCCTTTCAGCAACCGTACCTCTGACTGAACACCAGAGGGTACCAGAAGGCTCGGTCTTCTCTCTGGAATGGCATAGGCTTCCATGGGCAGAAAAGGACAGGCATAAGATGTATAGTAGGTATATTTCTGAAACCATAGGAGCAACTGCAGTAGGTGTTTGTCCACACTTGAGTGTTTTGGTACACTCTCCTAGCATATATATACACAGTACCAGTCAAAAGCTTGGACACACCTACTCATTCAAGGGTTTTTCCTAATATTGTACTATGTTCTACATTGTAGAATAATAGTGAAGACATCAAATCTATGAAATAACACATATGGAATAATGTGGTAACCAAAAAACATTTAAACAAATCAAAATATATTTTATTATTCAATGTAGCCACCCTTTTCCTTGATGACACCATTGCACACTCTCGGCATTCTCTCAACCAGCTTCATGAGGAATGCTTTTCAAACAGTCTTGATGGAGTTCCCACATATGCTGAGCACTTGTTTGCTGCTTTTCCTTCACTCGGCCATGAAAAGCCAACTGACATTTACTCCTGAGGAGTAATTATTATTATTATTTGACCCTACTGGTCATCTATGAACGTTTGAACATCTTGGCCATGTACTGTTATAATCTCCACCCGGCACAGCCAGAAGAGGATTGGCCACCCCTCAGGGCCTGGTTCCTCTCTAGGTTTCTTCCTAGGTTCCTACCTTTCTAGGGGGGTTTTCCTAGCCACTGTGCTTCTGCATCTGCATTGCTTGCTGTTTGGGGTTTTAGGCTGGGTTTCTGACAGTACTTTGTGACATCGGCAGATATAAAAAGGGCTTTATAAATACATTTGATTGATTGATTGACTCTGCAGTCCAACTCATTTTAAAGCATATCAATTGGGTTGAGGTCGGGGGATTGCGTAGGTCAGATCATCTGATGCAGCACTCCATCACTCTCCTTGGTCAAATAGCCCTTACATAGCTTGGAGGTGTGTTTTGAGTCATAGTCCCACTAAGCTCAAACCAGATGGGAGGAAGTATCACTGCAGAATGCTGTGGTAGCCATGCTGGTTAAGTGTGCCTTGAATTCTAAATAAATCTCAGATAGTATCACCAGCAAAGCACCCCCACACCATCACACCTCCTCTTCCATGCTTCAAGGTGGGAACCACATATGCGGAGATCATCCATTCACCTTCTCTGCATCTCACAAAGACAGCGGTTGGAACCAAAAATCTCAAATTTGGACTCCAGATTTCCACCGGGCTCATTGTTCGTGTTTTTTGGAAGAAGCAAGTCTCTTCTTCTTATTGGTGGCCTTTAGTAGTGTTTTCTTTGTAGCAATTCGACCATGAAGGACTGATTCACACAGTCTCCTCTGAACAGTTGATGTTGTGATGTGTCTGTTACTTGAACTCTATGAAGCATTTATTTGGGTGGCAGATAACTCTAATGAACTTATTCTCTGCAGCAGAAGTAACTGGGTCTTCCTTTCCTATGGCGGTCCTCATGAGAGCTGGATTCATCATAGCACTTGATGGTTTTTGCGACTGCACTTGAAGAAACATTCAAAGTTATTGACATTTTCTGGATTAACTGACCTTCATGTCTTAAAGTAATGATGGACCGTCATTTCTCTTCGCCTATTTGAGCTATTCTTGCCATAATATGGACTTGGTATTTTACCAAATAGGGCTATCTTCTGTATACCACCCCTACCTTGTCACAACACAACTGATTGGCTCAAACACATTAAGAAGGAAAGACATTCCACAAATTAACTTTTAACAAGGCACACCTGTTAATTGTATTGCATTCCAGGTGACTACCTCATGAAGCTGATTGAGAGAATGCCAAGAGTGTGCAAAGCTGTCATCAAGGCAAAGGGTAGCTATTTTGAAGAATCTCGAATATAAAATGTATTTTTATTTGTTTAACATTTTTTGGGTTAGTACATAGTGTGTTATTTCATAGTTTTGATTTCTTCACTATTATTCAACAATGTAGAAAAACCTAGAATGAGTAGGTGGCTCAAACTTTTGACTGGTACTGCTAAAATTGCATAGATGAATCTCATTGAACGTGTGCATATTAAACATGTATTGACTTTTCCTACAAATAAGTTTGGGCCTTTAGTCAGTCAAATACTATGAACTGTAATGGGATATTATCATTCATGTTAAAGTCAAATATAATGTTAAAGCAACGCCCCACTGCTGTCAGTCATCTAGCTCACAAGCAGGTTTTACTGAAATGTAAATTAAATATGAAGACCCACCTTGAGCCAATGGAGCCATGTCTATTCCTCTGATCTGAAGTACATGCCTGCACCTTTTTTCACCTGCACACTTTGCACTTTTGTAAAATAAAACCATATATAATGTTGATAGACTTTTGAATCTGACAATTGTCTTTGACATGTGTGGGGACAGCACTCCTTCTCCTTACACCATCACTGCATCTAGTGTCCTGAACATGCCCTTTCAATGCATACTCGACATGTAGGGCAGGGTTCTCAACCTGGGAGTGGTATGTTGCTGACCGGTCTTACAGACACCTATTTCATCAGTTTTTTCAAGTGCTACTTGTAATGTAAGTGTATCGGAGCCTTAATGTTGCACTTAGAATATGAGGATGTCCTCTTGGTCTAATGTTTAGAGGAAGGACTATAGCTTGCCTGTCCCTGGTATAAAACAGGTTGAGAAACATTGATGTAGGGCATTACACTGTCAACCTACAGCTCTTGACGACCACTGACATGGCTGTCTTCCGAACGATGGTCCGTATGACGGAGAATGCGGCGAAGCAGCAGTAGTCTCTCCGGCTATCCTTCTCCAGGGCGTTGGAGATGTAGAGGTTGCCGTCATGGCCCATGGACACCCTCTCATCCTGTTCAATATGTTGGAGACCTGGAGGAAACAATATATCGTTTTCATGAGGACACACAATGGAAAATGTTTTGCAACAGAAAGCGACAATTTGTGTTTAATATTGAACAAGGCGAAAATGTGTGTTTCTTATTGGAAGTGTAAAGGAAGAACTAGGGTCACATGACATGACTGACCATACTGTGGCTTTAGATATGGCAGCCAATAACCTCTCTAGGCTAGGGGGCGGTATTTTCATGTCCAGAAGAAAAGTGTGCCCAAAGTAAACTGCCTGCTACTCAGGCCCAGAAGCTAGGATATGCATTAGTAGATTTGAATAGAAAACACCCTGACATTTCTAAAACTGTTTGAATGATGTCTGTGAGTATAACATAACTTATTTTGGCAGGCGAAACCCCGAGGACAAACCATCCAGGATTTTGTTTTTTTGAGGTCACTCTGTTTTCAATGGGTTTTCTACGTGGATCTAGATTTCTAAGGCACTTGCTTGCAGTTCCTATTGCTTCCACTGGATGTCAACAGTCTTTATAAATTGGATGATGTTTTTCCTTTGAGAAATGAAGAAGTAGGGCTGTTCAGAATGAGGGTCGAGTCTAGTGTACTATTGTGGTTGGGGCCCGCGACCTGAAAGCTCGCTCCACTTTGTTTTTATCCACTATTGAACGCAGTTTATTCCGTCTTGATAGAGTGGTCTGACTAGATAGCTCTTGTCCAGCTCTGATCCAGGGCGTAACTAGCACCTAGCTAGCTCTGGTCTCCGCACTAACTAGCTCTGGTCAATGCTCTGGTCCAGGGCGTAGCTCGGGTCATTGGTCTAGCTCTGGTCCGCTTTAACTAGCTCTGGTACAGACTGACTCAACTTAGATTTTCTTACGGAAATTTCATTTTCTAATTTCTAGTTTAGAATTCTTATTTAATTTCTTATTTTTATTTGGACCACTTTATGAGAAGCTGCTCTCAGCTCTAAAAAACAAGCATTTCTTGAAAAGTGTGTGATTTGGCTAGATGGAACTAGAACGGCTGAGAGCCTAAGCATATGGCCTTATCCCCATTGAGACACTACTTCATACAGTGCTGTGATGTCATTAGACCCTCTTTTGGCTATGGTGAGAAAAAGGTGACAAAATGTCAAAATTTAAAGGGAACTATGTTGAGCGGCCCTAATTCTTCTTGTGTAATAACAAAAAAGCTAATTCCCATTACTATGTCAGTTTAAAACAACTACTGAATTACTACATAAGAACATGTCAATACTATGTTGTGACTTGAGTAATAACAATATTACAACAGAGGTATAGGAGCAACCTAATGTAAAGTGTTACTGTACTCTATTTCAATTGAAATGTGTATAAAGTGACATATTCCCTTCTAAACTGTTTCAGTTGGATGGTGCTGTAAAGATTGAACTAGTGGTCTATTTTCTCACCAATAGTCATCCAGTAGATCTTTCGTGGAGGGATCCCCTGTGGTGGATTGCATTCCAGAATCACAGGCTGGCCCTCTTTAACAACTATTGGGGCAATCTTCTCTTTGGGGAACTTTGGGGTACCTGTGCAATGGTTAGGCATGTTTTACTCATGTCAACACCTTTAGATAGGATTCTAAATGTAACATTCACAGTCTTGCTGTAAGATGCAAAACTGTTCACTATGCCAGGTTCTTACAACATGAGAGTGGCACTCACTTGGTACAATGAGTTCAATTTCCTCTGATACTGCTGTTCCCAGATTGTTTGAAGCGTAGCACTGATACATCCCCTGGAACTGCGCAAGGCGCCCGCTATGAATCACAAAACTCCCATTGTTTCTCTCTTTTTTGACCCCCAAGTCGAAGAGGGGATCTATGGCCTGGCCATCTTTTGTCCATCTGTATCTGTTGGGGCAATGAAGCATTTTGTAATGCTTGGTTACAGTTATGATATTTAGCTTGAGATGCAACAATAAGCATTGGGTTAATGCTGATAGTGTGAACAATCCATAAGCATAAGGGCAAAAAACAGGGAGATCCTAGGATGAATCGCAGTCATCTCACTCACACTGGTTGTGGGTTGCCTTTGGCTTCACATCTCATGGAAAAACTGCCTTCAAAGGGTAAGGCAATGACAGGGCCAGCGGTCTGCACTGTTATGGTCGGTAGCTGCTCCACTGCGGGATGAAAAGATAGAAATCATACATTCGTCTCCATATTGCTTTCATCAAACAAACACTTTAACAACTTGACTACCATTATGGGGAATTGGTCATGTTTTGTGCAATGTACAGCAGGAAATGTATAACGTATGCTTGTTGGAAGATTAATATTGAGAAACTAGCTCTATTTGCCCACATGTCTGAGCTAATAATGAACTGCAGTGCAGACAGCGATTAAACCAACAAGACATACCAATCTTGCACTGCATGTTACACATGCCTGAAGTAAATGACCCGTCATAGGCATGAATTTAGTTAGCCAGTCCATGTCTCTGACAGCTGGACCATATACTCTCTCTTCACTGCCCATCATGGGCATAGGGTGTGTCTAAAACATTCCCCTATAGACTATGAAATATACTGACTGTACAAAAGATTATGAACATGTCATGGAAAGAACATAGACTGACCAGGTGAATCCAGGTAAAAGCTATGATCCCTTAATGATTTCACTTAAATCCACTTCATTCAGTGTAGATGAAGGGAAGGAGACAGGTTTAAGAAGGTTTTTTAAGCCTTTAGTCAATTTAGACATGGATTGTGTATGTGTGCCATTCATAGGGAAAATGGACAAGACAAAATATTGAAGTGCCTTTGGGGTATGGTAGTAGGTGCCAAGTGCACCGGTTTGTGTCAAGAACTGCAACGCTGCTGGGTTTTCACAGTCAACAGTTTCCCTTGTGTATCAAGAATGGTCCACCACCCAAAGGACATCCAGCCAACTTGACACAGCTGCATCCCTGTGGAAAACTTGACACCTTGTAGAGTCCATGCCCTGACTAATTGAGGCTGTTCTGAGTGCAAAAGGGTGGGGTGTTCTTAATGTTTTGTACACTCAGTGTAGGTTGCCAATACTGCACTTTACCTTCCAGGGGGATATCGAGTCCTCCGGCCCTGGAGGTCAAGGCCAAGAGGAAAGCAAGGCCCAAGCTCCACAGCGACCTCATCACTCCACCGCCGTTGAGCAGAGACTGTCCAGGAGAGCAGGCGACACTACTGACAGCACCACAGCTTTGACCCACTAGATCAGCGGATAGCTGTCAACACTTAGAGGGATAGGACCTAGATGTGCAGAGACACAGGGAAATATAAAACTGTCAGTAACCCAGTGGTGTGTACTCATGGAGGCAAGGGAAGTCATTTTCCTTCAATTTGCAAGAGGTTGAATGTATCTGCTGTCTGGTAAAATTGAGAATGACATTGTTGCCCCATTGAATGCAACGGAAGCCAGCCAGCATTTAGCCTCCCTTGATAATAAAAAATAAAATAATAATAATAATAGCCAATCAGCATTGAGCTAAACTGAGTGAGCTCAACTGTGAATTGTCCTGGCGCACCAAAATAAAACTTTAAAGGGAAGCGAGTTTGGACTTGTCTTCACACCAATCACATCAAAAGTAGAACGTAATTTACAGAAAAACTTAAATTGTTAGTAGAGGTCGACTGATTATGATTTTTCAACGCCGATTCCGATACCGATTATTGGAGGACCAAAAAAAGCAGATACCGATTAAATCGCCCAATTTTTTATATATATATTTGTAATAATGACAATTACAACAATACTGAATGAAGACTTATTTTTACTTAATATAATCCATCAATAAAATCAATTTAGTTTCAAATAAATAATGAAACATGTTCAATTTGGTTTAAATAATGCAAAAACAGTGTTGGAGAAGAAAGTAAAAGTGAAATATGTGCCATGTAAAAAAAGCTAACGTTTAAGTTTGCTCAGAACATGAGAACATATGAAAGCTGGTGGTTCCTTTTAACATGAGTCTTCAATATTCCCAGGTAAGAAGTTTTAGGTTGTAGTTATTATAGGACTATTTCTCTCTATACCATTTGTATTTCATATACCTTTGACTATTGGATGTTCTAATAGATACTTTAGTATTGCCAGCCTAATCTCGGGAGTTGAGAGGCTTGAAGTCATAAACAGCGCAATGCTTGAAGCACAGTGCAGAGCTGCAGGAAAATGCACGAAAGTGCTGTTTGAATGAATGCTTATGAGCCTGCTGCTGCCTACCACTGCTCAGTCAGACCGCTCTATCAAATCATAGACTTAATTATAATAACACACAGAAATATGAGCCTTAGGTCATTAAAATGGTCAAATCCGGAAACTATCATTTCGAAAACAAAATGTTTTTTCTTTCAGTGAAATACGGAACCGTTCCATATTGTATCTAACGGGTGGCATCCATAAGTCTAAATATTGCTGCACAACCAATGTTATGTCATAATTATGTAGAATTCTGGCAAATTAATTACGGTCTTTGTTGGGAAGAAATTGTCTTCACACAGTTCGCAACGAGCCAGGCAGCCCAAACTGCTGCATATACCCTGACTCTGCTTGCACAGAATGCAAGAGAAGTGACACAATTTCCCTAGTTAAAATAAATTCATGTTAGCAGGCAATATTAACTAAATATGCAGGTTTAAAAATATATACTTGTGTATTGATTTTAAGAAATGCATTGATGTTTATGGTTAGGTACACATTGGTGCAACAACAGTGCTTTTTTCGTGAATGCGCTTGTTAAATCACCCGTTTGGCGAAGAAGGCTGTGATTCAATGATAAATTAACAGGCACCGCATCGATTATATTCAATGCAGGACAAGCTAGATAAACTAGTTATATCATCAACCATGTGTAGTTAACTAGTGATTATGTTAAGATTGATTGTTTTTTTATAAGATAAGTTTAATGCTAGCTAGCACCTTACCTTGGCTCCTTGCTGCACTCGCATAACAGGTGGTCAGCCTGTCACGCAGTCTCCTCGTGTAGTGCAATGTAATCGTCCATAATCGGTGTCCAAAAATGCCGATTACCGATTGTTATGAAAACTTGAAATCGGCCCTAATTAAATCGGCCATTCCGATTAATCGGTCAACCTTTAATTCTTACATCTTGTTGTGCCGTTGTCCTCCGGTGGCTAGCTAGCTAAAATCGTCCATTTCCTAAATTAGCCATGGATGGAGATAGGGATTTGAACTTGTGGTATTACTTATTGGCAAACGATTATAAACAGTAATTCTGATCCAACCATAAATTCCTACATTGTGCCCCTGGCCTGAGAGAATGGAAGTTCAATACCTAGCTAGATGTAGTAGGCTGATGTTAACTTGCTGGCCTGGCGCATCATTGTTCATGAAAGGAAGTTGTGTTAGTGAGCAAGCATTTTTGCCAGGTAGCCTAGGAAAACAAAAAATAAAAGCGTGTACTGTATCACAGAGTCATAGACCGTTTCGGCAACATGAACAGCATCCCTATACTGACTTTTAGTGGAGAAAAGTAAATCTTGAATTGCCCAAGGGACAATTTGCTTTGCCTATACAAATCAGTAAATAAACGGAAGCAAAATGGTTAAATTGCCTATATGTACTAGTAAAATCATATATAAAATGCACTGGGTACAGTTTGATAGACTACCCCTCAGACAGCCTAAAATAATCTAAATACAGCACCAAATACTGAAGCAACCCGGCTAGGCAATCACCATGTCTTTCCTTACTCTCTTCTGAATAACAGTAATGTCCCATATCACACATCCTCTCTCAACGGGTGTAATTCATTGGTGCATCATTGTTGTAAAACATGCCAGTGGTTTGGGATTACCCTTGATTAGATTAGGTACGATCACGAATATCCTACCAACGGAACATCAAAAACTGTAATATCTTATGTTTCACGGAATCGTGGCTGAATGATGACATGGATATTCAGCTAGAGGGATATACGCTACACAGCAAGATAGAACAGCGGTCTGTGCATATTTGTAAACAACAGCTGGTGCACAATATCTAAGAAAGTCTCTAGATTTTGCTCGCCTAAAGTAGAGTATCTTGTGCTAAAATGCAGACCACACTATTTGCCTAGAGAGTTTTCAGCTATACATTTTGTCGCTGTTTATTTACCACCATAGACGGACGCTGACACTAAGATGTGCAACCAGAGAGAAAACAATTCTAGATCACCTGTACTCTACACACAGAGACGTGTACAAAGCTCTCTCTCGCCCTCCATTTGGTAAATCCGACCACAATTCTATCCTCCTGATTCCTGCTTACAAACAAAAAGCAGGAAACACCAGTGACTCGGGCTATAAAAAAAGTGGTCAGGTGAAGCAGATGCTAAACTACAGGACTGTTTTGCTATCACAGACTGGAACATGTTCCGGGATTCTTCCGATGACATTGAGGAGTACACCACATCAGTCACTGGATTTATCGATAAGTGCATCAGTCACTGGTTTTATCAATAAGTGCATTGAGGACGTTGTCCCCACAGTGACTGTACGTACGTACGTACGTACGTACGTACGTACATACCCCAACCAGAAGCCATGGATTACAGGCAACATTCACACTGAGCTAAAAGAGTAGAGCTGCCGCTTGCAAGGTGCGGGACTTTAACCCGGAAGCTTATAAGAAATCCTGCTATGCCCTCTGACGAACCATCAAACAGGCAAAGTGTCAATACAGGGCTAAGATTAAATCGTACTACACCGGCTCCAACGCTAGTCTTATGTGGCAGGACTTGCAAACTATTACAGACCACAAACGGAAGCACAGCAGTGAGCTGCCCAGTGACACAAGCCTACCAGAAGAGCTAAATCACTTCTATGCTCACTTCGAGGCAAGCATGAGAGCATCAGCTGTTCCGGACAACTGTGTGATCACGCTCTACGTAGCCGACGCAAGTAAGATCTTTAAACGGGTCAACATTCACAAGGCTGCGGGGCCAGACGGATTAGCAGGACGTGTGCTCTGGGCATGTGCTGATCAACTGGCAAGTGTCTTCACTGACATTTTTAACATGTCCCTGATTGAGTCTGTAATACCTACATGTTTCAAGCAGACCACCTTAGTCCCTGAAGGCAACCTGCCTAAATGACAACAGACCCGTAGCACTCTACATCTGTAGCCATAAAGTGCTTTGAAAGGCTAGTAATGGCTCACATCAACACCACTATCGCAGAAACCCTAGACCCATTCCAATTTTCATACCGCCCAAACAGATCCACAGATGATGCAATATCCATGATGCAATCAACATAAACACCTCCCTCTGCAACTGGATCCTGGACTTCCTGACGGGCCGTGCCCAGGTGGTGAGGGTAGGTAGCAACACATCTGCCACGCTGATCATCAACACTGGAGCCCCTCAGGGGTGCATGCTCAGTCCCCTCCTGTACTCCCTTTTCACCCACAACTGCATGGCCAGGCATGACTCCAACACACACACCATCATTAAGTTTGCAGACAACACAACAATGGTAGGCCTGATCACCGACAACGACGAGACAGCCTATAGGGATGAAGTCAGAGACCTGGCCAGGTAGTGCCAGAATAACAACCTCTCCCTCAACGTAACCAAGACTAAGGAGATGATTGTGGACTACAGGAAAAGGAGGACAGAGCACACTCCCATTCTCATTGACGGGGCTGTAGTGGAGCCGGTTGAGACCTTTAAGTTCCTTGGTGTCCACATCAACAAACTAGAATGGTCCAAACACACTAAGACAGTCGTGAAGATGGCACAACAAAGCCTATTCCCCTCAGGAAACTAAAAAGATATGGCATGGGTCCTCAGATCCTCAAAAGGTTCTACAGCTGCAACATCGAGAGCATCCTGACTAGTCGCATCACTGCCTGGTACGGCAAATGCTCGGCCTCCGACCACAAGGCACTACAGAGGGTAGTGCGTACGGCCCAGTACATCACTGGGGCTAACCTGCTGCCATCCAGGATCTCTACACCAGGTGGTGTCAGAGGAAGGCCCTAAAAATTGTCAAAGACCCCAGCCACCCCAGTCATAGACTGTTCTCTCTACTACCGCATGGCAAGCGGTACCGGAGCGCCAAGTCTAGGACAAAAAGGCTTCTCAACAGTTTTTACCCCCAAGCCATAAGACTCCTGAACAGGTCAACAAATGGCTACCCGGACTATTTGCATTGTGCTCCCCCTCCCCAAAACCCTATTTTTACGCTGCTGCTACTCTCTGTTTTTCATATATGCATTGTCACTTTAACTTTACATTCATGTACATACTACCTCAATTGGCCCGACCAACCAGTGCTCCTGCACATTGGCTAACCGGGCTATCTGAATTGTGTCCTGCCACCCACCACCCGCCAACCCCTCTTTTACGCTACTGCTACTCTCTGTTTATCATATATGCTTAGTCACTTTAACCATATCTACATGTACACACTACCTCAATCAGCCTGACTAACCGGTGCCTGTATATAGCCTTGCTACTGTCATAGCCTCGCTACTGTATATAGCCTCGCTACTGTTATAGCCTCGCTACTGTATATAGCCTCGCTACTGTGTTATAGCCTGGCTACTGTTATAGCCTCGCTACTGTTATTTATCACCGTCTTTTTTACTGTTGTTTTTATTTCTTTACTTACCTATTGTTCACCTATTACCTTTTTTGCACTGTTGGTTAGAGCCTGTAAGTGAGCATTTCACTTGACAAATAAACTTTGATTTGATTTGATTGTAAAACTGGGATGGCAGCATCAAATGGCATGCTTACAGAAAACCTTATTGGCACATAATATAAGATGCTGCTATGGATGATTGCTAGAGTGGGTAGACTTAAGTTTGTATATAGTAGTAAGCCTGTGGGTATTGTGGGTTTCAGCCTGTGGGTACAGTGGCACTGCCAAAGGGCTCACTCTACAAACGAATCACTCAGTCACAGGAGCGGGAGTCTGCCTTGTCCAAACACAAACCAATGATGTATCTCCCGCCAACCTCCCACAATGGAGTGTAACGTTGCCGGTTGGTCCTAGTTAGTAATATGGGTAAATGCAGGTTAATTTGGCAATTACTGTACACCAGGGCTAGGATTAGTCTAATTCAACAATGGAATTGAGAGTCAAGTAACACATTGGAAATTGTCCAATATTCTCAGTGAGGTTAAGTTTTCAATTTGTGAATTGAATTTCATTTGGAATTGAATAGTTGGTTGCCTTTTTGCGACAGAAATAAACCTAATTCATGATAAAGCAACTACGGTATGGTAAAACAGTCACAGCATCACACGATGTACCACATATATTTCAACAACAAAAAAAGACACACAAAAAAACTCCAATATTTCTGTACATACTGAAATCTTGTGATTAATTCATTTTTTCATTGTAGAAAATATATATATATATGTAAAACAGTCCATAAAATGCAGGCAACCTTGCTTAAATTAACAATTTGACCCTTTTCCAGATTTTGTTGATCCTGACAACAAATAATCAACATCATGCCTGACCTTACCAAGGATGTAACTAATTCAAGCTAAAGAAAGCCTCTGTTTTGTATACATAAATAACCTTTTGGATTATGAAAATGATTGAGCTTCATCGGGGTACAGTATGTACATGGAAGATCATGCAACAACCTCCCAGTTTACAATGACTCAAATAGCCAAAGTTGGATGAAATAAAACGTCAATTAATTCATTAATGTGATGAAGTCTATTCTTGCAGTATTGAAGAAACGCAAGGCTTTGGAATATAAACAGGTAACATGCTCCCAACATTTGTTTGGAAGCAGAGGGATCTATTACCAGACCACGTCAGGATATTGAACCCTCCAATCGCCAGGGATTGTGTTTACATGACCAATAGTCAGCCGAGGAATGAGTGTGGGTCCACCACCCTGCTAATCCCTTTACCACAGCAACTCAAAACACACATTGCATTGTACCTCATTACTTACTGACTTGAAATTCCAAACATACTATTAATCATCAATCCATTGAAAAAAAACAGCTCCTTTCCAAAAAAGCAACAACATACAGTAAAGGGCATGGAAATTAGAGTGTACTCACTGAAATCTTTCAACTGTGGATGCCTATAGGCTGTGAGCAAATCACCTGCACTGAAAGTCCATTTAAATGCGTCAGAAATCTGTGCTGTGCAAGTTCAGGCACACCGGACAGGAACAGACAGTGAGCATTCCAGCTCACCCTTCACGTTGCTTATTTTTCGCCCAGTGAACGCCTCTCGTCCGCCCCTCCACTCAAGCGGCTAAAGGAGCTATGGGAGATTCACTGAAGTGACATATGTCGGCAAAGCCTCTCACTTGGCAAAGAGGCTCTCTAAGCCGAACGACAATGACTTGGACAAAGCCACGGCCACAGGGCTATTCACAGAGCATTAAAGAATGAGGGGAGAGGAAGTACAGGCATGCCTCTCTGTCCATACCCCTCCTCACCCTGCACTACCACCCAATGCCTCCCTTCACTAAACATGTGCATGATGACACCCATTTACACCCACCCTATTTTAATGATTATAATACAAATGGGTCTTAGCTCCATTGAAGAGAGTGGAGCGGTGGATGACATCTGCTTTCATCAAGCCTCATATTTTGTAGTTGTGTACTGCACTGGCTTGAGGGGTGGATACTGTTGTTAGAGAAGGACATACATTGCACTCCCTGCATGGTTTTACATGTCTGAAAACTTAGGCACAATAGGCTACTTGTATCGTCAACACATAATGGGCCTTTTTGTGAGCTGTCTGTTACACAATATCGGCTAGGCTTGGGCGGTATACTGTATACTGGGTGTTTAGAAATACCAACGGTAAAAAAAAAAACATATACTACATGACCAAAGGTAGGTGGACACCTGCTCCACTCTTCTGGGAAGGCTTTCCACTAGATGGTGGAACATTGCTGCGGGAGTTGCTTCCATTCAGCCACAATATCATTAGTGAGGTCGGACACTGATGTTGGGCGATTAGGCCTGGGGTTGAGGTCTGAGATCTGTGCAGGCCAGTCAAGATCTTCCACACCAATGTTGACAAACCATTTCTATATGAACCTCGCTTTGTGCATGGGGGCATTGTCATGCTGAAACAGGAAAGGACCTTCCCCAAACTGTTGCCACAAAGTTGGAAGAACATAATTGTCTAGAACGTCATTGTATGCTGTAGAGTTAAGATTTGCCTAACCTGAACCATAAAAAACACAACCCTAGACCATTATTCCTCATCCACCAAACTTTACAGTTGGCACTAAGCATTCGGGCAGGTAGCGTTCTCCTGGCATCTTCCAGACCCAGATTAGTCCGTTGGACTGCCAGATGGTGAAGTGTGACTCATAACTCCAGAGAACATGTTTCCACTGCTCCAGAGTCGAAATGGCGGCAAACTTTAAACCACTCCAGCCGACGCTTGGCATTGCGCATGGTGATCTTACTCTTGTGCGGCTGCTCGGCCATGGAAACCCATTTCAGAAAGCTCCCGACAAACAGTTATGGTGCTGACGTTTCTTCCAGATGCAGTTTGAAACACCTTAGTGACTGTTGCAACCGAGAACAGACCATTTTTAGGCACTACACCCCTTGTAAAGCAGATTCATGTGCTTAATTTTAAGAATTTATTTGGCTACTTATGTTTTAATAAGGTTTGTATCACAACTTATAGGCTTATGGTCTAGGCTACATGAGGTGTGTGACTATGATTAGGAAAAAAAAACGCTAAAAAGACATTGTTTCTTATGCTGGTGTTTTGTGGTGGGAAAATGAGCTGGTCTGGCATAACACGTCAACCCTGTTACCAATAGATAGACAGGCTAGAAATGTTTTAACAATTTCATTTTCCATTTCAGGTTACATTCAATTGCCACTCCCTGTTGCACACAAGTTTCCATTCTCCCTGTCACAAGGGGATTTTTTGCTGATTTAAGAAGAAATTGTCAACCCTGTTACACTTTAACCTGTTACTTTAATCTGCACTTAATAGGCACTTACTATAGTCATTTTTTATTTAATCTCTTGAGATGGGATATCTAAAAAAAAAAAAAAATCATAATTTGGACCAAGTCACACTTCTCAAAAGGGCACCAGATTGGTGGAACGACCCTTCCACTGATTGCAAATGTTAATCACATCCCAATGAGATTCTGCTATCTTGGCATATTTCACTGTGGTAAGTAAAATTAAAGATGACTCTCTTATCATTTGATCTATGGTTATGTGGTCAAAGCACTAATCCCTTTAGCCATCTCTTTTATCAATTTATGCAGTCAACAAGAGCAATGCAAATAAAATAATTAACTGTTGTAAATGTTATAAAGAGGGTGCCTCAGATCACGCCACTGGATGTTAACTTAGTTTCCAATGACACCTTTTTCCTTCATATTTGTGAAAAAACGAAGTTCCTTGGGTAACACTTCCATTGAGCCTTGCTGAAAAGGGATACATTACAGGACAGCGCTGCATTTCCCAACAGCACGAACAGTAGTCTCTCAATTCATCATAACCGGCAAAGGTCAGAAAGAGACATGGGCTTACCTTTGAGGTCAATACCTGCCAAACCTAACATGTATTCCTTGTGCCCTCTCAAAAGGAGTGCGTATCTAAACAGGTACCACAGCCACAGCCTCGATTCCACACTAACAGACAGCACCTGGCAGCTCTCTGACATCAAGCGCCAACCTGTACTACCGGTATTATGTAAGGGCAGGGTTTGTAACTTGACAGACACGCACACACACTTGTTAGGTTACAGTGAAGCGTGCTAGAAACATCTCACATTTCAAAGACTGCTCCTTTCAAAAGGAAAAACAAAAACATTGACTGTAGTGAAACGCTGCTGCACGTGGGCATTGTTAGATAACATTACTGTATTGTACTCACAGGGGAAGTCTATGTGAGCCAATTAATTAGTGTACTCCCCTTTTGGTGCCACTCCCAGTTTTTTTAATTGACCTGCAGCTGATGACAATATCGATTGTGGGATTTTGGGCATGTCCACAGTCAATCTGTGTTTGTAATTAAATCATGCCAAATGTACAGTCATTTGAAGAGGTGAGTGAATGAGAGACAAAGAATACAGTACAGGGCTACTGCTATCGTTGTTATGCTAAAGTACTAAACTTAGCTCTCATGCTTTCAATTGACCTTTCAACATTGCCGTTGTCATTGCCGTTGTTTTTAGAGTGAATGTTCTCATTGTTGGTCCCGCCATATTGTGAAAAGTGTCATTCGGTAGAGTGGGAAAGAGCTCATTCAGTGCAGGGGTTAAGAGTTTAGTGGATTGTGTGAGGACATGGGAAGAGCCGTTTGCTCAATTTAATTTTGAAGCATGTGATTGGTTGGGCAGGGACAGTATTGTATTTACAACACTTAAACCACCAAACAAAAACTTGGTCCCTGAGGGGGGAAATTAAGACTTTGGACAGGCTACTAATCACTCATTACCCTTTTTGTTGATTTCTTTCTTTACAATAAATATGGAAATAATCAAAGTGAGCTGTAACAGTTAACAAAACATTTTGGGATACACATAGGAATTCAGACTTCATTATATCCTATTCCCCAATGGAATTACATTTTACAAAACAATTATAATGGTTTTTCACAGCTCCCCTACATGGAACTCATCACTTGGCAGCGCTTGAGAGTGACAATGAAAGGGCCATTCAGCAGCTAAATCAGTTTGCTGCAAGAACTGGGATATGGACAGTGACACTCAAACTCAGTGACACTAGACCCCTTTTCGGGGTCTACTGGCAGCCCACTTCACACCTCAGCTCTTTCCACCACAGTGCTGAGAAAGAGATAAGGGAATGATTCCCCCAACAAATACCAGAAGCTAATGCAGTACATCCGGTAAAACTGTACTAACACCTTTTTCATAACCTTTTTAAAAACAGGCATGATATCTTTATGAATGACTTTCAGCTCCCGAGTGGCGCTTCGGTCTAAGGCACTGCATCGGAATGCTAGAGGCATCACTACAGACCCTGGTTCGATCCTGGGCTATATCACAACCGGCCGTGATCGGGAGTCCCATAAGGTGGCGCACAATTGGCCCAGTGTTGTCTGGATTAGGGGAGGGTTTGGCTGGGTAGGTTGTCATTGTAAATAAGAATTTGTTCTTAACTGACTTTCCTAGTTGAATAAACGTTAAATTCTGTACCCCTTTCAAATAGTGTTACTCTATATCCTCTAGCTTGTGTTGTTAGCATTTTCTTTGTTTTTTTTAGCCCATTTTAATCCTGACTTGGTTTCCCTTGTTTTTTTAAGACAAAACATCCATGTGCTGTCAACAATTTCTCAGTTATTTACAATATATGCAATTTATGTACTGTAAATATTTTCTCAAAACACAGTAGAACCGGTAAAATAACTAGACGCTGGTTTACAACTCTGAATTCCTGGTGGTTTATTTTCTCTACAACAGAGCAATAGAGGAGAGAACTGAACATGAATATACCTGTTGACACGTTGACGGCATCTGACTCACTTTCTCTCATCTCTTTCCTTTCATCAGCTAGGAGGGAGAAGGAAACAAAGGAACGAAGGAGCCGCCAAGTTCCAGGGATGTCCGGGGCTTTAGTGGCAGGTCACGACAAGTACCTTTTATCCAGTTTGAAATGAACAGCTGTTGGATCTCCTTCTCAATCCTTGTGGATTACGATTCATAATTGATGGGCTTAGACAAAGGATGCAATCAAACCATTCTATTCTATTCTTACAAAACACACACATACAGTTCACTCCCACTGTCCCACTTACACACGCTTTGGAGATGACACCACTGCTCAAACTATGGCACAAAGGAAAGTAAAGAAGGCACTATGACCTAATTGAATGGACAGATCGTTAGGCTCATTTCATCAAATGGCTTATACCTGCAGCCTTGCTACCTATAAAAACTTGACAGAATCCAGATTTGAAAGCCATAGTAATTATTAGGGATGTAACGATTCACCAATTTGCATCGATCCCAGTTCAAATGTTAAAGATATGAGTGCATTGGTCTGTCACCCCAAACCGAACTAAATGTAGCATGCATCGTTCAGAAAATCAATACAAACGTTGACTTTTTGTTGCTCAAATGACTTTATTTAACAAGGCAAGTCAGTTGTGAACAAATTCTTATTTACAATGACGGCCTTCCCTGGCCAAACCCTAACCTGGATGATGCTGGGCCAATTGTGCGCTGCCCTATGGGATTCCCAATCACGGCCGGTTGTGATACAGCCTGGAATCGAAAGAGGGTCTCTAGTGACGCAGTGCTTTAGACCGCTGTGCCATCGGGAGCCCACTTTCTTTCTGGATCCCATCCGGAGCCCACTTTCTTTTCGGGAGCCCATACTGCTCATCTTTTGTGACAACTGCGTCCTCTCCTTCAATGTTGAACTAAGCATGTTGACAGTAACTGATCTACAAGTCATTTTGCATGCTGAACAACCCCAGGCAATATCAGTAGCCTAGTCAAACTGTGTGCTGTGCATAGCTTCCCGCGTTGACCAACAAGAATTAGGCCTATTCCTGATTTGGCACATCTGCATGTCACCTTCATAAAATGGCTTGGGCAATATTAGGCATTATTAGTTGAGTGTCAACCAATGTAACTTGCTAGGTTATTTTTATCATATACTATGTTGAAAATTGTGTTTTACCGGAATAAAAGTAGCAACGGAGACAAGTCTCATCTGGCTACAGTACATCTGGGCTTACATTAGATTTTATTTTGGTTGTTCATGTTCACTATCAGCAATAGTTTAGCTTGAAACAACTCACCAGACAGTTTATTAGGTACACCCATCTAGTACAGGGTCGGACCCTCTTTGCCTCCAGATCAGCCTGAATCTTTCAGGGCATTCTACAAGGTGTAGGAAATGGGATGTTGGTCCATGCTGATGCGATGGCATCAAGCAGTTGCTGCAGATTGAAAGGTGGTCCCAAAGATGCTCTATTGGGTTGAGGTCTGGGGACTGCACAGGCCACTCAAGTAAACTGAACTCACTGTCATGTTCAAGGCAATGTTTTCCCTCCTCAATTGTCCAGTGATGGTGATCGTCGCGTGCCCACTGGAGCCGCTTCTTGTTTTTAGCTGATAGGAGTGGAACCCGGTGTGGTCATCTGCTGCACTAGCCCATCCACGACAAGGATCGATGGATGGGCTATAACGAGATGCCGTTTTGCACACCAATTGGGCTAATATTGTCACCCATCAGATTATTCTTGATTAAATCTGGTCTTTACATATACTAAATAATATACAGTACTACCATTCAATAGTTTGGACACACCTACTCATTCAAGGTTTTTTCTTTATTTTTACTATTTTCTACATTGTAGAATAATAGTGAAGACATCAAAACTATGAAATAACACATATGGAATCATGTAGTAACCAAAAAAGTGACAGCTTTGCACACTCTTGGCATTCTCTCAGCCAGCTTCACGAGGAATGCTTTTCCAACAGTCTTGAAGGTGTTCCCACATATGCTGAGCACTTGTTGCTGATTTTCCTTCCCTCTGCAGTCCAACTCATCCCAAACCATCTTAATTGGGTTGAGGTCGGTTGATTGTGGAGGCCAGGTCATCTGATGCAGCACTCCATCTCTCTCCTTCTTGGTCAAACAGCCCTTACACAGCCTGACCAGCAACTACCCCTGGGGGCGACTTACCCCAATAGAAGATTATGTCATAGGGTTTCACAGAAGTGTCCCTATGTTTTTTACCTCATCTGCACATAAAGAAACTTTGTTATTTTACCTTTTCCTTACACTCCATTATGTACAGTTAAACTAAACACATTATCATTTGAATAAGGCAAGATTTTAAATCCCAGCTCTTTAAATGAATTTCAAGAGCAAATTCATTGGAATATAACCAACTGCCTGCCTTTCTTTATTGAATGTGTTTTGGATTCCAAACCTCTCCGCCAAGTGTCAAGCCTTGACCATAGAGAGCCTTTTTATTCTCTATTTTGGTTAGGTCGGGGTGTGACTAGGGTGGGTAATCTAGGTTGTTTTATTTCTATGTTGGCATGGTATGGTTCCCAATCAGAGGCAGCTGTTTAGCGTGGTCTCTGATTGGGGATCATATTTAGGCAGCCATTTCCCCACTGTTTTTTGTGGGATCTTGTTTATGTGTAGTTGCCTGTGAGCACTCCATAGCTTCACGTGTCGTTTGCTCTTTGTTTTTTTTGCGTTTCACAAATAAAAAGATGTGGAACCCATATCACTTGGTCCTAATGTTATTTCAACGTTTGTGACAGTTGATCCCACCACACCAGGACCAAGCAGCGTGCCCAGGAGGAGAAGGCATCCTGTACTTGGGAGGAGATCTTGGATGGGAAGGGATCCTGGACTTGGGAGGAAATCCTGGCAGGACAGGACTCCGACGACGGTCCACAGTCCGGAACCTCCTGCGACGGTCCACAGTCCGGAACCTCCTGCGACGGTCCACAGTCCGGAACCTCCGGCGATGGTCCACAGTCCGGAACCTCCGGCGACGGTCCACAGTCTGGAACTTCCAGGCAAGGTGTCCAGACCCGCTCCATGGCAGGAGCCCTCCTCTGCGCCGGTGCCCAGTCCAGACATGGCGTCCAGTCCAGCTCCAAGGCCGGAGCCTTCCTCTGCGTCGGGGCCCAGTCCGGGCACTGCGTCGGGGCCCAGTCCGGCGACGGTCCACAGTCTGGAACTTCCAGGCAAGGTGTCCAGACCCGCTCCATGGCAGGAGCCCTCCTCGCCGGAGGCTCCAAGCCCGGAGCCTTCCTCTGCACCGAAGTCCATGTCAGGTCCGGTGTCTAGTCCCGCTCCATGGCAGAAGCCTTCCTCTGCGCCGATGTCCAGTCCAGGCACGGCGTCCAGTCCAGCTCTATGGCAGGAGCCTTCCTCTGCGCCGGTGCCCAGGCCAGGCACGGCGGCTAACTCAGCTCCATGGCCGGAGCCTTCCTCGGCGCCGGTGCCCAGTCCGGGTGCGGCGGCCAACCCAGCTCCGTGGCCCCCCTCTGCGCCGAGGCCATGTCCGGGCACGGCGTTCTACCCAGCTCCATGGCCGGACCCGTGGTCTTGGCGGGGGCAAAGTCCCGCACCAGAGCCGCCACCGATGCTGGATCCGCGGGATGAGCGGGTTCTTTGTCCCGCACCTATACTTGGGAGGAGATCTTGGATGGGAAGGGATCCTGGACTTGGGAGGAAATCCTGGCAGGATAGGACTCCGGCGACGGTCCACAGTCCGGAACCTCCCGCGACGGTCCACAGTCTGGAGTTTCCAGGCAAGGTGTCCAGTCCCGCTCCATGGCAGGAGCCCTCCTCTGCGCCGGTGCCCAGTCCAGGCACAGTGTCCAGTCCAGCTCCAGGGCCAGAGCCTTCCTGTTCATCGGGGCGCAGTCCGGGCACGGCATCCAGTCCAGCTCCAAGGCCGGAGCCTTCATCTGCACCGAAGTCCATGTCAGGTCCGGTGTCCAGTCCCGCTCCATGGCAGAAGCCTTCCTCTGCGCCGATGTCCAGTCCAGGCACGGCGTCCAGTCCAGCTCCAAGTCTGGAGCCTTCCTCTGCGTCGGTGCCCAGTCCAGGCACGGTGTCCAGTCCCGCTCTATGGCAGGAGCCTTCCTCTGCGCCGGTGCCCAGTCCAGGCACGGCGGCCAACCCAGCTCCGTGGACCCCCTCTGCGCCGAGGGGTAAGCTACCCAGCTCCATGGCCGGACCCGTGGTCTTGTCGGGGGCAAAGTCCCGCACCAGAGCCACCACCGATGCTGGATCCGCGGGATGAGCGGGTTCTTTGTCCCGCACCGGTGCCCCCACCGACGCCCACCCGGACCCTTCCCTATAGAGTCAGGTCTTGCGGCCGGAGTCCGCACCTTTGGGGGGGAGGTACTGTCACGCGACCCTTTTTATTCTCTATTTTGGTTAGATCGGGGTGTGACTAGGGTGGGTAATCTAGGTTGTTTTATTTCTATGTTGGCCTGGTATGGTTCCCAATCAGAGGCAGCTGTTTAGCGTTGTCTCTGATTGGGGATCATATTTAGGCAGCCATTTCCCCACAATTTTTTTGTGGGATCTTGTTTATGTGTAGTTGCCTGTGAGCACTCCGTAGCTTCACGTGTAGTTCACGTGTAGTGCTCTTTATTGTTTTTTTTGCGTTTCACGAATAAAAAGATGTGGAACCCATATCACGCTGCGCCTTGGTCCGAATGTTATTTTAACGTTTGTGACACCAAGTCAAAAGGCAAGTTTTCGGGCATCCCATGATTTAAGTCCGAAAAGGGCTCTTTCCATTTCATGGATATAGCTCACCAGGTCACATTCAAAAGAGCCAGTGAAGACTGGTAACCCACCCAAATGGCTATGGCCTGGGGTTTTTGCCTGCTGGTCTCGGTGGCACCTCAGGGTTTTGTGTGGCACATTAAAAGCATGGGCAGCTGTCTTAATGCCCTGTACATTTTCAATAGCATTCAGCGCATGACAAAGCGCATCTTCGCCATAGCCACCACGATCATATATTTTCTGCTAAACTATTTTTTTAAGTATCTGAATAATGGTGGAGAACTGGCCCCTAATCTAACCCTAAATTTACTCATATTCTGACCGTAACCTAACCCCTATCTGACCCTAACTCCTAATCTATTCCTAACCATGGCCCCTATTCTAACTCTGATTCTTAATCCTTAACTGGGGGTTAGATAACTATACTAGCAGACATTATCTTATGCTAACTAGCTTGCCAGCATTTATTTCACCTCAGACTTTCTGCTAGTGAGGTTGCTAGCTTGGTAACTGGGGGCTAGCTGGCTATGCTATCAGACATTAGCTTATGCTAACTAGCTGGTTAGAATTTATTTCACCTCGGACTTTCTGCTAGTTAGGTAACTGGGCTATCCAGTGCCTAAATTACAGTTAGAAACAAATTATCAACCATAAAGGGGCTAGATCGCCTTATATTACTACTTTACTCATAAACAATCAACATTTTTCTCTCTAAACAAGTGGATGATTGTAATGAAATTCGTCTTCCTCTGGTGAGGAGTATGACAGATCGGACCAATGTACAGTGTGGTAAGTGTTCGTCATTTTTATGAAAAGACACTGAACACGAAAATACAAAATAACAAAGTGAAAGAACGAAACTAAAACGAAACATTCTGTATGGTGAAGACACAGAAAACAATCACCCACAACTCAAGTGGGAAAAACAGGCTGCCTAAGTATGGTTCTCAATCAGAGACAACGAACGACACCTGACTCTGATTGAGAACCATACCAGGCCAAACACATAAATACTATATAGAAAAAAGAACAGATTACCCACCCCAACTCACGCCCTGACCAAACTGACACAAAGACATAATAAAGGAACTAAGGTCAGAACGTGACAATGATGTATCTTAACGCTTCACTACATGTGTATATATATATATATATACACTGCTCAAAAAAATAAAGGGAACACTTAAACAACACAATGTAACTCCAAGTCAATCACACTTCTGTGAAATCAAACTGTCCACTTAGGAAGCAACACTGATTGACAATAAATGTTACATGCTGTTGTGCAAATGGAATAGACAACAGGTGGAAATTATAGGCAATTAGCAAGACACCCCCAATAAAGGAGTGGTTCTGCAGGTGGTGACCACAGACCACTTCTCAGTTCCTATGCTTTCTGGCTGATGTTGTGGTCACTTTTGAATGCTGGCAGTGCTTTCACTCTAGTGGTAGCATGAGACGGAGTCTACAACCCACACAAGTGGCTCAGGTAGTGCAGCTCATTCAAATCAAATCAAATCAAATTTTATTTGTCACATACACATGGTTAGCAGATGTTAATGCGAGTGTAGCGAAATGCTTGTGCTTCTAGTTCCGACAATGCAGTAATAACAAGTAATCTAACTAACAATTCCAAAACTACTGTCTTGTACACAGTGTAAGGGGATAAAGAATATGTACATAAGGATATATGAATGAGTGATGGTACAGAGCAGCATAGGCAAGATACAGTAGATGGTATCGGGTACAGTATGTACAAATGAGATGAGTATGTAAACAAAGTGGCATAGTATAGTATAAAGTGGCTAGTGATACATGTATTACATAAGGATACCGTCGATGATATAGAGTACAGTATATACGTATGCATATGAGATGAATAATGTAGGGTAAGTAACATTTATATAAGGTAGCATTGTTTAAAGTGGCTAGTGATATATTTACATCATTTCCCATCAATTCCCATTATTAAAGTGGCTGGAGTTGAGTCAGTGTCAGTGTGTTGGCAGCAGCCACTCAGTGTTAGTGGTGGCTGTTTAACAGTCTGATGGCCTTGAGATAGAAGCTGTTTTTCAGTCTCTCGGTCCCAGCTTTGATGCACCTGTACTGACCTCGCCTTCTGGATGATAGCGGGGTGAACAGGCAGTGGCTCGGGTGGTTGATGTCCTTGATGATCTTTATGGCCTTCCTGTGACATCGGGTGGTGTAGGTGTCCTGGAGGGCAGGTAGTTTGCCCCCGGTGATGCGTTGTGCAGACCTCACTACCCTCTGGAGAGCCTTACGGTTGAGGGCGGTGCAGTTGCCATACCAGGCGGTGATACAGCCCGCCAGGATGCTCTCGATTGTGCATCTGTAGAAGTTTGTGAGTGCTTTTGGTGACAAGCCGAATTTCTTCAGCCTCCTGAGGTTGAAGAGGCGCTGCTGCGCCTTCTTCACGATGCTGTCTGTGTGAGTGGACCAATTCAGTTTGTCTGTGATGTGTATGCCGAGGAACTTAAAACTTGCTACCCTCTCCACTACTGTTCCATCGATGTGGATAGGGGGGTGTTCCCTCTGCTGTTTCCTGAAGTCCACAATCATCTCCTTAGTTTTGTTGACGTTGAGTGTGAGGTTGTTTTCCTGACACCACACTCCGAGGGCCCTCACCTCCTCCCTGTAGGCCGTCTCATCGTTGTTGGTAATCAAGCCTACCACTGTTGTGTCGTCCGCAAACTTGATGATTGAGTTGGAGGCGTGCGTGGCCACGCAGTCGTGGGTGAACAGGGAGTACAGGAGAGGGCTCAGAACGCAACCTTGTGGGGCCCCAGTGTTGAGGATCAGCGGGGAGGAGATGTTGTTGCCTACCCTCACCACCTGGGAGCGGCCCGTCAGGAAGTCCAGTACCCAGTTGCACAGGGCGGGGTCGAGACCCAGGGTCTCGAGCTTGATGACGAGCTTGGAGGGTACTATGGTGTTGAATGCCGAGCTGTAGTCGATGAACAGCATTCTCACATAGGTATTCCTCTTGTCCAGATGGGTTAGGGCAGTGTGCAGTGTGGTTGAGATTGCATCGTCTGTGGACCTATTTGGGCGGTAAGCAAATTGGAGTGGGTCTAGGGTGTCAGGTAGGGTGGAGGTGATATGGTCCTTGACTAGTCTCTCAAAGCACTTCATGATGACGGATGTGAGTGCTACGGGGCAGTAGTCATTTAGCTCAGTTACCTTAGCTTTCTTGGGAACAGGAACAATGGTGGCCCTCTTGAAGCATGTGGGAACAGCAGACTGGTATAGGGATTGATTGAATATGTCCGTAAACACACCGGCCAGCTGGTCTGCGCATGCTCTGAGGGCGCGGCTGGGGATGCCATCTGGGCCTGCAGCCTTGCGAGGGTTAACACGTTTAAATGTCTTACTCACCTCGGCTGCAGTGAAGGAGAGACCGCATGTTTTCGTTGCAGGCCGTGTCAGTGGCACTGTATTGTCCTCAAAGCGGGCAAAAAAGTTATTTAGTCTGCCTGGGAGCAAGACATCCTGGTCCGTGACTGGGCTGGGTTTCTTCCTGTAGTCCGTGATTGACTGTAGACCCTGCCACATGCCTCTTGTGTCTGAGCCGTTGAATTGAGATTCTACTTTGTCTCTGTACTGGCGCTTAGCTTGTTTGATAGCCTTGCGGAGGGAATAGCTGCACTGTTTGTATTCGGTCATGTTACCAGACACCTTGCCCTGATTAAAAGCAGTGGTTCGTGCTTTCAGTTTCACACGAATGCTGCCATCAATCCACGGTTTCTGGTTAGGGAATGTTTTAATCGTTGCTATGGGAACGACATCTTCAACGCAAGTTCTAATGAACTCGCACACCGAATCAGCGTATTCGTCAATGTTGTTATCTGACGCAATACGAAACATCTCCCAGTCCACGTGATGGAAGCAGTCTTGGAGTGTGGAGTCAGCTTGGTCGGACCAGCGTTGGACAGACCTCAGCGTGGGAGCCTCTTGTTTTAGTTTCTGTCTGTAGGCAGGGATCAACAAAATGGAGTCGTGGTCAGCTTTTCCGAAAGGGGGGCGGGGCAGGGCCTTATATGCGTCGCGGAAGTTAGAGTAACAATGGTCCAAGGTCTTTCCTCCCCTGGTTGCGCAATCGATATGCTGATAAAATTTGGGGAGTCTTGTTTTCAGATTAGCCTTGTTAAAATCCCCAGCTACAATGAATGCAGCCTCCGGATAAATTGTTTCCAGTTTGCAGAGAGTTAAATAAAGTTCGTTCAGAGCCATCGATGTGTCTGCTTGGGGGGGGATATATACGGCTGTGATTATAATCGAAGAGAATTCTCTTGGTAGATAATGCGGTCTACATTTGATTGTGAGGAATTCTAAATCAGGTGAACAGAAGGATTTGAGTTCCTGTATGTTTCTTTCATCGCACCATGTCACGTTAGTCATAAGGCATACGCCCCCGCCCCTCTTTTTACCAGAAAGATGTTTTTTCCTGTCTGCGCGATGCGTGGAGAAACCTGTTGGCTGCACCGCTTCGGATAGCGTCTCTCCAGTAAGCCACGTTTCCGTGAAGCAAAGAACGTTACAGTCTCTGATGTCCCTCTGGAATGCTACCCTTGCTCGGATTTCATCAACCTTGTTGTCAAGAGACTGGACATTGGCAAGAAGAATGCTAGGGAGTGGTGCGCGCTGTGCCCGTCTCCGGAGTCTGACCAGAAGACCGCCTCGTTTCCCTCTCTTTCGGAGTCGTTTTTTTGGGTCGCTGCATAGGATCCACTCCGTTGTCCTGTTTGTAAGGCAGAACACAGGATCCGCGTCGCGAAAAACATATTCTTGGTCGTACTGATGGTGAGTTGATGCTGATCTTATATTCAGTAGTTCTTCTCGACTGTATGTAATGAAACCTAAGATGACCTGGGGTACTAATGTAAGAAATAACACGTAAAAAAACAAAAAACTGCATAGTTTCCTAGGAACGCGAAGCGAGGCGGCCATCTCTGTCGGCGCCGGAAGTGTGTCAGGATGGCACATCAATGCGAGCTGTGGCAATAAGGTTTGCTGTGTCTGTCAGCGTAGTGTCCAGAGCATGGAGGCGCTACCAGGAGACAGGCCAGTACATCAGGAGACGTGGAGGAGGCCGTAGGAAGGCAACAACCCAGCAGCAGGACCGCTACCTCTGCCTTTGTGCAAGGAGGAGCAGGAGGAGCACTGCCAGAGCCCTGCAAAATGACCTCCAGCAGGCCACAAATGTGCATGTGTCTGCTCAAACGGTCAGAAACAGACTCCATGAGGGTGGTATGAGGGCCCGACGTCCACAGGTGGGGGTTGTGCTTACAGCCCAACACCGTGCAGGACGTTTGGCATTTGCCAGAGAACACCAAGATTGGCAAATTCTCCACTGGCGCCCTGTGCTCTTCACAGATGAAAGCAGGTTCACACTGAGCACATGTGACAGATGTGACAGAGTCTGGAGACGCCGTGGAGAACGTTTTGCTGCCTGCAACATCCTCCAGCATGACCGGTTTGGCGGTGGGTCAGTCATGGTGTGGGGTGGCATTTCTTTGGGGGGCAGCACAGCCCTCCATGTGCTCGCCAGAGGTAGTCTGACTGCCATTAGGTACCGAGATGAGATCCTCAGACCCCTTGTGAGACCATATGCTGGTGCGGTTGGTCCTGGGTTCCTTCTAATGCAAGACAATGCTAGACCTCATGTGGCTGGAGTGTGTCAGCAGTTCCTGCAAGAGGAAGGCATTGATGCTATGGACTGGCCCGCCCGTTCCCCAGCCCTGAATCCAATTGAGCACATCTGGGACATCATGTCTCGCTCCATCCACCAACGCCACGTTGCACCACAGACTGTCCAGGAGTTGGCGGATGCTTTAGTCCAGGTCTGGGAGGAGATCCCTCAGGAGACCATCCGCCACCTCATCAGGAGCATGCCCAGGCGTTGTAGGGAGGTCATACAGGCACGTGGAGGCCACACACACTACTGAGCCTCATTTTGACTTGTTTTAAGGACATTACATCAAAGTTGGATCAGCCTGTAGTGTGGTTTTCCACTTTAATTTTGAGTGTGACTCCAAATCCAGACCTCCATGTGTTGATAAATTTGATTTCCATTGATAATTTTTGTGTGATTTTGTTGTCAGCACATTCAACTATGTAAAGGAAAAAGTATTTAATAAGAATATTTCATTCATTCAGCTCTAGGATGTGTTATTTTAGTGTTCCCTTTATTTTTTTGAGCAGTGTATATATAACAAAAATAAGGATCAAACTTCATTGGATTATATCTACAACTTTTTCTAAATGACCAAAAATGTTATCAATTTACCTCAAAATCATTGAGGAAATTACATAAAAATGTTGATGAAACAGATTGATCAAGACTAGAAGCAGCCAGAGGAACTGTTGAAAAACGGATTTGTGAGAAATTGTGTTTGAGAATTAGGGGGGGGCTTCTTACCCCAGGGGGCGTCTCACCCATAGTACCCTAAGTCCTACCTTATTGATATTGTACAAGCTCTCAAATGGAGTAATTAAATTATTTCAAATCTGATGAATCAATGAATACAGATATTAATCTAAACACGGTAGATGGCACATCCTTACTACACATTTATGACAAGCTAGGAGTTAATGGGAATGAAAACTTCTGTTGTAACATGCTGGAAACAGCACAGGGTCATCCCTATACCACAAAGTGCACCCTACCAGCATACACATTCCTCAAATATTACACCATCTATAGCAAGCTCTGACAGGGCCGCAACAAAACACTTAACTGAGGTAAACAAGACAAGAGCCTTCCTTGTACTCTATTTGCTAAAAAGACAGCACATTAACACTTAAGAGATATGATATGTTTTTCTTCATTATAGTATATAAGACTTGAGTACTCGACATAGTGCCAAGTGCTTTCCAAAGAACTACCACAATCTTGATAAGATGACTGATAATGGCTTCAATGGCATTACGGTTGAGTTGCATTCCAGTGACAGGTGTGTCAACATTACATTACAGTGTTGGCACTTGCCATTGTCAAGCATCTGATTTGGTTGCTTTACCTAGTAGTATGCCCTCCTATATCTGGTCATGCTAATGCTACAGATGGCTCCTTGCCAATGGTGGTTGAGGAAACTCACTCGACCTGGTAAGTCTTAATTGCTAACTAGCATGGGATGGTTACCGTGAGGACATCACCTTGTGTGGCTACTGAACAAATGGCAACCTCCCTACAGCCTTACACAATATCATGACAGGGTAGCCCCTTAAAAAGGCTCAAGGCCTTGCCACATTAGCATTTTGGAAAGGGGATGAATGAACGTGTTTGTTCTAGTTTGTGTGCTCAATTGAAAGAGTCGATTAAGTAGTGTTTTACGCCTTGTTCCAAGTTGGGTCGGAAGTTCTGTACTTGCTGGGAGGAAAGTGCAAGGGAGAAAGTTCTAAGGAAGTACAGTGCCTTGCGAAAGTATTCGGCCCCCTTGAACTTTGTAACCTTTTGCTACATTTCAGGCTTCAAACATAAAGATATAAAACTGTATTTTTTTGTGAAGAATCAACAACAAGTGGGACACAATCATGAAGTGGAACGACATTTATTGGATATTTCAAAGTTTTTTAACAAATCAAAAACTGAAAAATTGGGCGTGCAAAATTATTCAGCCCCTTTACTTTCAGAGCAGGAAACTCTCTCCAGAAGTTCAGTGAGGATCTCTGAATGATCCAATGTTGACCTAAATGACTAATGATGATAAATACAATCCACCTGTGTGTAATCAAGTCTCCGTATAAATGCACCTGCACTGTGATAGTCTCAGAGGTCCGTCAAAAGCGCAGAGAGCATCATGAAGAACATTTCCAGATACAATAGTCATTTACAACAACATTAACAATGTCTACACTGTATTTCTGATACATTTGATATTATTTTAATGGACAATTTTTTAAAGCTTTTCTTTCAAAAAAAGAAAACGTCTAACTGACCCCAAACTTTTGAACGTTAGTGTATATCCAATTGTCACGCCCTGGTCTTAGTATTTTGTGTTTTCTTTATTTATTTGGTCAGGCCAGGGTGTGACATGGTTTTTATTATGTGGTGTGTTTTGTCTTGGGGTTTTGGTAGGTATTGGGTTTGTGGCTTAGTGGGGGTATCTAGCATAGTCTATGGCTGTCTGGAGTGGTTCTCAATCAGAGGCAGATGTTTATCGTTGTCTCTGATTGGGAACCATATTTAGGCAGCCATATTCTTTGAGTGTTTCGTGGGTGATTGTTCCTGTCTCTGTGTTTGCACCAGATAGGGCTGTTTTAGGTTTTCACGTTTCTTGTTTTTGTTAGTCTATTCATGTATAGTTTCTTCATTAAAGAACCATGAATAATCACCAAGCTGCGTTTTGGTCCGCCTCTCCTTCGACTCAAGAAAACCGTCAAAGAATCACCCACCACAACAGGACCAAGAGGCGTGGTGAAAGGCTGGAGCAGCGTAAAGAGGAATGGACGTGGGAGGACGTTTTGGACGTCAAGAATATGGACTATACTACTTGGGAGGAAATAGACAGGTGGGCGGTCGACCCAGGAAGAGTGCCGGAGCCCGCCTGGGATTCGCTGGAGCAGTGCGAAGAGGGGTATAGGAGAATGGAGTTGGAGAGACAAGCACGGTGGCGCGGTAGGTAGCCCGAGAGTCAGCCCCAAAAATGTATTGGGGGGGCACACAGGAAGTGTGGCGAAGCCAGGTAGGAGACCTGCGCCAACTTCCTGTGCTTACCGGGGGGCTAGAGAGACCGGGCAGGCACCGTGTTATGCTGTGAAGCGCACGGTGTCCCCGGTGCGGTACATTCCAGCTTCGCGTATCGGCCGGGCTAGAGTGAGCATTGAGCCAAGTGCCATGAAGCCGGCTCTACGCAGCTGGTCTCCAGTGCGTCTCCTTGGGCCGGCTTACATGGCACCAGCCTTGCGCATGGTGTCCCCGGTTCGCCTGCATAGCCCAGTGCGGGCTATTCCACCTCGCCGCACTGGCAGGGTGACCGGGAGCATGCAACCAGGTAAGGTTGGGCAGGCTCGGTGCTCAAGAGCTCCAGTGCGCCTGCACGGTCCGGTTTATCCAGTACCACCTCCACGCATCAGCCCTCTGGTGGCAGCTCCCCGCACCAGGCTTCCTGTGCGTGTTCTCGGCCCAGTACCACCAGTGCCAGCACCACGCATCAGGCCTACAGTGCGCCTCGCCTATCCAGCGCTGCCAGAGCCTTCCTCCTCTCCGGCGCTGCCGGAGTCTCCCGCCTATCTAGTGCTGCCAGAGCCTTCCTCCTCTACAGCGCTGCCGGAGTCTCCCGCCTGTTCAGCGCGGTCAGAGCCTTCCTCCTCTACAGCGTTGCCGGAGTCTCCCGCCTGTTTAGCGCTGCCAGAGCCTTCCGCCTCTACAGCGTTGCCGGAGTCTCCTGCCTGTTCAGAGCTGCCAGTCTGCAAGGAGCTGCCAGTCTGCAAGGAGCTGCCAGTCTGCAAGGAGCTGCCAGTCTGCAAGGAGCTGCCAGTCTGCAAGGAGCTGCCAGAGCTGCCAGTCTGCAAGGAGCTGCCAGAGATGCCAGTCTGCAAGGAGCCGCCAGAGCTGCCAGTCTGCAAGGAGCCGCCAGAGCTGCCAGTCTGCATGGAGCAGCCAGAGCTGCCAGTCTGCATGGAGCAGCCAGAGCTGCCAGTCTGCATGGAGCAGCCAGAGCCGCCAGTCTGCATGGAGCAGCCAGAGCCGCCAGTCTGCATGGAGCAGCCAGAGCCGCCAGTCTGCATGGAGCAGCCAGAGCCGCCAGTCTGCACGGAGCAGCCAGAGCCGGCAGTCTGCACGGAGCAGCCAGAGCCGGCAGTCTGCACGGAGCAGCCAGAGCCGGCAGTCTGCACGGAGCAGCCAGAGCCGGCAGTCTGCACGGAGCAGCCAGAGCCGCCAGTCAGCACGGAGAAGCCAGAGCCGCCAGTCAGCACGGAGAAGCCAGAGCCGCCAGTCAGCACGGAGAAGCCAGAGCCGCCAGTCAGCACGGAGCAGCCAGAGCCGCCAGTCAGCACGGAGCAGCCAGAGCCGCCAGTCAGCACGGAGCAGCCAGAGCCGCCAGTCAGCACGGAGCAGCCAGAGCCGCCAGTCAGCACGGAGCAGCCAGAGCCGCCAGTCAGCACGGAGCAGCCAGAGCCGCCAGTCAGCACGGAGCAGCCAGAGCCGCCAGTCAGCACGGAGCAGCCAGAGCCGCCAGTCAGCACGGAGCAGCCAGAGCCGCCAGTCAGCACGGAGCAGCCAGAGCCGCCAGTCAGCATGGAGCAGCCGGCTCTGGCTGCTCCATGCTGACTGGCGGCTCTGGCTGCTCCAGAGCTGCCATTCTGCAAGGAGCTGCCAGTCTGAAAGGAGCTGCCAGATCTGCCAGTCTGCAAGGAGCCGCCAGAGCCGCCAGTCTGCATGGAGCAGCCAGAGCCGCCAGTCAGCATGGAGCAGCCAGAGCCGCCAGTCAGCATGGAGCAGCCAGAGCCGCCAGTCAGCAGGGAGCAGCCAGAGCCGCCAGTCAGCATGGAGCAGCCAGAGCCGCCAGTCAGCCAGGATCTTCCAGATCCGGCAGTCAGCCAGTCAGCCAGTCAGCCAGGATCCGCCAGTCAGCCAGGATCTGCTGGAACCGCCAGTCAGCCAGGATCTGCCAGAACCACCAGCCAGCCAGGATCTGCCAGAGCCAACTACCTGCCTGGGCTTCCTCTCAGTACTGGGCTTCCTCTCAGTACTGGGCTTCCTCTCAGTGCCGAGCTACCCCTCAGTGCCGAGCTACCCCTCAGTGCCGAGCTACCCCTCAGTGCCGAGCTACCCCTCAGTGCCGAGCTACCCCTCAGTCCCGAGCTGCCCCTCAGTCCCGAGCTGCCCCTCAGTCCCGAGCTGCCCCTCAGTCCCGAGCTGCCCCTCAGTCCCGAGCTGCCCCTCAGTCCCGAGCTGCCCCTCAGTCCAGTGGGGCCCTTGGTGAGGACTACTAGGCCAAGGTCGGCGGCGAAGGTCGCCTATCTAAGGACGCGAGGAAAATGGACTAAGACTTTGTTAGAGTGGGGTCCACGTCCCGCGCCGGCGCCGCCACCGTGGACAGACACCCACCCGGACCCTCCCCTATGGGTTTAGTTGTGCGATCAGGAGTCCGCAGCTTGGGGGGGGGGGGGGGGGGGGGTGTTTTGTCTTGGGGTTTTGGTAGGTATTGGGTTTGTGGCTTAGTGGGGGTATCTAGCATAGCCTATGGCTGTCTGGAGTGGTTCTCAATCAGAGGCAGGTGTTTATCGTTGTCTCTGATTGGGAACCATATTTAGGCAGCCATATTCTTTGAGTGTTTCGTGGGTGATTGTTCCTGTCTCTGTGTTTGCACCAGATAGGGCTGTTTTAGGTTTTCACGTTTCTTGTTTTTGTTAGTCTATTCATGTATAGTTTCTTCATTAAAGAAGCATGAATAATCACCACGCTGCGTTTTGGTCCGCCTCTCCTTCGACTCAAGAAACCATTACACCAATGGATTAAATAAATGTTTCAAGAAAGACAGAGGGCAACCAGTCTCACATACAGATCCTGATGAGGGATTGCAACATCGCCTGAAGCCACTATCAATAAATGTAAGACAACAATGATTAAAAAAAGAGTTACTTCAAAGTTTACGTCTTTACTCAATTTCCATTCTAACTCTAACCTTAAGGGAGTTTGCAAACACACTTGTTCGGTTTGCCTAGCTGACTTCGGCTAGCCACCAGCCGAACTGAAGCATGCTGATGCCTTAAGGCTAGTGTGTGTACCCACACTACCCACCAGTCTCAAATGCCAAGAACAAGCTAGGTCTAGAAGGGGCCACAGCCATACTTAAGCATTTGTTTGATATTCTGTCACATTTTCCCCTGGCTCCTGAGAACTATGGGAGTGCTAACTGACCTTCAGTCCTTCACATCACTCGTTGGTTTCACTCACACACTGCTGGTATTCCTAACAATGGGCCTTTTTCCTGGATCTGGAATCTGATTCATATGCTAATGAGTCCTTCCCATGGCTCTCTCTCTCTCCTGTGCTGCAGATATTAGGCCCCCCACTGCACTCAAACGCCTGCTCAGAGGAATCTGTTCCAGGACTGTGTCCATTTATCCTATTTGTTTGTGGTTATAAAAACTGTAGGAATAACTAAAAATCAAAGAGCATGTATTGACTTTGATTAAGTGTGTAGAGTTATTTTTTTGTGTAGTTGACAGTGATCAGGTACAACAAACATTGCACTAGATTTGGTCGACATAGTTAATTCTCATCTGCATTAGATTTAAAATATAGTAGTTAATTTTATGTGCAATAAAAAAAGATTTGTGAATTCTTTATAATAAACAGAACACTTAAAAAAATATTTTTTAAAGATAACATTTAATTAACTAGGCAAGTCCTATTTACAACGACGGCCTACACCAGACAACGCTGGGCCAAGTCCTATATAGAACGACAGCCTACACCAGACAACGCTGGGCCAAGTATGCACCGCCCTATGGGACTCCCAAACACGGCCAGATGTGATGCAGCCTGGATTTGCAGTGGCGCCTCTTGCACTGAGAGGCAGTGCATAAGACCGCCTAAGACCGCTGCGTCACTCAGGAGCTCATATCTGCAAAGCTGCCTTCCAGTAAAATGTCCCCAGCTCATACATCTTATATTATACAGTTTAACTGCACACGTGATAGGAATTTATTGATGTGTTGCAGAAACACACTATTTCACTCATCTCATGCCTTTTCTCTCCTTGTTTGTTCTCACAATTAGTCAATAGTTTTACTCCAAATAATTTAGGGAACATTTGCATAATCCTGTAGGAGTTGGGAGAAGAGCTCCAGATCCCAACACCTCAGGATTTTCCTCACAACACCTGACCAGCAAATTAGATATGGACGATTAAGAGCCTCCATGGCACATGCCTAGTGTGACAAGGGAATCTGGCAAAAAAAAAAAGCATCAGACTCCAGTCCAGACTGCTCCGTATTTCAATTCACATAGGTAGTGACCAAAGTGTTAACCAAAACAAAATATATTTTATATTTGAGATTCTTCAAAGTACCCACCCTTTGCCTTAATGACAGCTTTGCATTCTCTCAACCAGCTTCATGAGGTAGTCACCTGGAATGCAATACAATTAACAAGTGTGCCTTGTTAAAAGTTCATTTGTTTAATGTCTTTCCTTCTTAATGCGTTTGAGCCAATCAATTGTGTTGTGACAAGGTAGGGGTGGTATACAGAAGATAGCCCTATTTGGTAAAAGACCAAGTCTATATTACGGCAAGATAGCTCAAATAGGTAAAGATATATGACAATCCATCATTACTTTAAGACATGACGGTCAGTCAATTGAGAACATTTCAAGAACATAGAAAGTTGCTTCAAGTGCAGTCGCAAAAACCATCAATGGCTATAATGAAACTGGATCTCATGAGGACCGCTACAGGAAAGGAAGACCCAGAGTTACCTCTGCTGAAGAGGAAAAGTTCATTAGAGTTACCAGCCAGAAATTGCAGCCCAAATAAATGCACAGAGTTGAAGTAACAGACACATCTCAAAATCAACTGTTCAGAGGAGACTGCCTACATCAGGACTTCATGATCGAATTGCTGCAAAGAAACCACTACTAAAGGACACCAATAAGAAGGAGAGATGGTTGCCTCGCTTCGAGTTCTTAGGAAATTACACAGTATTTTGTTTTTTTATGTATAATTTCTTACATTGTTACTCCAGGAAATCTTAAGTCTCATTATATACAGCCGGGAAGAACTATTGGATATAAGAGCAACGTCAACCTACCAACATTACGACCAGGAATACGATTTTCCCGAAGCGGATCCTCTGTTCGGACCACCACCCAGGAAAATGGATCTAATTCCAGTAGTCGACCCAAAACAACGACGCCGCAGAAGGGGCAGACGAAGTGGCCACCTGGCCAGGCTCAGTGGACGTGCATATCGCCCACCGCCCCCAAGTATACTACTAGCCAATGTCCAGTCTCTTGACAACAAGGTAGACTAAATTCGAACAAGGGTTGCCTTCCAGAGAGACATCAGAGATTGTAACATTCTCTGTTTCACAGAAACACTGCTCTCTCAGGATATGTTGTCGGAATCGGTCCAGCCACTGGGCTTTTCTCCATGTATCGTGCCGACAGAGATAAACACCTCTCTGGGAAGAGGAAGGGTGGGGGTGTAAGCTTTAGAATTAACAACTCATGGTGTAACCATAACATTCAGGACAAGTCCTTCTGCTCATCTGATCTAGAATTCCTTACAATCAAATGCCGGCCATTTAACCTACCAAGAGAACTCTCGTCAGTTATAGTCACAGAGGTGTACATTCCCTCTCAAGCAGACACCAAGACAGCGATCAAGGAACTTCACAAGGCTATATGCAAACTGGAAGATCTAGAAGAAAAAGCAACTCACACCTATTTAGGCGAGGTGCTGGCTAGCGGAGTATATGCAAACTGGAAACCATACTTCCTGAATCTGCTTTTATTGTAGCTGGGGATTTTAACAAAGCAAATTTGAGAACAAGGCTACCCAAATTTGACCAGCATATTGATTTGTCTGCTGGCCCAGACGGTATTCCTAGCCACGACCTCAGCGCATGCACAGACCAGCTGGCGGGGGTGTTTATGGAGATATTCAATTGCTCCCTATCCCAGTCTGTTGTCCCCACATGCTCAAGATAGCTACCATTGTTCTTGTACCCAAGAAGGCAAAGATAACTGAACTAAATTACTACCGCCCCGTAGCACTCACTTCTGTCATCATGAAGTGCTTTGAGAGACTAGTCAAGGATCATATCACATCCAACTTACAGGCCACCCTAGACCCAATTCAGTTTGCATACCGCCCCAACAGGTCCACAGACAATGCAATCGCCATCACACTGCACACTGCCCTATCCCATCTGGACTACCGAATACCGATGTAAGAATGCTGTTCATTGACTACAGCTCAGCATTCAACACCATAGTACCCTCCAAACTCATCACCCTGGGTCTCAACCCCGCCCTGTGCAAGTGGGTCCTGTACTTTGATGGGCCGCCCCCAGGTGGTGAAGGTAGGAAACAACATCTCCACTTCGCTGACCCTCAACACTGGGTCCCCACAAGGGTATGTGCTCAGCCCCCTCCTGTACTCCCTGTTCACCCATGACTGCGTGGCCATGCACGCCTCCAACTCAATCATCAAGTTTGCAAACACAACAGTAGTGGACTTGATTACCAACAATGATGAGACTCTGGGAGTGTGGTGTCATGAAAAAAAAATCACACTCAACGTCAACAAAACAAACAAAGGAGATGATCGTGAACTTCAGGAAACAGCAGAGGGAGCACCCCCCTATCCACATCGAAGGGACAGCAGTGGAGAAGGTGGAAAGTTCCTTGGCGTACACATCACAGACAAACAGAAATGGTCCACCCACACAGACCGTGTGGTGAAGAAGGCACAACAGCGCCTCTTCAAACTCAGGGGGCTTTAGAAATGTGGCTTGTCACCCAAAACCCTAACAAACTTTTACAGACGCACAAATGAGAGCATCCTGTCGGGCTGTATCACAGCCTGGTATGGGAACTGCACCGCCCTCAACCGCAAGGCTCTCCAGAGGGTGGTGCGGTCTGCACATCGCATCACCAGGGGTAAACTAACTGCCATCCATGACACCTACAACACCCGAAGTCACAAGAAGGCCAAAAAGATCATCAAGGACATCAACCACCCAAGTCACTGCCTACTCACACCTCTACCATCCAGAAGGCGAGGTCAGTAAATGTGCATCAAAGCAGGGACCGAGAGACAGAAGCTGTTTTTCAATCTCAAGGCCATCAGACTGCTAAACAGCAACCACTAACTCAGAGAGGCTGCTGCCTACATTGAGACCCAATCACTGGCCACTGGATCACTCTTCACTTTATACAATGCCACTCCAAATAATGGAACTTTAATTATGTTTACATATCTGACATTACCCATATATACTGTATTTTATACCATCTATTGCACCTTTCCTATGCCACTCGGCCATCGCTCATCCATATACTTATATGTACATATTCTCATTCACCCCTTTAGATTTGTGTGTATAAGGTAGTTGTTGAGGAAATGTTAGATTACTTGTTAGATATTACTGTACTGTCGGAACTAGAAGCACAAGCATTTCGCTACACTCACATTAACATCTGCTAACCATGTGTATGTAACAAATAAAATTTGATTTGAGACTTGCTTTGGCCAAGAAACACGAGCAATGGATATTAGACCGGTGGAAATCTAATGAGTCGAAATTTGCGATTTTAGTTTTTTGGTTGTGAGACCAAGTAGGTGGACGGATGATCTCCGCATGTGTGGTTCCGACCGTGAAGCTTGGAGGAGGAGGAGATGTGATGGTGTGGGCGTGCTTTGCTGGTGACACTGTCAGTGATTTATTTTGAATTCAAGGCACACTTAACCAACAAGACTACCACAGCATTCTGTAGTGATACGCCATCCCATCTGGTTTACGCTTAGTGGGACTATATTTTGTTTTTCAACATGACAATGTCCCAACACACCTCCAGGCTGTGTAAGGGCTATTTGACCAAGAAGGAGAGTGATGGAGTGCTGCATCAGATGACCTGGCCTCCACAATCACCAACCTCAACCCAATTGAGATGGTTTGGGATGAGTTGGACTGCAGAGTGAAGGAAAAGCAGTCAACAAGTGCTCAGTATAAGTGGGAACTCCTTCAAGACTGTTGGAAAAGCAGTCCAGGTGAAGATGGTTGAGAGAATGCCAAGAGTGTGCATAGCTGTCATCAAGGCAAAGGGTGGCTACATTGAAGAATCTAAAATATATTTGAACACTTTTTGGGTTACTCAATTATTTCATATGTGTTATTTCATAGTTTTGATATCTTCACTATTATTCTACAATATAGAAAATAGTAAAAAATGAGAGAGTGTGTCCAAACGTTTGACTGGTACTGTACATGAACATAAATTACACAAGATAATTCTTTAAAGAGGGTGGCAAGAAGCGAAAATTATTTTTCATATTACCTTAGAACTGTACAGATACAATCTTGTCAACAAAATCTCAAGGTGCAGTTGAATGCTGTTCTGTACCAACTCTGTGTTTCAGTGTTCATCTCTATGATCAGAGTCTATTAGGGGTCACGCATTCATTTCTCAATTTTCTCTCTTTCTAGATTGGTTGATAAATCAAATTATTACCTGCAGTTTTTTACAGCCTGTGGGCGTTGACTCAGGACGGATTTATGACCAGTGTCAGTCCACTAAGTAATAGCTTCAAGAGTTCTTTCTATGGGCATGTTGTCACCGGTGAAGAACGAAAGGGAACACGCACCAGCTTTTTGAGATATACTTACAGGAGTTCACTTCCATAATAATTACAATAATAGACAGGGCTCTCGTCTCTACTTGGGTTTAGCAACCATTGAAAAGAAAACTAGAAAATAGTACTGTTTTTCCATTTTGAGACGCTGTCGTCAGTAGACACTTCCTCAAAATAGTCAGATTTAATCTAAGATAACTCAAGAAATCTGTCATTAATTTAGGTGCTTTTCCCAAGAAGATCTTAGTCGCGCAATTTTACATCTAACTAAAATGTGCATGAAAACGAATCGTCTCTTGTTGAATAACAACAAAGACTTTATTGAAGAATCCCTGCTGTTGACCAATCACAGACGAAGGGGCGTAGACTTTGGCTAATGACTTCGGCTTGCCTCAAGAAAACATTTTGTGTGCCCGAACTAGAGGTCGACCGATTAATATTTTTCAACATCGATACCGATACCGATTATTGGAGGACCAAAAAAGCTGATACCGATTAAATCGGCCGATTTTTATTTATTTATTTGTAATAATGACAATTACAACAGTACTGAATGAATACTTACTTTAAATTAATTTTAAAATATATATTTTTTATATACACCTTTATTTAACTAGGCAAGTCAGTTAAGAACACATTCTTATTTTCAATGACGACCTAGGAACGGTGGGTTAACTGCCTCGTTCAGGGGCAGAACGACAGATTTTCACCTTGTCAGCTCGGGGGATTCAATCTTGCAACCTTACAGTTAACGAGTCCAACGCAATAACGAGTCCAACGCAATAACGACCTGCCTCTCTCTCGTTGCACTCCACAAGGAGACTGCCTGTTACGCAAATGCAGTAAGCCAAGGTAAGTTGTTAGCTAGCATTAAACGTATCTTATAAAAAACAATCAATCATAATCACTAGTTAACTACACATGGTTGATGATATTACTAGATATTATCTAGCGTGTCCTGCGTTGCATATAATCTGACTGAGCATACAAGTATCTAAGTATCTGACTGAGAGATGGTAGGCAGAAGCAGGCGTTTTGCCAGCAGCTCTTCGTTGTGCGTCAAGCATTGCTCTGTTTATGACTTCAAGCCTATCAAATCCCGAGATGAGGCTGGTGTAACCGAAGTGAAATGGCTAGGTAGCGCGCTAATAGCGTTTCAAACGTCACTCACTCTGAGCCTTCTAGTAGTTGTTCCCCTTGCTCTGCATGGGTTTGAGTTGAGTATCTGGAGCATCAGCATTTGTGGGTTCAATTACAGGCTCAAAATGTCAAGAAACAAAGGACTTTCTTCGGAAACTCATCAGTCTATTCCTGTTCTGAGAAAAAAAAGGCTATTCCATGCGAGAAATTGCCAAGCAACTGAAGATCTTGCACACTGTGTACTACTCCCTTCACAGAACAGTGCAAATTGGCTCTAACCAGAATAGAAAGAGGAGTAGGAGGCCCCGGTGCACAACTGAGCAAGAGGACAAGTACATTAGAGTGTCTAGTTTGAGAAACAGACGCCTCACAAGTCCTCAACTGGCAGCTTCATTAAATAGTACCCGCAAAACACCAGTTTCAATGTCAACAGTGATGAGGCGACTCCAGGATACTGGCCTTACAGGCAAAGTTGCAAAGAAAAAGACATATCTCAGACTGGCCAATAAAAATAAAAGATTAAGATGGGAAAAGAATACAGACACTGGACAGAGGAACTCTGCCTAGAAGGCCTCTTCACTGTTGATGTTGGGACTGGTGTTTTGCAGGTACTATTTAACGAAGCTGCCAACATCAAAAACATGGTAAAAATTGAATTACTGACTATGAAAGAGGTGGGAATGTTGTTCCCTTGGCATATAATTGCTACATTTACTATCAATACAGCATGAAAAAAAGTTTTCCAGATTGTATTTTGGCGATTCTTTTTCGCGATGTGAATTTTGGGTCACGACTGAGACAACATGGTTCAATTTGGGTCCCGACACAAAACCAGTCGAGAACCACTGGTCTAGTGATTATTAGCGAGCTGGACAGTCAAATCAAATCAAATTTTATTTGTCACATGCCCCGAAGACAACAGGTGAAATGCTTATTTACAAGTCCTTAACCAACAACGCAGTTAAGAAAAACAAATACTACCCATCCCGCATGCGTAACGTAGCCTCAAACTAATTAGCATAACGCAGCGGACATAAATCTTCCTAGAAAATTTTCCTATTCATGAAAATCACAAATTAAATATATTGAGACACAGCTTAGCCTTTTGTTAATCACACTGTCATCTCAGATTTTTAAAATATGCTTTACAGCCAACGCTAGACAAGCATTTGTGTAAGTTTATCATGGCATAATGCTATGGCTAGGCTCTGCTAGCATCAGGCAACATTTTCACGAAAATAAGAAAAGCAATCAAATTAAATCATTTACCTTTGAAGAACTTCTGATGTTTTCACTCAGGAGACTCCCAGTTAGATAGCAAATGTTTCTTTTTTCCAAAAATATTATTTTTGTAGGCGAAATAGGTCAGTTTGTTCTTCACGAGAAATCGACCGGAAAATGCAGTCACTACAACGGCAAACTTTTTTCCAAATTAGCTCCATAATATCGACAGAAACATGGCAAACATTGTTTAGAATCAATCCTCAAGGTGTTTTCCACATATCTATTCGATAAAATATCCGTAAGGACAATTGGTTTCTCATAAGAAGCGATTGAAAAAATGACTACTTGTGTACTTTACGCAATATTTTCTGCCGGAGCCATCATGTGACCACTTGCTAAATGTGGTCCCTTACGGCTATTCTTCAACATAAATGCGTAAAAAGACGTCACAATGCTGTAGACACCTTGGGGAATACGTAGAAAACGTAAGCTCATTCGTAGCTCATTCACAGCCATGCAAGGAGTCATTGGCATGAGGCGGTTTCAAAAAATGCGTCACTTTCTGATTGGATTTTTATCTGGGTTTCACCTGTACATCATTTCTGTTGCACTCACAGACAATATCTTTGCAGTTTTGGAAATGTCAGAGTGTTTTCTATCCAAAGCTGTCAATTATATGCATAGTCGAGCATCTTGTCTTGACAAAATATCCCGTTTAAAACGGGAACGTTTTTTATCCAAAAATGAAAATACTGCCCCCTAGTTATAAAAGGTTAAGAAAGTATTTACTGGCCTCCTGGGTGGCGCAGTGGTTAAGGGTGCTGTGCCATCAGAGTCCCTGGGTTCGCGCCCAGGCTCTGTCGTAACCGGCCGCGACCGGGAGGTCCGTGGGGCGACGCACAATTGGCCTAGCGTCGTCCGGGTTAGGGAGGGCTTGGTCGGTGGGGATGTCCTTGTCTCATCGTGCACCAGCGACTCCTGTGGCGGGCCGGGCGCAGTGCGCGCTAACCAAGGTTGCACGGTGTAGCCTCCGACACATTGGTGCGGCTGGCTTCCGGGTTGAATCCATTGATTGTGTACAGTGATTATTAGCGAGCTCCACAGTCAAGAAACCTTATGAATATAATCTACGTCCATTATAATTTCTAATTTTTTTGTTTTTGTTTTCTTAAACCAGCTGTAGGCCGGATTGGGCCTGTGGGTCAGATGTTTGATACCCCTGTTCTACAACATAAAACATCCTGCTTTAGTGTTTGTTTATAGAACACAAAATTGCTTTCACAGTTTGACATCTTGCCCAGTACAATATTTAAGTGATAATGCCAGAGAAGCCGTGGTTTGGAGGATATATTGGCAAGTATGGTGTTAGGCCCGAGACTAAGTAGAGAAGCGGCAAAATAAATATTATTATCCCTTCTTGTGACAATTGTCAAAGAAATGCTCATTAAGATCTCTCTCTGTGGGTCTAACCCCAAGAAGTCATAGAAAACGGTTAAAGACCTGGAGAATAAACCCTCCACCTCACAGCTGCCCATGTCCCTTAATGTTGATTATGTGGTTGTTACTGACAAGAAGCACAAGGCTGAGCTCTTTAATCACCACTTCATTAAGTCAGGATTCCTATTTGACTCAGCCATGCCTCCTTGCCCATCGTTCATTTCCTCATCTCCCACCCCTTCTAATGCGACTATCCCCGATGCTTCTCCCTCTTTTTCCCCTGCCCCGCTACAAAGTTTTTCCCTGCCACTGAGTCCAAGGTGCTAAAGGAGCTCCTTAAACATTACCCCCCAAAAACATCTGGGCCAGATGGTTTAGACCCTTTCTTCTTGAAGGTTGCTGCCCTATCATCGCCAAGCCAACCTTTTTAACCGGTCTCTCCTTTCTGGGGAAGTTCCCATTGCTTGGAAGGCAGCCACAGCTGGTCCTTTATTTTAGGAGGGAGATCAAGCTGATCCTAACTGTTATATGCCTATTTCTATTTGCCCAGTTTATCAAAAGTGTTGGAAAAACTTGTCAATAATCAACTGACTGGCTTTTTTGATGTCTATAGTATTCTCTTGGGTATGCAATCTGGTTACCGCTCAGGTTATGGATGTGTCACTGCAACCTTAAATGTCCTCAATGATGTCACCATTGCCCTTGATTCTAAACAATATTGCGTGACTATTTTTATTGACTTGGCCAAAGCTTTTGATAAGGTAGACCATTCCATTCTTGTGGGCCGGCTAAGGAGTATTGGTGTCAAGGAGGATCTTTGGCCTTGTTTGCTAACTAGCTCTCTCAAAGAGTGCAGTCACCAAGGGAGTACCCCAAGGCTAAATCCTATGCCCCACGCTCTTCTCAATTTACACCAACAACATAGCTTAGGCAGTAGGAAGCTCTCTCATCCAATTATATGCAGATGATAGTCTTATACTCAGATGGCCCCTCCCCGGATTTTGTGAAAAATGCTCTACAACAAAGCTTTCTTAGTGTCCAACAAGCTTTCTCTACCATTAACCTTGTTCTGAACACCTCCAAAACAAAGGTCATGTGGTTTGGTAAGAAGAATGCCCCTCTTCCCACATAAGGTTTAGAGCTTGAGATAGTCACCTCATACAAGTACTTGGGAGTATGGCGGTTCACTGTCCTTCTCTCAGCATATATTAAAGCTGCAGGCCACAATTAAATCTAGACTTGGTTTCCTCTATCGTAATCACTCCTCTTTCACCCCAGCTGCCAAACTAACCCTGATTCAGAAGACCATCCTTCCCATGCTAGATTACGGAGACATAATTTATAGATCATGAGGTAAGGGTGGTCTCAAGCAGCTAGATGTTCTTTACCATTCGGCCATCAGATTTGCCACCAGTGCACCTTATAGGACACATCACTGCACTCTATACTCTGTAGACTGGTCATCTATGTATACCCATCGCAAGACCCACTGGTTGATGCTTATTTATAAAACCCTCTTAGGCCTTACTCCCCCCTATCTGAGATACCTACTGCAGCCCTCATCCTCCACATACAATACCCGTTCTGCCAGTCACATTCTGTTAAAAGGTCCACAAAGCACACACATCCCTGGGTCGCTCCTCTTTTCGGTTCGCTCCAGCTAGCGACAGGAACGAGCAGCAACAACAAACACTCAAACTGGACAGTTTTATCTCAATCTCTTAATTCAAAGACTCAATCATGGACATTCTAACTGACAGTTGTGGCTGCTTTGTGTGGTGTAGTGTTGTCTCTACCTTCTTGCCTTTTGTGCTGTTGTCTGTGCCCAATAATGTTTGTACGGTTTTGTGCTGCTACCATGTTGTGTTGCTACCATGCTATGTTGTCATGTGTTGCTGCCTTGCTATGTTTTTGTCTTAGGTGTCTCTTTATGTAGTGCTGTCTCTCTTGTTGTGGTGTGTGTGTTGTCCTATATTTACATTGTATTTATTTCCTAGGCCCCCATCCCCACAGAAGGCCTGTTGCCTTTTGGTAGGTCATCATTGTAAATAAGAATTTGTTCTTAACTAACTTGCCTAGTTAAATATAGGTTAAATAAAGAAATACAAGATTAAAGACATTTATAGTGCATCTCTGGTGAAATTCAATAAAAGCTATGATTCAGGCAATTTGTGGCATACTGTATGTGCACTGGGGTTTTGGGGTTCACACAACTAAAGATTAACGTCCATAACTTAGTCCCATCTCTCTATATAATGTACTATATAAGCCAATTTGAACAAAATATAAATCTACTTTCTGTTCAAGCAAATTAGGGTTGAGTGCAAGGCATGGACCTGCTTCTGCTCATCCACAGCAGCCAACCTAGCAGCCTGGAAACGTGTACGGACATGGCATCAATGTGTCATCCCCCTCTTTCTTCATTCTGCACTTATCGTGTTTTTCTACGTGTGTGCGATATAAACGGTCTGTTAATATATTTTTTTGTAACAAGACTATCTGGTTTTTCCTCAACGAACTCCAGTTACAACAAGAGAAAATCGGGCAGGGGGGAGGGGACACAAGTGGAGATTTTGTTTACTCCATGACTGTTGAGACACACTGTCAACAGGGAGTACAGTTCTACCATGGAACGAGGAGACGAGGGATGGATGTCTATAAAAAGGGAGACCTAACAGTGAATGCACTGTTTAAAAGCAAGAGCTCAGCTGAATTAATTTAAGTGCATTTCAAGTGCAAGCAAACCATGTTACTCACTAGCGAGGAGGAATTCAGGCCATTGTCTATTGAGCGGGTGCCCGCGCCCCTTGAAAGGCAACAATGGTGTTTCAGAGGGGAGGAGTAGGTGGTTTGGACAGTAGAGGCGTGGGTGTCCTCGAACCCGGAACCTCCAGTTCCTCTCCCTCCCCAGGTGGTCTTGGTCCAGAGAGACTATGGTCGTCTCTATCTCTATTCAACTGGGTTCAGAGTTATTTGTGGTGCCTGCATAAGGTGTTTATTACACTACTAATCAGTGGATGGTTGGAGTGGTTAAGACCTTTGACCTGGCTCTCTAGGAGGTGACAGGCCTGCCAGGCAGGAGTCCAGAAACCATAGTGACAGGAATACAGCGGTCCAGGCCACTGGCCAGAGAGGTTGGCTGGGACATTCAAATTTAGAGAGAGTGTCACTGAATTCCAAGTCCAGTGTTGATACAGTCCCAAAATGTATGCATGTCAGCAGTAATATTCAAGATACAGGTGCATCATATGATGCAAAAGGCTTCATGACGTGGCATCCTACACTTTGCTTCTTGAAAACTTGATTGCTGAGAATCAGGCTGTCAAATAAAATACACCCACCTACCCAACATAAAAATATTTTCACATGACCTTACCCTTGCACACCCTCCCCCTCATAGAATTAACTCAAAATAATGTTTAAGGCCACAAATAAAAATAACTGTAATGACCCGGTGTGGTTGAAAGTCATCCGCAGAGAGGGAGGAGGGAAGGGAGGAGAAGAAGGAGGAGGAGGGAAGGGAAGTTTATTTGCATAGACCATGATTTCCATTATGTCTGCTTCATTTACTTATAATGGGAAAGGGGGGATACCTACTCAGTTGTACAACTGAATGTCTTCAACTGAAATGTGTCTTCCGCAATTAACGCAACCCTTCTGAATCAGAGAGGTGCGGGGGGCAGCCTTAGATTGACATCCACGTCTTCAGCGCCCGTGGAACAGTGGTTTAACTGCTTTGCTCAGTGACAGAACGACAGATTTTTACCTCGTCAGCTCGGGGATTCCATCCAGTTTAGGCCTAGTTAAATGAGGACTGATATCAAATATGAACTAAATAAAGGCCTGTTTGGTGGAGTGCTGCCGTTCTCCCCCGATTGCTCAGTTGAGGAGGGTGGCCAGCTCTAGGAAGAGCCTTGGTGGTTCCAAACGTCTTCCATTTAAGAATGATGGAGGCCACGGTGTTCTTGGGGACCTTCAATGCTGCAGACATGTTTTGGTACCCTTCCCCAGATCCACGACACAATCCAGTCTCGGAGCTTTACGGACAATTCCTTCAACCTCATGGCTTGGCTTTTGCTCTGACATGCACTGTCAACTGTGGGACCTTACATAGACAGTTGTGTGCCTTTCCAAATCATGTCCAATCATTTGGATTTACCACAGGTGGAATCCAATCAAGTTGTAGAAACATCTCAAAGATGATCAATGGAAAAAGGATTCTTTATCTTTTTTTTGTTTATACATTTGTAAACATTTCAAAAACCTGTTTTCGCTTTGTCATTATGGGGTATTGTGTGTAGATTGAGGATTTTTTTCCCCATCCATTTAAAAATAAGGCTGTAAGGTAACAAAATGTGGAAAAGACAAGGGGTCTGAATATTTTCCAAATGCACTCTCTGGGAAAGCAATCATTTTTGCATTGGTCATGTTCTTGTTTTTCTCAAACATTAAGTCCTTTTGCGATGCCTGCTCACACCAAAAGTGAGAGATTTATTGTGACCTAGGCCAGTGCATAATCTCAATTTTCTGCACCTAATTCTACAAGCAGGATAATGTCAAACACAATAGCAGAGGTGCATAAAGATTGTGGCCCCCATGCACTCAACACAAATTCCTCATATTTTACAAAAATCTAAACGCAACAAGCAAAAAAATTATGAATTTACTGAGTTACAGTTCATATAATGAAATCAGTCAATTGAAATCAAATAAATATGATGGATTTCACATGACTGGGCAGGGTGTAGCCATGGGTGGGCCTGGGAGAGCAGAGGCTGACCCACTTGGGAGCCTGGCCCACCCACTGGGGAGCCAGAAACAGCCAATCAGAATGAGTTTTTCCTCACAAAGGGGCTTAATTACAGACAGAAATACTTCTCAGTTTCATCAGCTGTCCGGGTGGCTGTTCTCAGACGATCTCGCAGGTGAAGAAGCCGGATGAGCATGTCCTAGGCTGGTGTGGTTACACGTGGTCTGCTGTTTTGAAGGCGGGTTGACGTTCTGCAAAATTCTCTAAAACTACGTTGGAGGCGGCTTATGGTAGAGAAATTAACATTAAATTCTCTGGAAACAGCTCTGGTGGACATTCCTGCAGTCAGCATGCCAATTATACGCTCCCTCAACTTGAGACGTGTGGCATTGTGTTGTGTGACAACTGCACATTTTAGAGTGGCTTTTTATTGTCCCCAGCACAAGGTGCACCTATGTAATGATACTGTTTAATCATCTTCTTGATATGCCACACCTGTCAGGTGAATGGATTATCTTGGCAAAGGAGAAATGCAAACTAACAGATAAGTAAACAAATTTGTGCACAATTTGAGAGAAATAATATTTTTATGGAAAATTCTGTGATCTTTTATTTCAGCTGATAAAACAACACTTTACATGTTCTGTTTATATTTTTGTTCAGTGTACATTGCTCTCCGTTACTCTTTTTTTGTATGGTCATTAGCTGTATGGTCATTAGCAGAGTATACAATATACACATTTTAGCTTCAAGACAGCGGCAATTTGGAAAACTGAAAAAGTAGATTGTGCTTATTTATTGGCACATGGAACCGTATCGCTCGCCGTAGTTTAAAAACTTAGTGGTGCTAAAACAATGTCATATCTGAATTCTGCCATCTTCATGCACGTTCACATTTATTTGGAATCACATTTCTACAGGAATAAATACATGTCGGCAAACTAGTCCAGCAAGTATATCAGTTTATTCGGGATGTTTTTCAGCGGCAGGGACTGGGAGACTGAAACGGTTGGCATAATTTAAACCCAGACATTAGGCTCTGGGAAATCCCCCCCTGAAATAGTAGGGGTGAAGCAAGGTTATTTGCAATCTAGATAGTTCCATTTTACGAGTAAATTGGATTATTCTGGCTTTTTGGTATTTAGACGCTATCCTTTCAGCAGAAAACATCTTAAGGCTTGACACAGCCTGCCCGCAGATCGTTTCCACTGTAGTGTTGATTATCTTGGACTGGCACGAGGCTTTACCCCCCCTCCCCGTGCTACATTGATAAGTGGTTCAGGAATACCTCTCTGCCTGATAAAGCTCTTATAGAGAGAGCACTGTGCTGTTCCTAATGGCTAACAAAAAAGGATGTTAATACAGGCTGTGACATTGACAGCATATCACCGTTTGCGGCTTTGTGTCACCATCACACCACATGTAAGCATTCTTTCAAGCATTTCTCCTGAAATGCATTTGACTCATGCAGTCCTAGTATAATGATTGGGGTATTGGAATGGCACATTATGGAATACCTCTGCCACATCTACAAAGTCAGGTATTGGCTAGGTTCTAAACCCTTCCCAGCAGGGTTCAATTAGACAATTACAGCATGTGGGGTAGCTAAGGGGTAATTAGCTGTTCTAGCTATCTAGCAGGCTGAGTGGAAGGGTGGGGACAAAGATTGCATGGCATGTGGCTACAGAGTAGGGCTGGGCGATAATGGCCTAAAAATCCTATCTACATTTTTTTTAACTTATGGGTGATTCATGATATATACAGTATCTCAATTTTAACGTTTTCTCTAAATAAGCTATGTTGAGCAATTAACAGTCAATACACTGCATTTCAAACAATCAGGAATAATCAAATTAATTCATGGTCAAATTATATACACTAAACAAAAATATACTGAACAAAAATATAAATGCAACATGCAACAATTTCAAAGATTTTACTGAGTTACAGTTCATCAGTCAATTGAAATCAATTCATTAGGCCCTAATCTATGGATTTCACATGACTTGGCAGGGGCGCAGACATGGGTGCCAGGCCTACCCACTGACAAGTTCTCTAAAACAACGTTGGAGGCGGCTTATGGTAGAGAACAGAACATTCAATTATCTGCCAACAGCTACAGTATGGTGGACATTCCTGATGTCAGTATGCCAATTGAATGTGCCCTCAAAACTTGAGACGTGTGGCATTGTGTCGAGTGACAAAACTGCACATTTTAGAGTATTTTTATTGTCCCCAGCACAAGGTGCACCTGTGTAATGATCTGCTGTTAAATCAGCTTCTTGATATGCCACACCTGTCAGGTGGATGGATTATCTTGGCATATAAAAAATGCTCACTAACAGGGAGGTAAAACAATTGTTTGCACATAATAGGAAATAAATATTGTAAGCTTTTTGTGCGTATGGAACATTTCTGGGATCTTTAATATAAAGAAGAAACCCACACACTGCTCGATGGTATCACTATTTAATAAGCTTTACGTATCGGCCTCAAGGCCTTTGTCAGAGCTTTTGTGCTCAAACACATTAAGAAGGAAAGAAATTCCACAAATGAACTTTTAACAAGGCACACCTGTTAATTGAAATGTATTCCAGGTGACTACAGTGGTTCGTCCTTTAAAAGTTGCAGCGTACTGCGGCGCAGCTTGCATGGTGCTGCAGAATTCTCTGCACGTTATTTGTGTGAACCACTGCTACCAATAATGCTAGTTAGTGCTAGTTTGACCACCAGAGGACATCTTTGAGAAGCATTTGATAACCTTCAATAATGGCTGTACTAGAAAATGATGGCACGCGGGAGACCGGGGTCAATCATTGACGAGGAGGAAGGAGTAGTCTGTCCTTGTAAATAAGAATTTGTTCTTAACTGATTCCATATGTGTTATTTCATAGTTGTGATGTCTTAAATATTATTCTACAATGTAGAAAATATATTAAATAAATAAAAACACTGAAATTAGAAGGTCAGTCCAAACTTTGAATGGTATTTTCTTAATTAATATTATGGTGTTTCTATTCCAAGAAAAACAAAAAAACCCTCTGGGTTTCCGTTAGGATAGAATGGAAAATATGGAGCTGTACAATGTGACGGCCGGGAGTACAGTACTGTGCTATTTAGCTAAAGAATCCCCGTGTTGCGAGGGCAGGGCAGGTCACGTGGGAGACCGGGGTTCAATTATCCGACGGGGAGGAAGGAGTAGGCGGTCCTTGTTAATAAGAATTTGTTCTTAACTGACTTGCCTAACTAAATAATGGTTACACTAAGAGCATAACATTTCTACACCCTAATTTTCTAATTCTAGTCTAACCAATACCCAAACGGAGATTCAGTGAACATAAAAATCTCATTGATTTATCAAGACCAGTCCCCATGGTTGTCTCAGGGCAGCGCGAAACGGTGCTAAAGTAGTTGTAGGCTATTGCTTCAAATCCTATTGCTTCTAACTTCAAAATGCTCTTAAAATAAATAAGACCTACACCACTTTTAACAGCACATTACTCAACACTAGTGAGACTCATGTCACCTACGGTAGGCCTACAGTATATCGAAAAATATGAAGTGACAATTACATATAGAGGATTGGAGGATATTTCTGTAATTCAGTGATATTTATTCCCATAATAATTTATTATGGATCCGTGGTCAGAGGTCATAAATTCCTGAGAAGACCCTGCCACATGGCCACATAGTAGAGAGAGGGTAAACTTTCACAGAGGACAAAGGAAATCCTTCCACCTCACAGAACTTGAGGTACGAACAAATTTCCTGTTCCGAAGAAAGTGTAAAAGATCGGTGAAGAATCCAGCTACGAACTGGTCCGTTTGTCACAACTTGGGAAGCTCATGGGAGACGGTGTGGCCACATTACCATAACGCTGTTTATATAATAGCCCAGATATAAGGTTTACATCTAATTGTTGTATAAGATGAATGAGTGAGTATGATACTGTTTACACAATATGATTTTGGACTGTTTAATGAAGGAAAACTCAAAAACGGAATTGGATTTGAACTAAATCAGAGGACCGCCCCTGAGCCCAGTTAGGGTCAGACATCCTGGGACAGCCCCTTTCTGCCATTCCGAATAAAACCCAACTTTGAGAAATTATCACCAGACCGAGCTTACCTCAATTACGAGATGGCTAAAGGTTCCAGAATCTTTTAACCATACCACGTAGTTAAACTCTTAGACTATCGATACCGACCGAATAAGAACAAGTCTTTGATACTAATTACTACTCTGCAGCTAGGAATTCGGTATCATAGAACGTGAAGAACGACAACCCCCGAAATACCCATTCTATAACGAATGTCACTTTGAACTATCCCCTCTAACCAAGACAGAGAGAGAGGGAGAGAGACGGACAATTCTACGAAAGACACAAACTTTTCATCAGCGATCAAGACGACACACTGAGCGTAAATATATTGATTGCAATTGTTCCCGAATGAGTGAGCGTTCATGTGTAAAGGCTTCGCATTTTAATTGTTATAACTATCACTCTGTAGTGACTTTAGTCGACCCCCACTTCCCCTTTTTGTTTAACAAGCCGCCATGCCGGTTTAGCCCACTAGGGCGCATTTTCCTATCATTACATTTACCTTGTTTGTTTATTTGTTTGTTTGTTTATGCATTTCTGTGAATTAGTAATAAATAAATTATTTAAGACAATTGATGTATGGATGACTCACAGTGAAGACTGGGTTTGTGCAGATAACCAACAATTTATGACGTTTGGAATGAGACTAACGTGAGGTACAGTAAATAATTCATTAATTTGAAGACTAATTGATCAGATAAAATATATGAAAAGTTATTTTAGGAAATGATAACTGTGTAATCTGAATATTTTTCCTGGGTGCCCCGACTTCCTAGTTAATTAGTTACATGATTAATCAGTTGATCGCACAGTAACTAATTAAAAAAACGATCAGTCTTCAGTTAATGATAGTAAAGACACGACATAAGTAATACTGAAGTCGTGCACAATTATCAGTTTCTATTTAGGTTTATGTCGCCCATTCATTGTTAGAGACCCAGTAGGACCCAAAAGCAAAATCAGTGATCTAACTCCCCCTTCCGCTGGTCTGGAGCAATGAAGTGGTGACGCAGGGTACCGTACTAAACCACAAATGACCTCTAAATCCCATGGCATAAGCTCACAATTTTTAAAGGAGGAACCACTGTACCTCATGAAGCCGGTTGAGAGAATGCCAAGAGTGTGCAAAGCTGTCATCAAGACAAAGGTGGCCACTTTGAAGAATCTAAAATATATTTGGTTAGTTTAACACTACAGCGCCTTGCGAAAGTATTCGGCCCCCTTGAACTTTGCGACCTTTTGCCACATTTCAGGCTTCAAACATAAAGATATAAAACTGTATTTTTTGTGAAGAATCAACAACAAGTGGGACACAATCATGAAGTGGAACGACATTTATTGGATATTTCAAACTTTTTTAACAAATCAAAAACTGAAAAATTGGGCGTGCAAAATTATTCAGCCCCCTTAAGTTAATACTTTGTAGCGCCACCTTTTGCTGCGATTACAGCTGTAAGTCGCTTGGGGTATGTCTCTATCAGTTTTGCACATCGAGAGACTGAAATTTTTTCCCATTCCTCCTTGCAAAACAGCTCGAGCTCAGTGAGGTTTGATGGAGAGCATTTGTGAACAGCAGTTTTCAGTTCTTTCCACAGATTCTCGATTGGATTCAGGTCTGGACCATTCTAACACCTGGATATGTTTATTTTTGAACCATTCCATTGTAGATTTTGCTTTATATTTTGGATCGTTGTCTTGTTGGAAGACAAATCTCCGTCCCAGTCTCAGGTCTTTTGCAGACTCCATCAGGTTTTCTTCCAGAATGGTCCTGTATTTGGCTCCATCCATCTTCCCATCAATTTTAACCATCTTCCCTGTCCCTGCTGAACAAAAGCAGGCCCAAACCATGATGCTGCCACCACCATGTTTGACAGTGGGGATGGTGTGTTCAGCTGTGTTGCTTTTACGCCAAACATAACGTTTTGCATTGTTGCCAAAAAGTTCAATTTTGGTTTCATCTGACCAGAGCACCTTCTTCCACATGTTTGGTGTGTCTCCCAGGTGGCTTGTGGCAAACTTTAAACAACACTTTTTATGGATATCTTTAAGAAATGGCTTTCTTCTTGCCACTCTTCCATAAAGGCCAGATTTGTGCAATATACGACTGATTGTTGTCCTATGGACAGAGTCTCCCACCTCAGCTGTAGATCTCTGCAGTTCATCCAGAGTGATCATGGGCCTCTTGGCTGCATCTCTGATCAGTCTTCTCCTTGTATGAGCTGAAAGTTTAGAGGGACGGCCAGGTCTTGGTAGATTTGCAGTGGTCTAATACTCCTTCCATTTCAATATTATCGCTTGCACAGTGCTCCTTAGGATGTTTAAAGCTTGGGAAATCTTTTTGTATCCAAATCCGGCTTTAAACTTCTTCACAACAGTATCTCGGACCTGCCTGGTGTGTTCCTTGTTCTTCATGATGCTCTCTGCGCTTTTGACGGACCTCTGAGACTATCACAGTGCAGGTGCATTTATACGGAGACTTGATTACACACAGGTGGATTGTATTTATCATCATTAGTCATTTAGGTCAACATTGGATCATTCAGAGATCCTCACTGAACTTCTGGAGAGAGTTTGCTGCACTGAAAGTAAAGGGGCTGAATAATTTTGCACGCCCAATTTTTCAGTTTTTGATTTGTTAAAAAAGTTTGAAATATCCAATAAATGTCGTTCCACTTCATGATTGTGTCCCACTTGTTGTTGATTCTTCACAAAAAAATACAGTTTTATATCTTTATGTTTGAAGCCTGAAATGTGGCAAAAGGTCGCAAAGTTCAAGGGGGCCGAATACTTTCGCAAGGCACTGTATTTTGGTTACCACATGATTCCATATGTGTTATTTCATAGTTTGAGGTCTTCACGATTATTCAACAATGTGGAAAATAGTCAAAAATAAAGAAAAAGCCTGGAATAAGTAGGTGTCCAAATTTTTGACTGGTACTGTATACTTTCTACTCGCGCAAAGTGGGAGATGCTGTCAAGAAACACTGCCATGTTTAATCATCGGACCCAGCTTTGCCAGCTGAATTTAAGAATCCACCACTTATTGTATATAGGAGAGGTCGCAATTTATGCAATAAATTGGTCCACGCCAACTGCCAGCTACAAAAGAAAATCAGCAAGGCTCTTTTACACCCTCTTCCAAATGGTAGCTATGGATGCAGAGGTTGCACACAGTGCAACAATATGATGAAGTGTGAATATGTTACGGTTTTCTTCCGGTGAAGGAGAGGCGGACCAAAATGCAGCGTGGTTATTTCGATACATGTTTAATAAAAGATAACCACGAACAATACAAAACAATAAACGTAACGTGAAAACCTAAAACAGCCTTATCTGGTGCAAACAAACACTGAGACAGGAACAATCACCCACGAAACACTCAAAGAATATGGCTGCCTAAATATGGTTCCCAATCAGAGACAACGAAAAACACCTGCCTCTGATTGAGAACCACTCTAGGCAACCATAGACTTACCTAGACAACTATACTACACCACAATCCCATAACCTACAAAAACCCCAAGACAACCACACCACAATAAATAACCCATGTCACACCCTGGCCTGACCAAAATAATAAAGAAAACACAAAATACTTAGACCAGGGCGTGACAGAATATTTCAGCAACCCACATACAGGAAAACAGTTCCAAATAAATTACATTATTACGTGCTCCACCACCCATGTTATCTAAATTATTAAAATGTCCATGTGGGCTGTGTTATGTAGGTAAAACCTCTCGTTCTCGCAAACAGAGAATGAATTAACATAAATGTTCAATCAGTAGAAATGACAGGGATTATCCAGTCGCAGTACATTTTAATGACCATTTTTACCTTTAGATTTTGTGGCACAGAGAAATTTAAGATATCAGACAGGGGAGGTGATTTAAATAATACTCTGAGCAAAAGAGAATGTTTTGGGATTTTCACCCTCCAGACATTATTTCCTAAAGGTCTTAATAATGAAATGTCTATGTATGTTATGTTGTAAATGTGAAAATGAATTAATGCCACCATTTCAGATTACTCTGACGTTTTTGTTGCACTGTACCCAATGATTTATGAAAACTTGCTTGGTCGGTCGATGTCCTCATTGTGGTTTTACAGACGTGTTTAATTAATATGTTTTATGTACACACTTTATTACAATATTTATGAAATGCACATTGTTATATTTGGTAACATTTATTTCCCTCGACTCCAACCTCGTTCGATGCATGGAACGGATGTGGGTGGAGCTATGTCTGCAACTTTTTTTCTTTTACTCACAAAAGCTCTGACGAAGGCCTTGAGGCCGATACTTAATGCTTATTAAAGAGCAGTGATACTATCAAGAGCAGTGTGTGGGTTTCTTCTTTTTTCTCATCTTATTCAACTGTCACCATGCACCTGCAACAAAGATATCTCAGCTGTGCGAGTGCCTTTTGACTAATACATATGTTGAAATGGAACCAAATTATCAGTTCCTGTCTCAGTACTTTTTAAATAGGTTATATGGTCTACTACGGTATAGGTTGAATGTGATAGTCTGCCTATAACGAGCCTGAGTAGGCCTATAACTCCAAATTGGAAATGGTTAATGCAATGCATTTCTGTTGAATATGGAAAAATCCACCCGCACTCAGCCCTGCCTCACCTACTCAGCCAATCAGGAGCCGCTAGTGTGTTACGGCCATTTCATGCTGCATACTAAATAGTACATGCTAAATAGTATGCAACGATGAGTAAATGGTATGCAGTTTAAGTCGTAGTGCGCTAGTACTGTATGGGTATTTGGACACAGCTAATGTGTTCTTTCTCATGACAGTAATGACAAATAACTGGTTCTTCGTTTCCACCTTTCTGACTAATATTTTTTGGGGCACTGGGGGAAAAGGCTGAACTTCTCTAGATTGATTTTGTGTAGGGATAACTACTGTAAAGCGTCAACACAAACTCATCTACAAGGACTGCAGGTTTCTCGAGAGTAAGATCCTCCTTGGTACATCGGTATAGTACTTCCCAAGTGGGCTTTTCTTCAAATACTTTCAATCGAAGTCCACAGGTGTTTCTCAAAAAGCATACTACCATGCTCCGAGCACGCAAATTGGAGCACAGAGGTTCGGAGTATGAGTCTAAATGAAAGTATGCAAAACGGAGCACGGAGGGCACTTTTCGAATGCGTACTGGGACAACGTTGGGCCAATTGTGCGCTGCACTATGGGACTCCCAATCACAGCCAGTTGTGATACAGCCTGGATTTGAACCAGGGTGTCTGTAGTGAAGCCTAGCACTGAGATGCAGTGCCATAGACCACTGCGCCACTTGGGAGTCATAAGGCCAGGGTAGCTTCAAAATACAACACAAGCTAATAGTTCTCTGACGCAACTAGCATAGTTTTACAGAGCTAATAGAATGTACCTACGTAAGCACGATTGACTATAACACCATAAAGGTTATAAAATGTGTAACGTTACCTCACGTGTCCGCGGTTATAAGGAATATATTATGATCCATACATACAGTGAGCTACAGCAGAAACGGCATATGGAAACTATTAAACGTAATAAGGCACTTACTTTGACAGAAACGCAGCCTGGATTTGAACCAGGGGAGTCTGTAGTGACGCCTCTAACACTGATGTGCTGTGCCTTTGACCGCTGCACCACTTAGGAGTCATAAGGCCATGTAGCTTCAAAATACAACACAAGATAATACTTCTGACGCAATTAGCATTGGAATTTTGTCCATGTCAGAAATGTCTCAAAAATGTAATTGCCCGCAAAAGTAAAAATGACTATTTTTATGTGAATGAATGAGGTGGCGGAACACACCTAAATTCAAACTGTTTTTAGAATAAAAACTTGTTAGAAAATCCTTTGAAATTGAAGTTGAAACAGCCTATAAATATAAACAGGCTGCGTGCTTTAGTTTGAGGGCAGCGCGGATTAAATGTACTGTTACGTATCAATCACATTCTGGAATGGAGAGAACATTCTAACATCACGTGCATAAAAAAAACTCACGCTGGGGCGACCATTAGAGATAGTTGGAACTCACGCATGAAAAGGTTAAATCATACCACATATTCTCAATTGGATTGAGGTCTCAGCTATGACTAGGCCATTTCAAGACATTTAAATGTTTCCCCTTAAACCACTCGAGTGTTGCTTTAGCAGTATGCTTTGGGTCATTTTCCTGCTGGAAGGTGAACCTCCGTCCCAGTCTCAAATCTCTGGAAGACTGAAACAGGTTTCCCTCAAGAATGTCCCCATATTTAGCACCATCCATCATTTCTTAAATTCTGACCAGTTTTCCAGCCCCTGCCGATGAAAAACATCCCCACAGCATGATGCTGCCACCACCATGCTTCACTGTGGGGATGGTCTTCTCAGGGTGATGAGAGGTGTTGGGTTTGCTCCAGACAGTGTTTTCCTTTATGGCCAAAAAGCTAAATTTTTGTCTCATCTGACTATAGTACCCCTTCTTCTATATGTTTGGGGAGTCTCCCACATGCCTTTTGGCAAACACCAAACGTGTTATTTTTTTCCTTTAAGCATTGGCTTTTTTCTGGCCACTCTTCCGTAAAGCCCAGCTCTTTGGAGTGTACAGCTTGAAGTGGTCCTATGGACAGATACTCCAATCTCTGCTGTGGAGCTTTGCAGCGCCTTCAGGGTTATCTTTGGTCTCTTTGCTGCCTCTCTGATTAATGCCCTCCTTGCCTGTTCTGTGAGTTTTGGTGGGCGGCCCTCTTGGCAGGTTTGTTGTGGTGCTATATTCTTTCCATTTTTTAAATAATGGATTTATTGCTGCTCCGTAGGATGTTCAAAGTTTCTGATATTTTTTAATAACCCAACCCTGATCTGTCCTTCGCAACTTTGTCCCGGACCTGTTTGGAGAGCTCCTTGGTCTTCATGGTGTCGCTTGCTTGGTGGTGCCCCTTGCTTAGTGGTGTTGCAGACTCTGGGGCCTTTCAGAACAGGTGTGTATATACACTGAGATCATGTGACAGAGCATGTGATACTTAAATAAAGTCCACCTGTGTGCAATCTAACTAATTATGTGACTTCTGAAGATAATTGGTTGCACCAGATCTTATTAAGGGGCTTCATAGCAAAGGGGGTGAATACATATGCACGCACCACTTTTCCTTTTTTTATTTTTTTGAAACAAGTAGTTTTTTTAATTTCACTTCACCAATTTGGACTATTTTGTCCATTACATGAAATGCAGATAAAAATCCATTTAAATTACAGGTTGTAATGCAACAAAATAGGAAAAACGCCAAGGGGGATGAATAGTTTTGCAATGCATTGTAGCTAGCTGATAATTATGAAGTAAAACGTTTGCTTTGTGTATATCTTGTTTCGGTTCAGTGAATGGGGAGGTGCAGCGTGACATAATACAGTAGGGGGAGCGTGAGTGCTTCTCAAATGTAATGTTTTATGTGTTCTCCACACTCTCGTTCTCACAAGAATGTACTCAAGAAAACGTCCTCGGAGTGTGGAGCATGGTAGTAGGCATATTGAGAACCACCCCATTATTTTTTTTGTTAGTGTTTATGCAACCTTCCCTTGTTTCAGAGTGATTTGAGCGACAACAACAAACCTGGGACACAAGCCCCCATTTTGTTACATTCCCCAATAAGAAACCAAAAAAACTTTGCTCCAAAGAAAAAGGTAACTAACAAATGAGCCACTGACAACCGAAATGAAACAGGTGGGGTTTTAAAATGGGTTCTGAAAGGCATCCATGGAGGGCCAACTGAGTGCTCACCAAGAAACTCCAGTTGGGTCTTAAAAAAGATGCCCTGCATGGACACTAACTGGATTTCTCTGACATCAGACCAACTAAAAGAAGAAGAAAAAAAACACACCAACTTAGCTAGTGAAACCAAAATTGGGGAAAACAAATAAGGTAAAGGCTCTGTTAAACAACCGTAAACAGAGGTGTCGCTCTTCCAACATCTCTTTTTCCAACTGAAGCAATGGGCCAGTAGCCCCTACATATCAGCTGTGCTAGCACAGGTGCAACACATCCTGACCAACAAGGATGATTCCAATCAGTATGCCACACCCAAAGAGAAACAACTGCAAAAAATGCAATCAAGAGAAAAAACAAAGTCTGTAACAGTGTTTGTGTGCAGATTTCTGTGTTTGCTGTGAATGAATGACAAGGAAAGGAACTGGGAGAGCATACTAACGTGTGAACTATGATAGAAGTTTGCAGGACAGGACTGGATGAAAATGAATTCCTATGTAGCAGTTTGGTGTGCTGTGCTGTAAATGTATTCATTGAACGCTGGCTCCAACATCACAGCACAGTGGGGAGTTTGAGTATCCCTGGATTCTCCAATTACCCCATAGCAGTCAAGTTGGGTCACAATGAAAGAGGCTCAAACCATTTCCCTGTATAAAGCTGCAGTGGACTGAATAGCCAAGCTTCAGAGGACCGACCATTGCCAATGCCCTGGGAAACCTACTCTTATTCTCCTTCAGTTGAAGGAGATATAGAGAGAACACAGCTTGAACACAGACCAGTGAGGGTTCCTCAGAGGAGGACCATCCTAATCAGTGAATTTCATGAAAATAAAAATATAGTAACACATAAAAAAAAAGTTCTACTTTTTAGATTAAACTATACTAAATATATTCACGTCATCATATAACTGATTTAAAACACACTGTTTTGCAATGAAGGTCTACAGTAGCCTCAACAGCACTCTCTGGGGTAGCACCATTGTGTAGACGGAGGACAGCTTTTTTTCCGTCCTCCTCTGGGTACATTGGCTTCAATACAAAAACCTAGGAGGCTCATGGTTCTCACCCCCTTCCATAGACTTACACAGTAATTATGACAACTTCCGGAGGATGTCCTCCAACCTAAATAAAATGTGGTGAGTAGTTGACAAATAGAGAGAACGACAATAGTTGAACAGTTTTTAACAAATGAAGGAATGCTATTTATGTTACCTAACTTGCTATTGCTATCCAACACTGGAACTCTTCCAAGTCAAGGTATGCTTTTGGTTTTATACATTTATTTCCACCGGGGCCCGCCGGTGTAACTGCTAAACTGCTTGCTGTACACTGTACTGCACGATTGTAGCGGGATTACTAACGCGTTAGTTCTAGTAGCTATGTTGACTATGACGTTAGCTAATATGATGACATTGACAATTATATAGGCTGTGTAGCGGTTAGTGGTTATGTGGTATGAAGGTTTTTGCTGCTGTGTTGTGCACTGAAGTCCACAAGTGAAGGGTAACAGGTGAGAGGAGGAGAGGGCATAGATGCAAGAAGGAATTATACAATGAGCAAAGTGATAACGCTGTTTGTATCAGCCTACTATGAAAGTGAACTGTGTGTGCGTGGGTGATCAGTGGTGTAAGCAAACAGAATGAAACAGGGGTGTAAGCAAACAGAATGAAACAGAGATAAACCTACCTGAATTTGTCCAATAGAAACTCTTGTTTGCAACTATTTGGATTAATGATTACACCCTAGACCAGCTAGATGCAGGCAAGAGTGTGCAAGGTGGTATTTAAATTTGAGTATCATGTAGTAGCCTAAACCTATTGATGTTACATTGAGCTGGATGAATGGAATATCATCCAACAAAACTGGTAATTTAAACACATAGTCCTATGAAGAGGGACAAAGGAGAAAAAGTAGAAGAAGCCTTTAGGGGAGAACTTGCGCAAGAACCTATCAGTCCAAGTTAACGCAGATGTATGTGACACATTACATGTAAAAACCTGCCCAGAAAAAAAACAAACATAAAAGTCAACCGACAACAGCTGTAAATCAGGATGGTTTCATACTCTGAATAAAGTCACTCGTGAGGACAGGCATGGGCAAAAGGAACTGTGCATTTTCCATGACAAATTTACACGTATCGTTATAATGCACGATCAACAGCAATATAGGTGTTGTTCGAACATATTCATGCTACACCATGTTCAGAAATAAAAACAAAAATAATACATCATCCGAACAGTTCTGTGAATGTGAAACTTGCATACAACACGTTCAGTCTGTGCGAAAAATCATATGCAGTATCGCCTTACGTATTATCTAGACTTTAAAAGGATCACACTGACACTTCAATATAGACCATGCATGTTAAATAATACTTACCTTCGTAGTAAAAAGTAAATCCAACGTAAATGATGACTTGCATGTGGTGCTTCAATCAACTTTGGATGATAGCGAGCTCCCCCAGAGTTTAGCCCCATAAATCACTTTGCCGGTTGTCAAGAGAATGACCCAAACGTGTGCATAATTTATACATCGGAAACAAATGAATACAACTCCTTGTCATGCAAACTGTAGAGAAAGACTGCGATAATTGCGTTCAGCTTTTGGTTAGACAGAGCGATATACAGAATCATCACAGGTGAGGCCACCGTTGGTACCCACGTGATTAAATAATATACTGGTAAATATAAACTAATATTTAATGTATAGGCAGCTGGCAATATATTTCCCCCACCGCTGTGCAATGTGCCTGCGCACGGGGTGTTGAAAGCAATTTAGAAGCTTTCATTCAAATCCCAAAATCACATTGATCTGTCAAATTCGTTACTTGATTTCTGCCAAATTTAATATAATAGGTTAAATGAACCAAAACCCAATTTTTATCATACCAATCAAAAAAAGCACTTCAGTGTGATGAGTAACCTTGTCCTTGCCTGAGATGTAAAACATTTTGCATGCTTCCAAAGCTAGTGCCCAGGCTTTAGCTCAGCATGCTAATACAGTCTTGTGGTGTGCTGGAGACCAGGTTCAAACCCTGGATGGTCACACATGGCATACTGCATATTCAATAAAATAGATCTCAAATTCATTATAAATTCCAATTACATGTGTTATTGGCGATTATAGAGGACAATCATTGTTCAGTCATGCATGCTATTGCCCTCTCCACATATCTAAAGACATTTCACATACTGGCTGGACATTTCTAATCTCAACAAATACTGCAGTAACTTCAATTCACAGAGAATAATTGGAGGATGGCGTTTGACAAAGGACATGCTTCTTACCAGATGATTGAGGTGGCACACGTTCTATGACAAATTATTTGACTTTGAATCGCAGAGAATAAGTCCATGGACAGCAGACTAGTTTTATAGGCTCCCACATTTTCAAACTCCATAGAATACAGTTTATTTGATGAATTGTGTCAATGACAGATAACTTTGTTTAATTCACAGGACTAAGCTCACTCGGAGCACAGAGGATGAAGAGATATTGTAAATATTACACAGATGTCACAGCTCTCTTTACCTAAGTTATAGCGACGTTATAGCCCTCCTATGTCAACTATATAATATGACTGATGAGAGAGACTTACTACCCAACTTAATGTAGTGTTAGTCACATTCAATTAAACCGTTTTTACCACTCAGTACAGAATTAAAATCAACCCATGAAATCATCAAAATGGACCACCATGAACACAGGGCTTTAAAACTTTAGCATTATCAATATTAAATAGTAATTTTGTTAGCAAGGATGGGAATCTACTACTCATTTGTGTTTTTTTGTTTAAAAAAAATGTGTATTGTTGAGGGACAGTGTCATGCATATACATGTATTTACCTGGAGTGATTGAGGGTGGAGCTATTACTAATTACTACAGGAGATTATCTGTACTTGAACTTGACCCATGTCCTCAGATATACACTTTGTTCTTCTATCTGCATCCCTGCCTCAGTGTGCTCTATGTTACAGACAGTGACAGTCGGAAAGAACTGTATAGAGGGAGACTGATACAAGGGGATACAGAGAGTAGGGGACGATGCTACGACTAGAAAATACTCTGGTGTTCTACTGCAGCATGTTAAACCTCTGAAAAGAGAGCTTTTATACATAGCCACAGGAAGTAGGGGTGCTGAGGGTGCTGCAGCAACCCCTGATAAATCAGAATTTTAAACCAAAACAAAAGTAGTGCACTGGGCCTTTATTACTTGTGTATGAGCAGACCAAAATAGCCGTCAGCAGCGCGGGGATAAAAAAGTTATGGCAGGAAAAACCATTTTACATTCGTATGGTGTTGTACCATCACAAGTACAGCTCTTCTGGTTTAAAGCTGACCTGTCATCCTTGAGGTAAAGCAAATAACTCAAATCATGTTCAAAATGAAAAGTGCGTATAGCATAGAAGGTTTTGTTGTCATGGTGATGAAGCAAGGTTATGACCAACTTGATAGCCTTGCTTGCCAGGATGCAGAGCAAATGGGGAAATAGAGTGTCTGGCTATGTGAGAATACCAACCAGACAACTGATTCTCCTGTAGTACAACTCTGCCCTCTAGTGATATCAGTTGTCCATAGACAGCTATACACCATTCAACTCTAAAACCCATTGTCATCATCAGGTATGGTTTTCGAGTGTCTCAAATTAGGAGCGCTGGTCCCCCGGTCCATTTATGATAATCTAAAAGGCAAACCTGATCCTAGATCAGCACTCTTACTCTAGGACACTTTATGAGTATGGGACCAGAGCATTTAATTGAAAAAATATAAGGCTTTGGTCATAATCACTGGCTCTGGAACGCTCTTGGTGAGCTCGATCCACTGAAAAAAAGACCATTCTGAAATCCTTACCTTTATAGAAATATAGTGTAACAACATGTAGACCCAGTGTGCAATAAGGGCAAAAGTGATGTGACATAAGTGATTAGACATTAGCAAAAGTGATGTGACATAAGTGATTAGACATTAGCAAAAATGATTAGACATAAGTGATTAGACATTAGCAAAAGTGATGTGACATAAGTGATTAGACATAAGTGATTAGACATTAGCAAAAGTGATGTGACATAAGTGATTAGACATTAGCAAAAGTGATGTGACATAAGTGATTAGACATTAGCAAAAGTGATTAGACATGAGGTTACAGTAAAGTACTTGATTTTGTTGGTGCCAAAAAGACGGAAGTGACATTTTCAGTCAATTTGAAATGCTTTACTGTGGATGTAGATACTTTTCTACCTGTTTCCTCCAGCATCTTCACAAGATCCTTTGCTGTTGTTCTGGGATTGAATTGTATTTTTCGCACACCAAAGTACATTTATCTCTATGAGACAGAACGTGTCTCTTTCCTGAGCGGTATGACGTCTGCGTGGTCCCATGGTATTTATACTTGCGTACTATTGTTTGTACAGATGAACGTGGTACCTTCAGGTGTTTGGAAATTGCTCACAAGGATGAACCAGACTTGTGGAGGTCTACATTTTGTTTCTGAGGTCTTGGCTGATTTCTTTTGATTTTCCCATGATGTCAGGCAAAGAGGCACTGAGTTTGAAGGTAGGCCTTGAAATACATCCACAAGTACACCTTTATACAAAGTGATCCTTGTGGTAATGGAAACCACAACATTATTGTTATCATTACACTTATCCCAACTAAGCCACGAAGGACCAATTCTAATGGTCTGGCAGGGAATGGGAGGAACTACAGTTCTCCTAATGTTCGAACACACCAACGCGTTTGCGCAAAATAGTACGAAGCATCATCTGGATATGTATGCAACAAAAGTTCAACATTCACCTTATGCTACCATTTCTGTCAAGCCGTCTACACATACAGTTTTACACATACGTTCGATAAATCCAACATATGCACCACACAGAACGCACTGCAACTGCCCCTGCAACACAATGCTGCAAGGCAAACATAGCGTTTCATTGGAAATGAATTCAATTCTAGTGTACCAAAATGCGTTAACGCTGTCGGTGTGATCGAAGCGTAAGTCTTCTACAGTACTTTCTCTACAATCCACCAGAGGACACTGTTCTATTTCTCAGACCAGTGTCAAAGGAGAGGACATACAATTGCTTACACATGAATTCTGAAACTCTGGCTCCTTTTCTATGTCTACACACAAAAACCCCAAACACACACAACATGCAAAGTGTCACACATCTCTTGCAAAACCAAACACTCAATTCAAAATTATTTTAATTATTCTCAAAATTGTGTTTTTGCATCAAAACTCTACACACAAAATATCAAATGATTAGCTCTTATACACGCCAACTACACACGGATGTGAAAAATGTAAAACATTACTATCTTGTGTCTTTTGCGTGTTTAGTGTGCAGTGGAATCCAAGGCAGTTTGTCATAGCACTCACACGTACATGTACGTGCACAAATATATACAGTATGTATGAATATTCAGTATATATTTACACTATAAACAGAAATGAAAGGGGGAAAATAACATGTATTTCCTGCTCAAAACATTGTATTTTCATCCAGAATTCGGGATGAACAGTAACAGAAAAAATAAATACGGTAGAAGATAAACAAATAGGCAGGGGAAGTAACATCTCGAGTAGCGTATCCAGCCCTGGCACCCCCCTCTTCCTCTAACTCTCTCTCCAAAATGGGCCTCCATTGTTGTCCAAACCAAGACAGCCAACCTGAAGCCTGTATTTATAGTGCTCTGATTTCTAAGCGAATAAATTAGCTATAAGTGTTTTCACACGTGAGCTCTGGGTGTAGGTAATCGGTAAAGGAGTGTGGCATTTTGAAAGGCAGTGTTTTCCAAACAAATCACAAGATCTGTTACTTTTTTTTAATACTTTGTTTTTATTGTAGGAACACAAAGAAAGTACAAATAAAGTCAAATAAAAGAACAAAAAAAAAAGATCTGGCAGTTACAGTGCACTTCATACCTTCATCATCATATCATCATATTAGTTACATTGACATCTTTGAATTAGACCTTTTCCAAGTACGAAACCTATTTTTCCCAGTATTCTTGACCTCTCTCCTGTTGAGTTCTTAAAGCAAAGGTCATACGCTCCAAGTGGTGTATTTCTTCTACAATGTCTATCCATTGTGTCACTGTGGAAGGGTCTTTTTGTAGCCATTTCCTAGTGATAGCCTTTTTACTGGCTGCCAGTAGGACCTTCAAACGGTACTTTTCTCTATTGTGTAAGTTATCAGGTATTTCACCCATGTACAAAGAAATGAATGTTTGTTCTATGTCAAATCCCATTATTTTTCCAATGTTAGATCTTATTTCTCCCCAATAAGTTTCGATTGCGGGGCAAGTCCAAAAGATATGAAAGTGGTCCGCCCTCAATAGACCGCATTCTCTCCAACAAGGGTGTAGTGAGCCAGTCTGTTTTGATTTCAGTTTAGGTATTATGAATTCTCTCCATGACCTTGAGTTGCTGGAGCTTTGTTGAGTCTCTAATATGTTCAACCCTGTTTCATCAGTTAAGTTCAGTCAATGTTAAGTTCCTCCTCCCATTTATTTTTAATATAGTTCGTAGAATGTTTCTATGAGGATTGAATACCCAAGTAGAGATTTGTGTTACTCTCCAAGTTGTATGCGTTAGTGAATACTTGGATTAATTTTGGAGGTGCTCGAGGGTCAGTCACTTTTATCTCCCTTAAGAAATAGTGTCGAACTTGTAGGTATCTGTAAAAATCTTGTTTATCCAAGCCATGTTTTTTTTACTTAGGTCCTGGAAGTTATCTAGGTTCCCATTCTTTATAATTGTACTGAATGATGTGATGCCTTTCTGCGTCCATTGTTTAAACCTGCTGTCCTGAGTTGCAGGAATGAAGCTGGGGTTGTATGCGGGCCAACTCAGCAGTTTGATCTCTCTGTCTAAATTATTTTGCTTAACTACCCTAAACCATGTCTTCAGAGAGAAATTAATCCACTGATTTTGTCTATTATATATTTATTTTACCATGTCCTTATTTCCCAAAACCGACTGTATGGGTGTCTCTGTAAAAGTAGTCTCGATGTCTTTCCATTTGGATTCGTATTCTGAATTGCACCAACACACCAGAGGTCTCAATTGGGCTGACACATAATAATCTTTTAGGTTTGGTAAGGCCATACATACCCCCACAGTTTTTTGGTAACTGTCATGTTGATTATCTAGTTCTTGGTCTCTTACTGTTCCAGATAAACCTTGATTTCCGTTTATCCCATTCCCTAAACTGTTTAGGCGGGATTTCTATGGGCAGTGGTTGGAACAAATACAGTAACCTTGACAGGATGTTCATTTTGATTGTTTCAATTCTACTAATAAGATCTAAGGGAAGTGAATTCCACCTGTCTAGGTCGTCATATATTTTCTTGTTAATGTGATCGTAATTCATGCAATAAAGTTTGGGTGTATCTTTTGGTAGATATACTCCACGATATTTAATGGATGAAGAGGTCCAGGTGAAGTTATACCTACTCTTCAGATCTTCCTGTGGGGTATAATTATATACTAGGGCTTGGGTCTTGTGTATGTTAAGCACCTACTGTACCCTGAATATGTTCCAAATGTTTGTAAAACATCCATCAATCTGGGTACACTTGAGCCTGGGTCTTTAAGGAATAACAGAACGTCATCAACATACATGCCAATCTTATGTTCACTGCCTCTTATTGTTATTCCCTCTAAGGTTGGGTCCTGTCTTATTGCCTGTGCTAATGGTTCGAGGTACAAGGAGAAGAGCGTGGGTGAAAGATTACAGCCTTGTCTTGCCCCTCGCTCTAATTTTATCGTTCGTGTCAAATGTCCATTTTTCTTTATTCTAGCGGTCGGACATGACTACAGTGTTTTGATGCACTGTATCACTTCTTTGTTGAAACCAAATCTTTCCATAACTTGGAATAGGTAATCCCATCCCACTGAATCAACTGCTTTTTCTGCATCGAGGCTGATTAGTATTGCACTTGTCTTATTCTGAGTAATGTGGTTCATGACATGTAGTGTTCTCCTTATATTGTCCTGTGTCTGCCTATTTTGCATGAAACCAGTTTGATCTCCGTCAATCAATTCTGGGATTATGTTCTCCATTCTTTTGGCTATTATTGATGCATATAGTTTATAATCTGTGTTAAGAATTGCGATAGGTCTATATGAACTGCATTCTTTCTCATCTTTACCCTCTTTTGGGATTACTGATATGATGGCCTCCCTCCATGACGGTGGGAGACCCCCCTCCCTCAGAGTCCAGTTAAAACAGGCCTTAAGTAGAGGTGCTAATTGTTCTCTGAAGGTCTTGAACCATTCTGAAGGGAAGCCATCAGGGCCTTAAGTAGAGGTGTTAGTTGTTCTCTGAAGGTCTTGAACCATTCTGAAGGGAAGCCATCAGGGCCTGGAGACTTGCTGACTTTTGTTGAGATATTGCTTTATCAATTTCTTCGGTGGATATTTCTAAAGTTAGTCTGTCATTTTGCTCTGTCCCAATTGAGGGGAGATCAAGTGAGTTCAAAAAGTGCTCTATTGTCTGTGCATCTGCCTTTTCTGGTTGCTTGTACAGATTTGTATAATATGATTCAAATGCATTCTGTATTTCATCTCATTTGCATGTGATCCTTTTTGTTTTGGGGTCTTTTATTTTGATAATGGTATTCTGTGCTTGTTGTTTCTTGAGTCTCCATGCTAGTAATTCGGTTGCCTTTGAGCCTGCTTCATAATATCGTTGTTTCGGGAACCTAAGCTTTTTCTCTACTTCTCTATAAATCTGGTCTATTTCCCGTTTTACCTTTGGAATCTCTCGTAATATAAGAGGGTCTTTGTATTGACTATGAGATCGTTCTACATTTCTTAGGGTTTCCTGTAATTTCAGCAGTTTCTGTGTTTTAATCTTTTTCTTGAGAGATGATGTGGCTATGATCTTCCCTCTAATAACCGCCTCAGCTGCATCCCACAATGTAGCAGGAGATACTTCCCCATTATCATTATTCTCCAGATAGATGTTCAATTCTGTCTTTATTGATTCCTTGAATGCTGGATAATTCAGCATGCTTGTATTAAGTCTCCATATAGTATTTCTTGGTTTGCTATCAAGGTGTAGAGTTAGGTAAACTCCATTATGATAAGTCGCTCTGCCCTATCCTACAATCCTTAAGCCTGTGTCTATCTGCACTGTACATAAAAAAGTAGTCTAACCTGGAGTATTCAGTGTGGCGGGCTGAGTAAAAAGTATATTCCTTATCGGTCTTGTGGGTGTCACGCCATACATCGAGCAGTCCTTGATCCTGCAGTATCCTATTGATCTTTTTGGCAACTAGGCTCATTTTCCTATTTTGGTTTGTGCTGTCCAATTTTGAGTTTAGAATTGTGTTAAAGTCCCCTCCACAGATAAGAATGCCAGTGGTGTCTGTGGCAATTACTGTAAATCAAACACCTTCCCATAGAAGACCATGTCACTCCCTGGTTAAATAATGTAACTTCCTTGTTATCCAGTTTACATTTATAAATCTACCCTCCTTGTCTTTTATTTCTGGCATAAACTCAAAATTAACTGAATTTGGGATCAAGATTGCAACTCCCCTTCTACCCATTTTGTAATAAGAAAAAAATGTGTTCCTATATCACATTTTCTTGAGTTTCTCGTGTTCAGGTGTGGATAAGTGAGTTTCCTGCCAGAATAGTATGTCAACTCTCTCCCGTTTCATCTTTGCTATTACCTTACTTCTCTTGACGGCACTCCCCAGTCCGTTGACATTGAGACTTATGACCTTAAATTCCCAACGATGCATCGATATAAATAAAAAACCCTGTGCAACATATCTGCCTGCTTATCATGAACCTAAAAATGAATGAAAAATCAAGAACGATAATAAAGTAAACCAAAGTGGTAAAAGACTTTGGTATTTGGACTCCCATGTCAGAGGACTGTCTCTTACCTCTGGGGTTTGAGGGGATGAGCCTGTCAGCAGGATGGGCCCCTCGCTCAGATATGAAAATGTGTGACGTAGTCACAAACAAGACCTGGTGGAACCGAAAATAATAAGGGCGCCTATTTCGTCGCTTATACACATCGGTTAATTACAAGTGAAAACTATATCGGTCATGCTTGCATATCATGAATCCTCCCCTTGATACGCCCTTCTGCCGCCCCGTTGTCAATGTGTCATTAATCCTTAGCTAATATATATGTTATTAACGTGACGCTACTTAGTGTGTTCGTAAAGAACACATGCTTTTGGCTACTCACCCTTGTTCAGCATTGGGGGAAAATAGGGGATATATTTGACCTATTGTAATGTCAACCGTAAAAACCCAAAGACTTAACTGCTCGCGGTAACTATTAATTCTGTTAAATCCGATTCAGTGTCTTACATCTTCCCGTTGGAAATGCCTGAGTATCTCTCGGATGTGAACGCCCTCTCGCCGAGATGGTTTCCCTCTTTCTCCATGACCCTGCTTGTCAACAATGATCCATGGGAGAGCTTGCTCAAATCTTTCCGCTGGTGATGTCGCCTTTCTCCTGGCGGTATACTCCACTGGGAAGCCCCTTGACTTCAGGTCCTCAGCCACCTCGTCTGCATGCTCGAATACCCTTCTCTTCTTTTCAGTATCTCTCACACGTAGTCATGATCAAAGAACACTCGTTGGCCTTGGAAGTTAACAGGCTTTTTCCAGGTTGCAAGTAAGACTTTCTCTTTGACTGAACCGTACTACTATGGATCTTGGTGGGGCGCCGCTGGGGGGTTTTGAGGCCAGAGCTCGGTGTGCTCTCTCGATTCCCAGGTCAGTGTTGTCTTCAAGTAAGCCCTTGAATAGACCCTCCACGAAGTTGGGCAGAGAGTATTTTTCTGCGCCCTCTACTACGTTATAAAGTCTAATGTTGTTTCGACGTGAGAAACCTTCGAGTACTGTCACTTTTGCCTGTAGTGCGTGTTGGCTTTTCAGTGACTGTTCAAGTATTTCCTTGACTGCGGAGTTCCATATGTCCGTTTCCCCAATGTGCTGTTCTGTGTCCCCCATTCTTGTAGATATGCTGTGAAGTTGTAATTTGTTTTCTTCCAGTTTCTGGATAATGTCCTTTTTGAACTCATTTAGTTATTTTCTTACATCTTCTTGAAGTTCCTCCTTCATCACCTCACGAAATGAGGGTTATTTTGCTGCTGCTATCTTATTTGCGCTAGCATTAGCCATTTCGGGTTCATCGACGATTAAATCTTCTGCTGTCTTGTTACGGGTTGTTGTTGAAGCTCCGCGACCGTTTCCTATTTTCCCCTTTTCCATTTTGCGTAAGTTATTATAATGCTCATAGTAAATGCTTGAATTTAGGGGGGGAAATACCCAACTGATGTGCAGTACGAAAAACTAGGCAGCCATTTCCTAAGTTGCGTCACCGGAAGCCAAGACCTGTTACTTTTGAATAATGTGTCTAATGTAGAGAACTGTGTTTAGTGTTTTGCAAAAACGGTGTTTTACAAATGCAAACTGAGTGTAACGCAGATAATGTGCTTGCGGTTTTGCAGACTAGGTCTGAAGATTAGGTACATGAGTTAATGGTTTCACTGAGTATACCTCAAGTACCACTTTTAGTGTGTAAGCGATTGTAAAAAACTGTCATTTTCAACCACAGTATAAGAGCCCTGAAATCTCCAACACCGGCATATATCCTTGCATGATTCTCTATGTCTAAGGAATATACTGTAGATCTGTCCATGCTTGCTTGAATGGGGAATCTGTCCAATTTAACACAACACACACTGTGGCAATGTTCTGTTCTGTTCTGTGCTGTCACAAAAAACAGTAGATGGGACTTCTCTGTAAATATATGCAGTAAATTCATTTCTAAAGCATTGTTGATCCCTATGATATTTCCAATGAGAAACACTGTAGCAAATACATTTTCTGTATCTCTCCATTTTAGAACAGGTTAAATATACAGTGGCAAGAAAACGTATGTGAGCCCTTTGGAATTACCTGTATTTCTGCATAAATTAGTTAGAAAATTTGATCTGATCTTCATCTTAGTCACAACAATAAACAAACACACCAATTCTTGTATTTTCCTTGTCTATATTGAATACATCATAAAAATTCATAGTGTAGGTTGGAAAAAGTATGTGAACCCCTAGGCTAATGACTTTTCCAAAAGCTAATTGGAGTCAGGAGTCAGCTAACCTGGAGTCCAATCAATGAGATGAGATTGGAGATGTTGGTTAGAGCTGCCCTGCCCTATAAAAAAACACTCACAAAATTTGAGTTTGCTATTCACAAGAAGCATTGCCTGATGTTAACCATGCCTGGAACAAAAGAGATCTCAGAAGACCTAAGATTAAGAATTGTTGACTTGCATAAAGCTGGAAAGGGTTACAAAAGTATCTCTAAAAGCCTTGATGTTCATCAATCCACAGTAAGACAAATTGTCTATGAGGTTTAGAAGAATCCTAGAGTGTCAGCTAAAGATTTACAGAAATCTCTGGAACATGCTAACATCCCTGTTGACGAGTCTACGATACGTAAAACACTAAACAAGAACGGTGTTCATGGGAGGACACCACGGAAGAATCCACTGCTGTCCAAAAAAAGTCTCAAGTTTGTAAAAGAGCACCTGGATGTTCCACAGCGCTTCTGGCAATATATTCTGTGGACAGATTAAACTAAATTGTAGTTGTTTGGTAGGAACACAAAACACTCTGTGTGGAGGAAAAAAGGCACAGCACACCAACATCAAAACCTTATCCCAACTGTAAAGTATGGTGGAGGGAGCATCATGGATCATGGTTTGGGGCTGCTTTGCTGCCTCAGGGCCTGGACAGCTTGCTATCATTGAAAGACAAATGTATTCCCAAGTTTATCAAGACATTTTGCAGGAGAATGTTAGGCTATCTGTCCACCAATTGAAGCTCAAAAGAAGTTGGGTGATGCAACAGGACAATGACCCAAAACACAGAAGTAAATCAACAACAGAATGGCTTCAACTGAAGAAAATATGCCTTCTCGAGTGGCCCAGTCAGGGTCCTGACCTCAACCCGATTTAAAATGCTGTGTCATGACCTCGAGAGCGGTTCACACCGGACATCCTAAGAATAATGCTGAACTGAAACAATTTTGTGAAGATGAATGGTCCAAAATTTCTCCTGATTGTTGTGCAGGTCTGATCCACAAATACAGAAAATGTTTGGTTTAGTTTATTGCTGCCAAAGGAGGGTCAACCAGTTATTAAATCCAAGGGTTCACATACTTTTTCTTGCCACTGTAGAATATCCGTATGGGATAATTATGACTGGGATTTATCAGTACTTTGGTACAGTAGCAGTGTCTATACAATGTATACTCCAGTCGATACAACATAGCTGATGAAAAATATTATACCTGCTATATCATTGGTGCAATGATGCTGTTGTTAAGTTGAAGATTGGGTTGTTCCACCAATTGAGTACCTTTTGGGTGTAACTTTGTAAACAAAATGTGTTATTTCACCTAATTTTAACATTCTGTCATAAAGCGCACATGTTCAACTTAATAAATAAATCCCATCTCAAGAGGTTAAATTAAAAAAATACTATAGTAAGTTCTTATGAAGTGCCAAATAAAGTAACAGGGTTGACCGTAACAGGGTTGATGATTACATCTTAAATCAAAGGGAGGGGAAATTTAATTCAAGCTTACATTGATAAAACATTTCGGGCCTGTCTATCTATGGGTAACAAGGTTGATGTGTTAAGTTGACCGCTCAGTTCATCCACCACAAAACACTATAAAATGGCCAAAAAGAGGAGAACAAGCTCACCTGCTTTTAGCTATGATTTCACCATTTAATGTTCAATGTTTATTTTGAAAAAAAAGTAATAGTTTAAATCAAATCAAACTGTATTTGTGCCGAATATAACAAGTGTAGACTTTACCGTGAAATGCTTACTTACAGCCCTTAACCGACAGTGCAGTTCAAGAAGAGTTAAGAAAATATTTACCAAATAAACGAAAGTTTAAAAAAATTAAGTTACACAATAAAATAACAATAACGAGGCTATATACAGGGGGTACCGGTACTGAGTCAGTGTGCGGGGGGTACAGGTTAGTTGAGGTCATTTGTATATGTACTGTAGGTAGGGGTGAAGTGACAATGTATAGATAATCAACAGAGAGTAGCAGCAGTGTAAAAATCAAATGGAGGTTGGGGGTGTCAATGTAAATAGTCCGGTGGCCATTTGATGAATTGTTCAGCAATCTTATGGCTGAAGCTGTTAAGGAGCCTTTCACTCTGATATCGCTTGCCGTGCGTTAGCCATACCAGGCGGTGAAGCAACCGGTCAGGATGCTGTCGATGGTGCAGCTGTAGAGCTTTTTGAGGATCTGGGGACCCATGCCAAATCTTTTCAGTCTCCTGAGGGGGAAAGTGTTTTGTCATGCCCTCTTCACAATTGTCTTGGTGTTTTGGACCATGAGAGTTTGTTGGTTATATGGACACCAAGGAACTTGAAACTCTCGACCCGCTCCACTACAGCCCCGTCGATGTTAATAGGGGCCTGTTCGACCCTCTTTTTCCTGTAGGACACGATCAGCTCCTTTGTCTTGCTCACATTGAGGGAGCACAACACTGCCAGTTCTCTGACCTCCTCCCTTTAGGCTGTCTCATCGTTGTCTGTGACCAGGCCTACCGCTGTTGTGTCGTCAGCAAACTTAATGATGGTGTTGGAGTCGTGTTTGGCCACACAGTCATGGGTGACCAGGGAGTACAGGAGGAGACTAAGTACACACCTCTGATGGGCCCCAGTGTTGAGGATGAGCATGGCAGACGTGTTGTTGCCTACCCTTGCCACCTGGGGGCGGCCATTCAGGATGTCCAGGATCCAGTTGCAGAGGGAGGTGTTTTGTCCCACGGTCCTTAGCTTAGTGGGCACTATGGTGTTGAACACTGAGCTGTAGTCAATGAACAGCATTCTCACACCATTTTGACCAGGTGAGAAAGGGTAGTGTGGAGGGCGATTGCGTCATCTATGGATCTGTTGTGGCGGTATGCAAATTGGAGTGGGTCTAGTGTATCCGGAAGGATGGTGTTGATGTGAATCATGACCAGCCTTTCAAAGCACTTCATGGCTACTAACATGAGTGCTACGGGACGGTAATACTTTTTTTTTTTTAAACTAGGCAAATCAGTTAAGAACAACGTCTTATTTACATTGACGGCCTAGGAACAGTTCAGGGGCTGAACGACAGAGTTTTACCTTGTCAGCTCGGGGATTCGATCTAGCAACCTTTCGGTTACTGGCCCAACGCTCTAACCACTAGGTTACCTGCAGCCCCGTTTAGGCAGGTTACATTCGCTTCTTTGGGCACAGGTACTATGGTGGTTTGCTTGAAACATGTAAGTACTGTATTACAGACTCGGTCAGGGAGAGGTTGAAAATGTCAGTGAAGACACTTGCCAGTTGGTCCGGCATGCTTTGAGTACACGTCCTGGTAATTCGTCTGGCCCCACGGCTTTGTGAATGTTGACCTGTTTAAAGTTCTTGCTCACATTGGCTACAGAGAGCGTTATCACACAGTCATCCAGAACAGCTGGTGCTCTCGGTGTTGCTTGCCTCGAAGCGAGCATAAAACGCATTTAGCTCATCTGGGTGGCTCCCAGCACTGGGCAGCTTGCGTCTGGGTTTCCCTTTGTAGTCTGTAATAGTTTTCAAGCCCTGCCACATCCGACGATCGTCAGAGCCGGTGTAGTAGGATTCAATCTTAATCCTATATTGATGCTTTGCTTGTTTGATGGTTCGTCTGAGGGCATAGTGGGATTTCTTATAAGCATCCGGATTAGTGTCCTGGTCCTTGAAAGCAGCAGCTTTAGCCTTTAGCTCGATGCGGATGTTGCCTGTAACCCATGGCTTCTGGTTGGGATATGTACGTATGATCTCTGTGGGGACAACGTCGTCCCAATGCCATTGGATGAATCCCGGACATATTCTAGTCTGTGCTAGAAAAACAGTCTTGTAGCGTAGCATCCGTGTCATCTGGCCACTTCCGTTTTGAGCGAGTCACTGGTACTTCCTGCTTTAGTTTTTGCTTGTAACTAGGAATCAGGAGGATATAATTATGGTCAGATTTGTCAAATGGAGTGCGGGGGAGCGCTTTGTATGCATCTGTGTGTGTGTGGAGTAAAGGTGGTCTAGATTTTTTTTCCCTCTAGTTGCACATGTGACATGCTGGTAAAAATTTGGTAAAACTGATTTAAGTTTGCCTGCATTAAAGTCCCCGGCCACTAGGAGCACCGCTTCTGGATGAGCATTTTCTTGTTTGCTTTTGGCCTTATAGAGTTGGTTGAGTGTGGTCTTAGTGCCAGCATCGGTCTGTGGTGGTAAATAGACAGCTACGGATAATATAGATGAGAACTCTCTTGGTAGATAGTGTGGTCTAAGGCTTATCATAAGGTCCTCTACCTCAGGCGAGCAATACCTTGAGACTTCTTTAATATTAGACATCACGCACCAGATGTTATTGACAAATAGACACACACCCCCACCCCTCATCTTACCAGACGTAGTTTCTCTGTTCTGCCGGTGCATGGAAAATCCCGCCAGCTCTATATTATCCATATTAACATGTTAATTCAGTTCACGTAACAGGGTTGACATTAAAATGAAGGACTGACAGAAATGAATCACTAATAAGTAAATAAGTAATAATCTCCAGAAATGACTTTGTCAAATCAACAAAATGACTAGGGCATAACTAGGGCTTTACAATTATGGTGAAAACATGGAGAAATGTTAGGGTTAAATGGGTTAAAATCTTCCAAGAAGTCACAGAGGGACATGTCAAAATTACTGGACTTTGGAACTTTAGCAAGCTCTATGCAGTCAGGCCATCTGACCAAACTGGACAGTTCCTTGAACTTCATGGTATAGTTTCTGCTCTGACATGCACTGCCAACTGTGGGACCTTACACTGAGTGTACAAAACATTAAGAACACCTGCTTTTCCCATGGCCTAGAGTGAACAGGTGAATCCAGGTGAAAGCTATGATCCCTTATTGATGTCACTTGTTAAATCCACTTCAATCAGTTTAGCAGAAGGGGAGGATACAGGTTAAATAATGATTTTTTTAAGCCTTGAGACAATTAAGACATGGATTGTCATTCAGAGGGTGAATGGGCAAGACAAAAGATTTAAGTGCCTTCGAACAGAGTATGGTAGTAGGTGCCAGGCACACCAGTTTGCGTCAAGAACTGCAATGCAGCTGGGGTTTTTCACACGCAACAGTTTCCCATGTGTATCAAGAAGGTGTTCTTAATGTTTTGTACACTCAGTGTATATAGAAAGGTGTGTTTCTTTCAAAATCATGTCCAGTCAAATTACTTGGCCACAGGTGGACTCCAATTAATTTGTAGAGTCATCTGAAAGATTATCAAAAGAAAGTTGATGCACCTCAGCTCATTTTGGAGTGTCATAGCAAAGGGGTGTGAATACTTATGTAAATGAGATATTTCTGTATTTAATTTTCAATAAATTTGATAACATTTTTAAAAACATGTTTCACTTTGTCATTATGGAGTATTGTGTGTAGGTGGGCAAGAATATATATATATTTTAATCGTTTTTGAATTCAGGCTGTAACACAACAACATTTGCAATGAGTCAAGGGGTTTTGAATGAAGATTTAATATATTTTTAGTTAAATCCCCAATTTTGATCTTGTCTCATCGCTACAACTCCCCAATGGGCTCGTGAGGCGAAGGTCGAGTCATGCGTCCTCTAAAACATGACCCGCCAAACCGCGCTTCTTAACACCCTTCCTGCACCAATGTGTCAGAGGAAACTTTCAACTGAAGACCAAGGACAGTGACTCTAGTGATTCATTGTCACTCTAGTGACAATGAGTCACTAGAGTGTGATGAGACAAGTAAAGCCCCACGAGACAAACCCTCCCCTAACCCAGACGACGCTTTGCCAATTGTGCACCATCCTATGGAACTCCCGATCGTAGCCAGTTGTGATACATAGTGACTCCTCTAGCACTGCGATGCAGTGCCTTAGACCACTGCGCCACTCGAGAGGTCCCAAATTAATACTTTCTGAAGGCAGCGTATATCATGTGTATATGACAAATAAATAAACTTGAACTTGATAGTTCCATCTGTGCCACTGACTTAGTCTGGCTTTAATTCCAGTTTGTCTATGAATTAATAATTGATATGATGGATTCATGTCTCCATCTTAGGCCTAAATAGCATAATTAATGATATATGAGTGATTCAGTATGGTCACATTTCATTTTGTCTGTTAAACCTACCCTTTGGAATGACTTCGATAGCAACAGTGAATCTATTTCATTTTTAAGTGGAGATCTCTCAACAATCATTCTAACGATAGCACAATTGGTAATAGTCAGTGACAAATATCATAGCTAAGCAGGGTTTGGTTAAAACCAAGGGTTGGAACGGTTGGGGGAACAGAACCAAAAACCAGAAAATATAGGAATTATTTGAGGAACAGAACCCAAAATGGAAAAAAAGTGCTTTATCCTCTTTCAGAACTTAACTGTTATTTTAAAAGCATGGGAACCGGTTAATAACATTCTTTTACATTCCGGGCATTTTTTTCCAGTCCCACAAAAATCGCAACACAGCGCCTATGCAAAGCCCTCACTCTCTCAAAAACTTATTCCAGCGTCTGCCTGCCAGCTGGAAATCTGTGTCAGTGGGTGTGTGTGTAGGCTACCTTTCTCTCCCCTCTGAAGCATAGGTTACTGTAGCCTACAGACAACGTTACAAGCATGATTCAGAAATTAGGGAGAGATGTTTAAAAGAATGGATTAACATTTTCAATGCTAGTTAAGGATATTATAGTAATCACTTTTATTAACTTCAAAATGGTAAGATGTGTTTTTAATTATTGTGCTGCTCTGCACACACAAGCATGTTAGCTAGCTAGCTAAGCTAACGTTTGCTCTGGTCCAATGTTAAACCAACTCGGAAAGACATTCAAAGTTCCTCCATAGAAGACGCTCCTTCGTAGATATAATTCTGTGGGCCTAATTCAGATAATGCATGTCATAACAATATGCCCAACGCTTCAAAGCAAGCTTCCTCATCCTCTCTCACTCTCTCTCACTGGCAAAATTTCAGTTGCCTCTCACAAAGTGACTGGCAGAACAGTGTGTGTGCTTGTCTTTCATTATGATTAAACCATGCTGTTACGGCAAAATACAATTTTCTCTTAACGACTTTCCTATATAGATTAAATCGCTTACCCACTCCATAGCAAGATGCTCTATCTGCACTGATTGGTAAATTAAAGATCTGAAGTTGTTTTCAAGGTACAAATTCAACATATTTTATACAATTTGCTTATCATGATGATACTCTATAATCCTGAGGTTGTAATTTCACCCTCAAAACAACAGTTAATGAATGATGAGAACTTTTTTCAAATCCAATATATTTTCCATGTAGATTCCACTTCACAATATGCTGACAAATTACGTTGAAACAACATTGATTCAACCAGTTTGTCCCCGGTGGGATACTACAGAAAATCCTTGGTATGGTGCTTGGACACTAACTGTAGCATGATCCTTACTGATACACTGACAAACTAACTCCTGTTCTGAATACATTAGATGAAATCTCCATTCAGTTATCACTCCATTTGGTTTTGTCAGTGAAGCTTTTAACAGTCAACATGTGCTTTGCACTTGGATGCAGTGGGAGATGCATGCCACCTGTTCCTCTGTGAGAGTGAACGTTTGTATTATAATGTATTTTTTTAAATCATGTTTGTAACACTTTCTATGAACCACTTCATAATTTATGTAGGCTTTTATAAGGTGACATTAGCTGTTACTAAAGATTATAGCAAGTATAATACACTATATTATTATATATTACACTATATCTAAGAATATATAGTGCATAACAAGTCAAACATACTCTGAATGTTCTTTACGGTCTCTACCTGGCTTTGGACTAACCCCAGTTACTCAGGTAGCGGTTTTGATTGAATAGTGCCCATAGTACTGTCTGAGGTTGTGGGACTATTGCCCAGTCCTCCCAAAGCAGGTCTCTAATTCTCCTCTAGAAGCAGCCAAACTGTATTGACCAAGAACAGGATTTATCCCCAACTGGATCTCTCTCTTCTTTAATGGGGCCTGGGCTCCCTCATAGAGAGAGAGAGAGAGAGAGAGAGAGAGAGAGAGAGAGAGAATTCAAGGTACTCGGACCTAATGGACCCCACAAGCATGGAGCTGCAGTGGGCAATAAAAGGTATGCTGGGTCGTTAGTCTTAGGCAAGGCTGTTGAAACCATCCTGGCTAATGAAGTAAGGCTACACCAAGAGTCAACCATAGAGTGTAGGAATTAATGAAGCAACCCAAGGAGGGCATCCTTCCTCAGTGCATTCTTAAATTAGCAAACAGCTCAACGACAAAGCAAAGTATTTTGTTTTTTTACAGCTATGTTCATAAAAAGTTTTTACAAATCGTGGTAAAGTCTTGTGTAGTCTAGAATACAAAGTTATGGAGGAAACAGGATTTGTAGTCCTGCGTAGTTTAATGCATTTATGCTTTAGAGTATTTATGAGCAGTTTTAAATATGAAAATGATATTGCTTTTTTTGTTGCTTCATCGCTTGCACAGTATTGAAGATACAAGTAACTAGATAAAGGTAACTTGTGAATATTTCACACAAGGGAATCTTAAAACTTGGACATTTAGTTTGTGTATTAAACTTCTACTTCTTTGGTAGAAACGGCTGAGTCTTACTGCCTGGCTCAAAAATATCCAAGTACCTCAACTCCTCCGTGGAGTTGAGCGCAGACTAGTTTTTTAAATAAACCTCGGACTCGTCGATACCTAAACAATTTACATTCTTAAACCCTTTCCATGTACCTATGTTTTCCCTTTGTTGCGGTCCTTTCTTTGTTTGCTGAAATCCATACTCTTTAATTAAACGTTAATCAAATACAACCACTGACTGTTTCCTCAATGGTGTTGCTCTAAGAGGGCAACTCAGCATGCCCATGTGCTGACGAACATATTATGTGTTTACGGACATATTCAATCAATCCTTATCCCAGTCTGCTGTTCCCACATGCTTCAAGAGGGCCACCATTGTTCCTGTTCCCAAGAAAGCTAAGGTAACTGAGCTAAATGACTACTGCCCCGTAACACTCACTTCCGTCATCATGAAGTGCTTTTAGAGACTAGTCAAGGACCATATCCCCTCCACCCTACCTGACACCCTAGACCCACTCCAATTTGCTTACCGCCCCAGTAGGTCTACAGACGACGCAATCGCAATCACACTGCACACTGCCCTAACCCATCTGGACAAGAGGAATACCTATGTGAGAATGCTGTTCATCGACTACAGCTCAGCACTTAACACCATAGTATCCTCAAAACTCGTCATCAAGCTCGAGACCCTGGGTCTCGACCTCGCCCTGTGCAACTGGGTACTGGACTTCTTAACGGGCAGCCCCCAGGTGGTGAGGGTAGGTAACAACATCTCCACCCCGCTGATCCTCAACACTGCGGCCCCACAAGGGTGTGTTCTGAGCACTCTCCTGTACTCCCTGTTCACCCACGACTGCGTGGCCATGCACGCCTACAACTCAATCATCAAGTTTGCGGACGACACTACAGTGGTAGGCTTGATTACCAACAACGACGAGACGACTTACAGGGAGGAGGTGAAGGCCCTCGGAGTGTGGTGTCAGGAAAATAACCTCACACCAAACGTCAACAAAACAAAGGAGATGATCGTGGACTTCAGGAAACAGCAGAGGGAGCACCCGCCTATCCACATCGACGGGACAGTAGTGGACAGGGTAGTAAGTTTTAAGTTCCTCGGCGTACACATCACGGACAAACTGAATTGGTCCACCCACACAGACAGCGTTGTGAAGAAGGCGCAGCAGCGCCTCTTCAACCTCAGGAGGCTGAAGAAATTTGGCTTGTCACCAAAAGCACTCACAAACTTCTACAGATGCACAATCGAGAGCATCCTGTCAGGCTGTATCACCGCCTGGTACGGCAACTGCTCCGCCCACAACCGTAAGGCTCTCCAGAGGGTAGTGAGGTCTGCACAACGCATCACCGGGGGCAAACTACCTGCCCTCCAGGACACCTACACCACCCGATGTCACAGGAAGGCCATAAAGATCATCAAGGACAACAACCACCCGAGCCACTGCCTGTTCACCCCACTATCATCCAGAAGGCGAGGTCAGTACAGGTGCATCAAAGCAGGGACCGAGAGACTGAAAAACAGCTTCTAATCTCAAGGCCATCAGACTGTTAAACAGCCACCACTAACATTGAGTGGCTGCTGCCAACATACTGACTCAACTCCAGCCACTTTAATAATGGAAATTGATGTAAAAAATGTATCACTAGCCACTTTAAACAATGCCACTTAATATAATGTTTACATACCCTACATTTCTCATCTCATATGTATATGTATATACTGTACTCTATATCATCTACTGCATCTTGCCATCTTTTTGTAATACATGTATCACTAGCCACTTTAAACTATGCCACTTTTATGTTTACATACCCTACATTACTCATCCCATATGTATATACTGTACTCGATACCATCTACTGCATCTTGCCTATGCCGTTCTGTACCATCACTCATTCATATATCTTTCCGTACATATTCTTTATCCCTTTACACTTGTGTATATAAGGTAGTAGTTGTGGAATTGTTAGGTTAGATTACTCGCTGGTTATTACTGCATTGTCAGAACTAGAAGCACAAGCATTTCGCTACACTCGCATTAACATCTGCTAACCATGTGTATGTGACAAATAAAATTAGATTTAGATTTGAATCTCAATAAGGAAAGTCGGTGGTTATATTTGATTAACGTTTTATTAAAAACAAAGGCACACACCAACATAGGTACACGGTAAGGGTTTAAGAATTTTAACTTCTTAAGTATCAATATATAGCGACCCGAAGGAGTTGGAGGTTAATTAAAAAAACTATGGAAGAGTTGAGGTACTTGGCTAGCTAAAAGATAGACATGCAGAGGGAACAAAAGAATTGAGGCTGTTATTCTCTAAAACTGGGCTAAACATGGAGGTTGCTCCATTGTGCTATTAACATGTTATCTTGCATCCATTTGCACTTTTCTTTGTAACTCCGGGTATTAGACAAGCTAGTCGTGGTGGAGCATTTACATTCACTTCTCTGAACGGTTGAGAAATAAGGCCTAATGACTTTTACAGCTTAACACACACACACATACAGACGGAGGTAATACCTTCAGGGTTCGGGCTAATCCGTGGTGCCTCGAGGCGGGATTAAAATATTCCTAGAGGCGGCTTTTCACAACAAGCTCCTAGGATCAAGTGCATGAATACATTACGGAGATAATTAAAGGAAATGTCAAATGGTGGCTGTATGGAGCATTATTAACGATGCCCTGGCCATGTTAAAGAATCCTGGGCTGAAGAGATGATGATCAATGTGTGTTTAATAGGTATCTGGTAGACTACACAGGCACTGACTGTAGTAAAAAAAGAGTTTGTTTCACTGGGTTTGTCCCAGCTATTGACTGTGTGTGTGTGTGTGTGTGTGTGTGTGTGTGTGTGTGTGTGTGTGTGTGTGTGTGTGTGCGTGAGCGAGCATACGTGTTAAAGACAGACAACTGGCTGATAAAATCTGGGCCTTGTCTGAAGATAATTTATGAACTACAGTTATAGAGTGGGAAGGAGAGGTCCCCTCTAGAGGACTTGAAATAGATTAATAGCCTATCTTACTTTGTCATCAGAATAGTAGCATTGATTATTATTCCTTTACTCTGAGTGAAAGGAATGTTGGAATGCAAATATAACTGATCCAGGACACAAACTCAGAACCATCGGCACTATGACACAATGTACACCAGAAGGTGCATTGCTCAAGTGCAAAACGGCAGGGGATGTCATCTAGGATACTCATGTTAGCAATCTTCCGGTTACCAGCTCATTCCCCACTGGATTTCCCCCATCAGATTTGGGATTTACACCTGCAACTTTACAGTTGCTGGCCCACCTGTCCAACCTTTAGCCTAGGAAATAACAGAATTCTTATGCAGAAATTTCTTTTTCAAGTAGCCTACAGATCAAGGGGGGTTATTATGACACATTGAAACCATGTAAAATCTGATTTATAGATTGTTTATTCACGTTTAATTAGCCTACTGTAACCTATCAAGTGCATTGAAATGTCAATATTTTCCCAAAACTTTGATCAGTTGAAAGGTTACTACACACAATTAAGAGTTGCCCACAATAATTGATCATAGCTTCTATTCAGTCTACACCAGCATTGGGGCAGATTCGGACTGCCATGGATCTACACTGTGCAATATTTCAAGTATACAATATATAACGGGCCAACCAGGACTCAGGGGTAGACGTAACATAGTAAATGTAAATCGGAGACACTCTAATTAGTATGATATTTTACCTTTCGTATGATATGTATTAATTTCTGGATGTTATTCATCCATTTTGTATGATATGTTGTGAATTACAATTTGTATCATATGTTATCAATTGCAATTCGTACAATACTTTACGAATTGAAATGTACAATAAATTAAAATGTTATCAAACATATGCTATGTTACGAATTCCAATTTGTTGTGGCTAATGTTAGCTAGGGTAGGGATTAAGGTTAGGAATAGGAGTTAGGTTAAAGGGTTTTAAGGTTAGGGTTAGCAAACATGCTAAGTAGTTGCAAAGTATCTAATTAGCTAAAAATGCTAAAGATGAGATTCTAACTTTGGGTGGCTAGACATTGCCATTATAGCCCACCCATCCACCCCAACCAATTTAAGTAACCTACTGTCTTATGTAACCATATCAAATGTAACATAGGCTAACGTACTAATTGAGTGTTCCAAATGTACGTTACTATGTTATCTACTCTTCTGAGACCAGGCTGAAAGTGCAGTTATCAACATATCAATTTTTATAATCCTATCAATACATTTTGATATCCTGATCATTTTTACGCAGTGATGTCCCCACAGTTTTTCTGTCTGCTCAGATCTCTGGCGAAGACTGGCGCAGTTCTTTGGCTTCGGCAGGTGCGTCTGCCATACCGTTCCATCTTTTCTGCTTCTATCGTCTGCTTTAGCTACTTCACAGGGAATACGGAGACCTCCGCAAAATACTATTTTTAACATAATCTGCCAACATGAATGTGGCTCGGAGATAGGTCTGCGTTTGTGCTCATCTTTCGTACGGTTGCCGATTTGATTCATGAGCAAACTGTGTGGGTGTTGTTTTTGGGAAAGAGAAAACGACGTAGGCTATGAGACGCTTGCCTATTTAGTGCCTTCGTTCATTGCCTGTTTTTTCTTACACAGACTGTTTTTTTCTTACACTGACTGACCAGTGTTTCGGTTTAACCTGTATGAACGAGCTTGTGTTTCCGACATAAATCGGTGGAAAACGCGTCCGTGGCGGGTCAACTATTTATTATGGCTAAAAGAATTGAATTAGTGCACTGCTGGTCTGAATATATTTCAAGATAAGGAGAAAACGGCCGCTAGGTAAGGAAATTATCAAGCTTGGCATGTGTGGCCATGCCATTGAAACTGAAAAATCACTGAAACATTGTGTGGCTGGATATACATTATGATGGCAATGGTGACAATACAATTTACTTTCAATAAATTGTTCTTTGATTGGTAGCCTAATTCGTTTTCTTGGTGGGCCATCTATCTACCAAAGACATATGCCTATAGGCTTTGACATGAGGTGTTTCCTCTCAATTATAAACTCAATATAACAGTAACATAATATTAATAATATATATTGGACATATAATGATTTGTGTGTTTGGTTTGATTAACGTTGATTGACGATTGAGGAACATATAGCCTAGGCTACTCGCAGAAACTGCAAGCACTCACGATGTGTTTGCCATTGATACACATTTGTTGTTTTGTACAGTTCATTTCTGAAGCTATTTGACATATAGCCAGCCTAATGCTTGTTTGTCAGTTAAATTAGTTATTGTATGTTTCTTACCTCATCTTTCACATCTCTTTGTCCTTCCTATAGAACCCATAGGTGTTATCAACATCTATTGACATCACATCTAATTTTACCGTTTCAAATGTAACAAAGCATAGATGTAAAATTGTACATAGGCCTAATGGGGGGTTGCACTCAAAGCTGCATGTGCGTTGAAAATTCATTGCATTGCCATGATAGAACCATTTAGGTGTTTCCAATGAGCTGCTGCTCAATGATACATTTTTCAAGGGACAAACGATGAGAGGTGGGTGGGTGCCTATTAGTTCAGTATCTTGAATATTTCTCTATGCAGAGAGATTCTGACTAACCTGCCAAGGTATGGCTCTGAATGAATGAGTCTGTCTGTTCATGCTTGGGGAACTAAAACAATAATCAAGTAATATGCATATTCTTCTATTGACTAAGTCAGTGGGAAGTCCTATTATTGTTATGAATGCAGAGGTGGTCAGTTTGGGTTGCCTTGCTGTTGAAATGCTGTGGTATTTGGTTACTTGCAGATACAGAGTAGAAGAGAGGGAGATGTGCTTCTTTTATGGGTTTCAATTGCTGTGATACAGGAAGTGACACAACTCCTTATCATCTGTCATTCATCCTGCTACAGTTCTTTGGCTTATTTTTCACCAGCACATGTGGTGTCACATGATGTGAGTTCTATGTATGGTGACCAAACAGATGAAACCGTTTATTGAGCAGCTCAGGTTTCAAATAACTTATTCTACACAACTCCTATCACACAACAATCGTCAGCCCACAGTGAAGCCTATACAGTTTGCAAGGCTGTACTGTAGACCTACTGGAGAGGTGAAGCATGCAGAATTCTTCATGAGAAGGCGTGGAAAATCCAATTTAGGAGACTTCCAGCAGGAGAAAAGACCCAGTAAACATGAAAGCCTGGAGGAAATACTCCCTGAGACCTTACAAATCTGACATTACAGCAGCCAACACACAATTAGCCCATATAACTACACCACTAAAACAGACTAGCCCGAGGATTATACCTTAAATGAGGTGTACATCATGTTTGAATCTGTGTGTGTGTGAGAGAGAGAGAGAGAGAGAGAGAGAGAGAGAGAGAGAGAGAGAGAGAGAGAGAGAGAGAGAGAGAGAGAGAGAGAGAGAGAGAGAGAGAGAGAGAGAGAGAGAGAGAGAGAGAGAGAGAGAGAGAGGGCATTTGTGTGGTATCACATTTGTGTGTGTTTCATTCTTCAGTTTATTTGTGTCTAGTTTATTTGTATTTGGGAATCACTGCTCTACTGCAATTAACCTTAGTATTGCAATGCAGACCACGCAATGACCAGCCACTCGCCCTTGATCATGTACCTGTGGGGAATGAATTTCTCATCAAGCTCTCTAGATTCCCTCAGCATGTGGCAAGACATGCTGGTGTCGGTGAGACTAATTGATTGGATGGCACCCAATTCACAGGTCCAGGCTCCTTGGGCCTGAGAGGATAGATTTGTCTCTGTGAAAGATGGAGCTGGGTCAACAGTTGTTCTCCTAATAGATTGTCTTGTCCCATATGCCAATGAGTGCTCCCTTGCTCGCTTGTATTGTTTGTTTCCATATCAGAATACACAGGATTCATTAATGCTGTTGCTCAATGGGAATGTTGAAACTGGATATTGAAAAAAAAACACGGTTAAGAGAAATGAACGGTTCCCACATTCAGTCCCAACATTCCATCACTCAATATTTCAATGTTGCCAATGTCAATTCCATATCCGTCTTCACTGCCTGTCCAAATTATGGCTAAGCACGAAAAAAGATGCAGTATATTTGAAGTTTTCATGAGGTGACATGTATGCTGAGTTTGGTGTTTTTGCTGTAATGACTGTCTCCTACAGGTCAGGTCTGTCTGTTCCGGCGTTTAGAGCTTATTGAATGAAAGTCTTATTCGTCCTTCCCTGCCAAAGATGACGTTACCATGGAAACAGCTTCTTCTGCTATCAATCATCGACTGTCTCGCAGGTAGAATTCTTTCTTTTTTTTTATGTTTAATGATTCTTTTGTAGGGACATTTACGATTTGAGTGTGACATCCGAAAAAGCTGGAACTCATGTCACAGCCAGAATATATGAGTTAAACGTTCTGCTACATTGAAGAGTATGTCTTCCCCAGAATTTTTGGACAGTGGATCATTCCATGGTCCAAGATGGAGGATGGAACCCGGTGACTTGTTTATCCCTGTTGATTCTATGGAAGAGGAGGCCACTCTTACATGTGACGCTAAAGGAATCCCCCCTCCTCAATACAGGTAGGATTCTGACTTACTCACCTGGTTTGAATTTCTATATGACTACGACTACAACTATGACTACGTTTTACACCAGTGCCGCGGGGTCTACTGGTTTTCATCTTTGCTTTTCAATCAGCAACTCATTTACACCTGTGAAATTAGGTGTTTTGACTGTCTGGCCAATCAGGGACTTTAATGGGTCAGGTTTATGTGGCGCTTCTCCCCTGCTCATGCTTTTCACATTAATAGCTTGTTGTTATTTTACAGAGGGGGGAAAAACCAGTTGCGCAAACAAAAACAAAAAGATGCATTGACTGTCAACTGTCTTTGCTGTGTCGCCCACACTACTCCAGCACAGCCGGTGTAAATGAGAAGAATAAAAGTGGTATTGAGCTCACACTACGTTCATAATCACATCTGGTTGGTATCTCCCCAGCTAAGATGAGGTATTTCCATTTTCTGATTAAAGGCGAGACGAGCGTGTTTAGCATTGCATCTCTTCAGGCTTGCTGTGCTCTGCACCACATGCCCTCAACACCTCCTCAGCTCCTCTCTTGAAGTGTAAATGGAATACACTGCTCCCTCCATTTTATCTTCTCTCGCACTCTCTCTCTCTCTCTTGCTTTCTCTCTCACTCCTGCCACTCATGCTCTCATACCCCCAAAAAGGAAACAGGGTTTCTGAGGTAAAACACAAAAATACATTGGTCTTGTGCTGCATATTTGGACTCATATAATCAATGAACATGTAAACCGTGTTTATTATATGAGATAAAGAGAAACTGAACTACACAATTCAAATCAAATTCTATTTGTCACATGCTTCGTAAACGACAGGTATAGACTAACAGGGAAATGCTTACTTCCAAACAATGCAGAAATCATTTATTTAGAAAAATAGAAAAATAATAACACAAGTAATGTAACCATGCTGTTTATAATGCATTATGAATAGACTAATATGCTTTTATGGCACATGTTTAGTGCTGTGGGGGCTTCATCCCATAGTGCATTATAACTTACTTGCTATAAGCATTCATAACAGCTCACAGCTCAATTTAACAGCCTTTATATATGCCACAAGTCACCGTCTGGGATCTAATACGATCCTCTGCCTTCCCCTGTTTGGCAAGAGCCCCAGGTCATCAAATCCTATCAATTAATTGCCATGATATAGTAGCGGGATTGATGGACTGAGTTTCAAGGTGCTTTACCTCTCAAATACTATGACCTATTTTTTAAAATTACTTTTCTGGTTAAAAACGGTTTATGTGGCGTCACCAGTAGTCATAAACATCAATTGTAGTCCCAAAATTGAATAAAAAGTGTAAGTAGGATAACTTTGGTCATAAAGTCAGTATATTCCAAAACTGAGATTTGCGAGATTTAGGAAGTGAATGACGTTAACATTTTCCTTGGACTTGATACCAGCTTTGATTATTGTCCTCTTTTCTATGAGAATGCAGAAAGGGTGCAATGAAAGGAATGTGTGAAAGCATTGCTGTGTGGGTAGTGTGAGTTTGCACCTGCTGTGGTGTTTCATGGTGCTAATGTTCTTATTTAAAGAGAGAAGAACGGAGCATATTATACCAATCGAAAAAGAACAAGGTGCTACTGTTTGTGACTATAGTATGTGCATTTTTGACCAATAGGCCTCGGTGGAGAGTGGAAACAATGTATTTGAGAGTTTGTCTTAAGTGGATGGGATATCCATATCAACCGTAAAACTGTAATAACACTAAATATTATGAATGCATTTGCATATTATTAAAAGGACATGACACACAATTTAAGTTTGTCGGATATCTTTAAACTCCAAAATAAGTCTGTCAAGATGAGTCCACATTCCCTTGCCATCCGAAGGTGTAGGTCCAACTACAGTATACAGTATGTGTCCAATTGAATGGAAAGGATAACACAAATCTGGTAATGATATGGTTCTTAGTATTTCATCTGGTATTGTGGGATACAGCTGGACCTACAAAGTAGATGGCCTGGGACATGGATTTATCTCAACAGGCATTCTTCTTATTTAGCTTAGCTTGAAGATTTACAAATTGTTATAAATGGTTATGGATATTGGTATGTACTTCAAATATTGACATAGTAAAGACTCATGCACAGTATGTCCCTTCATTTGAAATGACAAAACAACAAAAGCAACAAACAAGCCTAAACCGTACCTACCTGTATATGTTATTTTTTATCATTGACCTCAGAATAACAATAAACTTTAAGTACCGTCCAAATAACGGTTGCTGCCTTTATTGAGTTTTAGTGTTAAATTTGCTCCCATAAATCCACTGTGGTAAATAGATAGAGATGTTTTGTGAATATTGCCAGCAGCTGATGGTATTTCTGCCCTCACAGATGGTCACTGAATGGAACTCTCATAAATCTGGAGTTGGACCACCGGCGTCGGTTGTCTGGGGGCAACCTCATCATAAGAAGTCTGGACCGCTACCAGGATGGGGGAAGGTATCAGTGTACAGCCTATAACACAATAGGAGCCGTTCTCAGCAGAAGAGCAAGCCTACAGTTTGCCTGTAAGTTAAGAACAGGCCATAATACTGCCTCCTGACACACTGCATTATATTGCATTATTACATTGTCACCATTGATAATAACACACCATACCTTATAAATGTATTATAATGCTTTACATGCAGGTGGTTCATGTGGGGGAAATGAGTGTCATCAGTGCTATATTTATATTCTTAGATGTCATAAATTGACCTGTTTCTCTTCTAGACTTGGATCATTTTAAACTCCACACAAGAAGTGCGGTGTCAGTTCGAGAAGGACAAGGAGTTGTGTTACTCTGTGGAACACCCACGTCCTCAGGAGGTATTGAATTACTTTTGTTATCTTCTTTTGACACTTGACAGTCCTATATGAATCCACACGGCATTTCAACTATACTTTAGCACTACTACTTAAGCATGATTTTGCATGATGTTTTCGATCTTTCTCTAATAAAATCCATACGAAGGTTGTTTGGGGGAATTAAGAAATATTTAAATAAAGTTGGAACATCTGTGAGATTTTGTTGTTACCCAGGTCTCCACTACAACGATTAGTCTGTAGATGCTACAAAGTAAGTCTTGGTGTCTTTTCAAAACTTACCGTGCGCTCTGAAATATGAGTAGTGTTTACATTAAGAATGCAATTTATTTACTTTAATATATAGATAACATAAATATAACATATTTAACATATATAACATCTGAGAGCAGTGTGTAGGTATATGGATGTTGACTGTGCGTAGGTGTTGGCACTGAGGAAGAAGTCATTTGATGGTAGGGGTTGTCTCATGACACATCCCTTTTGTCCTCTCCATCCCTTTGGGAGCTTTGCTCAAAACACGTGACGCCAGGTATAAGGGGTTATACCACCCTTTATAAAGCATAGCATTTTGGGAAATTGACATAGTGCACTATGTCACATTTGGCTATAAACCCTATAGAGGGAGTGGTTATGTCACCCTTTATACACAAATCAAATCCAAATTAAATCCATCACAAAGACACATTGTCTTTATGGCTGTGTTTACATAAGTGGCCCAATTCAGATCTTTTTTACACTATTAACCTGTGAATGTGAAGTCATACTTCCGGATCAGGTCATCTCCCGGGTATTTTCAAGATTCTATCATAAAATGTATGAAAATACGGTCATTTAAGATATATACAATTATAATCGTATTTGTTTACTGATTTACTCACACCCAATGCCTTTCATCAAAATATTTGAATCTCAAGAAGTAAGACACATCGTTGAAAATTAGAAAAGGTTTGCAGCGTTGTTAGCATGCTGGAGCGCGCCTGCTCAAGCTGAGGACCTACAGGATGGTAAGAACCCGTTAGCTACAGGCAATTTGATGTGTTTCATAATAGATGATGCTTTTTTTGTGAATGTTGCCACCCAGTACTTTTTGAAAATGTAAAAAAAATATATGTTTCTGAAGACTGGCAAGCTGTCGAAACACCTTTAAGCAGTTGTTGTTTATGTCTGTAGTTCAAATTAAAGAGTTGTAACTTTTTGGCTTCGTGCTTTTTCTTGGGCGTCAAATTCGTATATATTTTTTTCTAAACACATATGCATTTGAATATATATCTTAAATTTGCACGTTTTCATGGATTTGAGGATGCATTTTTGAAGCCCATTCTTACAAAACGAGGATCCCAGAAGTAACAATTAGCGTCACTTTCATAGGGTATTGGTGTTTTGACAAATCACATCAGATCTTTGCCAATTGGGCAAAAGATCAGAACTGGGCTGCCTGTATAAATGCAGCATTTGTGTTCTTGGTTTAAAGTTTTGAATGTTACGTCATATCAGTAGTTGGCTAAATCTCCCCCTCATTTACCTTTCTAGACCTTAGTTATTCATGGGTCTTCAATGAATACCCATACTTCGTCCAGCAAGACAACCGGCGCTTCGTATCTCAGGAGACTGGCAACCTGTACATCGCCAAAGTGGAGCCCTCAGATGTGGGCAACTATACCTGTGTGGTGATGAACAGCATCACAAAGGGCAAAGTTCACAGCTCACCCACATCTCTGGTCCTGAGGAAAGACGGTAAGCTTATTCATCAGAAGACCTTGCATAATGATTCATAACATACAGATAGCAGGCATTGTAGGTAGGCATTCATTTGAGCCAACTTTTTTGTAGTATAATAAAAATGGACTTTTATTTGGAAGACACCTTAAACATGATGTTGAATAAATGTGTTATGAATGTGAGTTGAAAGATACGGCGACATTCATGAAGGTGTCATGACTGGTTTCATCAAGGCGTTATGTATAGTATACCTCCTTCGTATAAGCTAACATTGTGATTACCTGATATGCATTGTTTAGTTGCCAGGCCATGTTCATTATGTAGGCTTTATCACCGATGATCCAGGTGCCTTATTTTCTTACTCTGCTTTTTAAACAACTGCATGTAATTGGAGGAATCCAAAGAACTGTTCCTTATAGCTACAGTATCTCTGCAGCTCTTCACGCTTTTGCAGAAAGTAAACACTGCCTTTGGGTTGAATTAAACATTTAAATATTAACCATACATTCAAAATCAGCCAGACCCTCAAGAGATAACCTTAGTGTATTCCACCCAGGAACGGAGGCTTTAAATGATTTGATGCTGTTATTTCGCTACTCTCCCTCGAATGCATGCTTAAAGCTGCAATATGTAACTTTTTAGGGCAACCCTGACAAATTCATTAAAAATAAGTGTAAGAAGTTGTAGATCTGTCGTCCTATGTGCGCTATTTCTATGCTTCCTGTTCTTAAGCGTCATTTTTGCCTCTTTTACTTTAGTTTTTGCACACCAGTTTCAAACAGCAGAAAATATTTTTGCTTATGGAAAATATATTTCACAGCAGTTTAGATGGTACAAGATTATATACGCTATACTTGCTTGATTTGTCACATAAACTGAAATTAGGTGAACTATTAGAATTTCTGCAACCAGGAAATGATGGAGCGATTTCTTCATAGTGTACCTTTAAGTGGAGTAGTAGTTTAGTTCACCTAAGAAATAGTGTTTATGCATGTATTTTTTTCTGTTAGTTTTACAATGCTTTTGTTGGGCCTCACAATGCAAGGTAGCATAGCTTGTATGTCATGAATAATGGAAGCATGAACAACAACTACTTGTACTTGTACGTCATAGGAGTAATGGGAGAATACGAGCCGAAAATAGAAGTTCATTTCCCCGACACCGTACCAGCAGCAAAAGGATCAGTGGTTACGCTGGAGTGTTTTGCTCTTGGGAAGTAAGCTGTATTTCTTGGAGCATGTTTTCAATCTTCCCTCTTCTTTCACTCACTTAAAGCATTTTGGGATTTTTATAGAGAAGTGTCACTAGGGCAATTATGTTTGTTCGACTGTGGCATCGCTCTATTATTCGTCAGAACAGCCTTTGAATGCAATGATTGTCAACGTCAGTTTGTGAAGGGCCACATGCATACTTTCTTCAAATGACTTTCTTTATTTAATGGATAGAATATGAAAATGAGTTGCATAAAATCTCGTTAGATATGGTCTAACAGAGAAGATGTGGAGTCGACACTCTAGATCTCTAACATGTTTTGCTTTCTGTCTTTCCTAGCCCTGTCCCTGAGATTACTTGGAAGAGGGCTAATGGAGTCCCGTTCCCCAGCAAAGTGAAGATGAAGTACTCCAATGCCGTCTTGGAGATCCCCAGCTTCCAACAAGACGACACGGGGGGCTATGAGTGTGTGGCCGAAAACAAGATGGGGAAAAACATCGCTACAGGCCGATTGGCCTTCCATGGTACTGTCACCCTGTGGGATTGCAAATATAATTTTAACCATCAGGCGAGTCAGTTAAAAACACCCCTTTTTACAATGACAGCCTGATAAGTGGCTAGATGCAAGTGCAGCAATAGATAATGAAAATGTATATGTACAATAAAGTTACAAAACAAGACCAAAAAAAAAAAAAGTACATTTTATTTCACCTTTATTTAACCAGGTAGGCTAGTTGAGAACAAGTTCTCATTTACAACTGCAACCTAGCCAAGATAAAGCAAAGCAGTGCGACACAAACAACAACACAGAGTTACACATGGAATAAACAAGTGTAACCGATGTGAAATGGCTAGGTAGTTAGCGGTGGTGCGTGCTAATAGCATTTCAATCAGTGACGTCACTTGCTCTGAGACCTTGAAGTAGTGGTTCCCCTAGCTCTGCAAGGGCCGGGGCTTTTGTGGAGCGATGGGTAACGATGTTTCGTGGGTGTCAGTTGTTGATGTGTTCAGAGGGGGTCCCTGGTTCGAGCCTGGGTATGCTTGAGGGGACGGACAAAAGTTATACTGTTACACAAGCGTACAGTCAAAAACGCAATAGGAAAAAAAAGAAAGTCTATATACAGTGTGTGCAAATGGCGTGAGGAGGTAAGGCAATAAATAGGCCATAGTAGCAAGTAATTACAATTTAGCAAATTAACACTGGAGTGATAGATGTGCAGATGATGATGTGCAAGTACAAATACTGGTGTGCAAAAGAGCAAAAAAGGTAATAAAAACAATATGAGGATGAGGTAGGTAGATTGGATGGGCTATTTACAGATGGGCTATGTACAGCTGCAGTGATCGTTTAGCTATTTTAGCTGATGTCTTCAGCGATCTTTGCAATTCGTTCCAGTCACTGGCAGCAGAGAACTGGAAGGAAAGGTGGCCAATGGGGGTGTTGGCTTTGGGGATGACCAGTGAGATATACCTGCTGGAGCTACGGGTGGGTGTTGTTATCGTGACCAGTGAGCTGAGATAAGGCGGAGCTTTGCCTACCAAAGACTTATAGATGACCTGGATGGAGCCAGTGCGTCTGGCAACGAATATGTAGCAAGGGCCAGCCAATTAGAGCATACAGGTCGCAGTGGTGGGTAGTATATGGGGCTTTGGTGACAAAACGGATGGCACTGTGATATACTGCATCCAGTTTGCTATTTTGTAAATTATATCACCGAAGTCGAGGATCGGTTGGATAGTCAATTTCACTAGGGTATGTTTGGCGGCGTGAGTGAAGGACTCTTTGGTGCGGGATAGCAAGCCGATTCTATATTTCATTTTGGATTGAAGATGTTTAATGTGAGTCTGGAAGGAGAGTTTACAGTCTAGGCAGACACCTAGGTATTTGTAGTTGTCCACATATTCTAAGTCAGAACCGTCCAGAGTAGTGATGCAAGTCGGGCGGGCAGGTGCGGGCAGCGAACGGCTAAAAAGCATGCATTTAGTTTTACTAGCGTTTAAGAGCAGTTGGAGGCCACGGAAGGAGTGTTGTATGGCATTGAAGCTCGTTTGGAGGTTTGTTAACACAGTGTCCAAAGAAGGGCCAGATGTATACAGAAGGGTGTCGTCTGTGTAGAGGTGGATCAGGGAATCACCCGCAGCAAGAGCGACATCGTTGATATATACAGAGAAAAGAGTCGGCCCGAGAATTGAACCCTGTGGTACCCCCATAGAGACTGCCAGAGGTCCGGATGACAGGCCCATCACAATTCAAAAGGACAAAAACACATGGCAAGAACACAACAAACAGTAAAAACAATCCATATATGGTCAGCAATCATTTGTTAGGACATCAAATACAACAAGCATACCATCCTACTTTCAAGAGGGATGGATTTATCCATGTGTAAAATGTTCACTACATTTTACAACCATGAACACACACTATTGGTCATTATGAAAGCTGTGCTATATTCAAGATAATGCACAGGCTCTCATGCCATCATTATATTGCTGTTGCTACTTCTCATTGGCAAAGTACAGCCACTGTTGGTATTATAATGTAATAATATATTGTTTGTTTATTGATTTTACACTGAACAAAAATATAAATGCAACATTCAACAATTTCAAAGATTTGACTGAGTTACAGTTCATATAAGGAAATCCATCAATTGAAATCAATGAATTAGGCCCTAATCTATGGATTTCACATGATTGGGAATACAGATATGCATCTGTTGGTCACAGATACCTTTTTTTTTTAGAGTAGGGGCGTGGATCAGAAAACCAGTCAGTATCATGCAGCACAACATCTCCTTCAAATGGAGTTGATCAGGCTATTCATTCCTTTACACTTGTGTGTATAAGGTAGTTGTTGTGAAATTCTTAGATTACTTGTTAGATATTACTGCACGGTCGGAACTAGAAGCACAAGAATTTCGCTACACTTGCATTAACATCTGCTAACCATGTGTATGTGACCAATACAATTTGATTTGATTTGATTGTGGCCTATGGAATGTTGTCCCACTCCTCTTCAATGGCTGTGCGAAGTTGCTGGATATTGGCGGAAACTGGAACACGCTGTTGTACATGTCAATCCAGAGCATCCCAAACATGCTCAATGGGTGATATGTCTGGTGAGTATGCAGGCCATGGAAGAACTGGGACATTTTCAGCTTCCATGAATTGTGTACAGATCATTGCGACATGGGTGATGGCGGCAGATGAATGGCACGACAATAGGCATCAGGATCTCGTCACGCTATCTCTGTGCATTCAAATTGCCATCGAAAAAAATGCAGTTGTGTTCTTTATCTGTAGCTTATGCCTGCCGATACCATAACCCCCCTCCGTCACCATGGGGCACTTTTTTCACAATGTTGACATCAGTAAACCGCTCGCCCACACAACTCCATAGACTGTCTGCAATCTGCCTTGTACAATTGAAACCGAGATTAATCCGTGAAGAGCACACTTCTCCAGCATGCCAGTGGCCATCGAAGATTAAAATTTTTCCACTGAAGTTGGTTACGACGCCGAACTGCAGTCAGGTCAAGACCATGGTGAGGACGATGAGCAAACAGATGAGGTTCCTGAGACGGTTTCTGACAGTATGTACAGAAATTCTTCGGTTGTACAAACCCACAGTTTCATCAGCTGTCCGGGTGGCTGGTCGCAGATAATCCCGCAGGTGAAGAAGCCGGATGTGGAGGTCCTGTGCTGGCGTGGTGACACGTGGTCTACGGTTGTGAGACCGGTTTGAATAACTGCCAAATTCTCAAAAACTACGTTGGAAACAGCTTATAGTAGATAAATGAACATTAAATTCTCTGGCAAGAGCTCTGGTGGACATTCATGCAGTCTGTGGCATTGTGTTGTGTGACAAAACTGCACATTTTAGAGTGGCCTTTTATTATCCCCAGCACAAGCTGCACCTGTGTAATGATCATGCTGTTTAATCAGCTTCTTGATATGCCACACCTGTCAGGTGGATGGATTATCTTGGCAAAGGAGAAATGCTCACTAACAGGGATGTATGGAACATTCCGGGGATATTTTATTTCAGCTCATGAAACATGGGACAAACACTTGTTGCATTTATATTTTTGTTTAATGTGCATTGTTGTCATCTGTAAGCATTGGATTTTCAGTTATCATTCTGGTAGAAAACATTTCCAGTTGGGACAGACAGTCTCACATTGGAAGTATATTTGGCAATACTTTTACTTCAATTATTTCATTTTTTTTATGCCTGGATTGCTTCTGCTTCCTCTCCTTTTCTTTCCCATGGTCTCGTGGCTGAGGCAAAATAACACTTTCCTAATTGGAGTTGACAGAATGTTAACAAGTGACAATGGTGTTAAAAGACTTTCTGCAAAACCTCCTTGAAACCCAGTTCGGTGCTGGGAATAGGTCAGAGGTGAGTTTGGCTGTGAAACCGATTTGAATTATGATCTCTACAGTCTGGGAGCGTTGCAGGTGAAGAGCTTTGTGTCATCTCTGTAAGAATTCCATAATCTCTAGTGCATTCAAGTACATGATAGCGCTGCTTACAGAGGGTGACACAGTTTGAACAGAGAATTGCACATTGTTCCTCACTGTGAAGCCAAGTGCATGTTTGTGTTACTAAAGATAGCAGATACAGTAGATACTGCCCCTTTGCAGTGAAAGGGACATTGTCCTGTGTAGGGTGCAGCTTTCGGATGGGACGTTAAACGGAAGTCCTGACTCTCTGTGATCACAAAAGATCCCGTGGCACTTATCTTATGAGTAGGGGTGTTAACCCCGGTGTCCTGGCTAAAATTTACAATCTGGCCCTCATACCATCATGGCCAGCTAATCACCAACTGCTTTCCGTTGACTCATTCATCCCCTCTCCCTTGCAATTCTTCACCATGTCGTTGTTGTAAAAGAGAATGTGTTCTCAGTCAACTTACTTAGTAAAATATGGGTTAAATAAATGTAATAAATAAAAAATACAGTAGAGTTGTCTGTTTTGCAAAAAAAAAGTGTTTAGAATTTGCATTTAGTGTATAAACAATGAGAAATTACTAACTGTAAGAAAAGGTTATAGTTTTGGCCATGTGGATCCCAGTTTTGCTCACGTAGATCCCAGTTTCCTTAACAGTGTTCAAGCAGTCGAGAAAAACTGTAAGAGGACTTCCCCTTTAAAACCCTCTACTAATATGCAGTCAGTCATTGACATGGAGTATTTTGGATCTTTCATAGCCAAACCTCAGTGGATTCAGACCATGAGAGACACAGCCCTGGCCATAGAGGAGAGGCTTCACTGGGAGTGCAGGGCCAACGGGAAGCCCAAACCCTCCTACAACTGGCTGAAAAATGGTCAAGTGCTGATCACTGAGGTAAACCCCACCTTCCCATCCATCTCTCATGAGTTCTTTGTCAGTCTTACAGAAAGGAAGGCGCTAGCACACTGAACATTTCACAATCGAATCCAACTTTTAGGAGTATAAGCAATATCCAGGCACCTTCCTTACATTGAAACATTGCTTTTGCACCTGTGACATGGGTGTGCATGGAGAGAGATATTGCGTGTGTGTGAGAGAAAGATAGCGTATCAGACTCTCGACAAGCTGCTCCATTTCAAGAGAACAGGCAAACACTCTCCATTATTCATAGCCCATGTTCAGGCTTCTGCGGATTGAGTTAATCTACTGTGAAAAGTACACGACAGCAAACCAAACTTAAGCCCCCAAAGAAGTGCATCTAGATGTTTCTAGCACATGCACTTTTCTACCACTTTGTTATTGTTTACATTAGCTGGATATTTTGTTTAATTTTACTACTTACCAAAATCCTCCTAATTGTTATTTTTACTGTGATAAGTGTGTTTTATTATATTATGTTCATATGACCTTAACATTTACTTGAAACTCCACATGCTACTTGTGTCTGTGTCTTGTCAGGAGAGGGTCTACGTTGACAATGGGGTCCTGTTGATCTCGTCTTTGAACCTGTCTGATGCCGGGATGTACCAGTGTGTGGCTGAGAATAAATATGGTGTCATCTATTTCAGCACTGAGCTCATGGTCTTAGGTATGGTGGCTTTTATCCATTTCTTAAACATTGTGTGACTGTCTAACAAATCCAAAAGATCATATTACTGTTCTTTGAAAGGTTAGAAGGATTCGATAATAATGGGGTCAATAATAATGTTTTTTACGTTTCCTGTGTCCCTTCAGCCTCTTCTCCAGACTTCACTGGTAACCTGCTCAGAGCCCTGCTTAAAGCCAAGGCCGGCACCATAGTGACTCTAGAGTGTAAGCCCCAAGCCTACCCCACCGCTAGCATCCTGTGGAAGAAAGGCAACCAACCCATCCATACCAATGACAGGTAACGTCTTACAGTACATTCTATATATGGTTCGATTCCCCCTTTCTTCTCCACCCATATTAGTGCTTCATATTACATTGATCAGACGATGATCTGTTCCTAACTTATTTTAGCCTTATTTAGACAGGTCAATGGGTTAGAATTTACCCACTGGGCACAGACATCAATTCATTGTCTATTCCACGTTGGTTTAATGTAATTTCATTGAAATGACGTGGAAACAAAATTGATTCAACCAGTGTTTAACCAGTGTGTAGATTTATTTCAAAGAATTTTAGGCACTGTTGCCCACTGGTGTTGATAGGGTTAAACACATGACAAGTTGAATGTAAACAGGGTCATGTTTATTTTTGTTTTCATTTTCTATTACAGAACATTTTAAAACGTTTTCCGTTCAATGCCTTAATGAAAATGACCCAGTGTAGAGGACATGAGTCGGGCTTATGGTATCCCAATGAGGTAGCCCTGCCTGGGAGAATAGCAAAGCACCCTTTAATGGTTCAAACAGCCGACCAATCAGTCTGTTACCAGCGCTTAGCAAACTTTTTGTTCTACCAAATACAATGTTATTTTACAGAAAACAAATTAACAACAGACTTTCAGCATGCTTACTTGAAAGGGCACTTAAACTGCTCGGCACTGACACAAATGACAAATGATTGGCTGAAACATGCATGTCTATCTCTTCTGGCTCAAAGTTGGGTAGAGAGTGACTGCATCACTATTGGTCTTTGTGCAAGATGTTGATGTGTTGAAGGTCGCAAACTGTCTGCTTAAACAGTTTGGACATTCATCTGTACCACACAAGATATGGAACCAGAGGCCTTTTCACAGTCTTCAGGTCTAGCATAGAAGCTTGGAAACACACAGTATTAAATAGAGCCATAACAACATGGCTCTCTGCCACCCCAGATAACCCGAGATAACTCAAGCTAGCAATAAAATAAGATTTTAAAAAACAGATAAAAGAACACCATATGGCACAATGGGGACTTTGAATAGACACACAGACATGATGTATTTTGGACTGTATTTTGCATTGTATTATGTATTGTATTACGTAGTGATATGTGATGCGAGGTTGTCTCGCCTGGCTATCTTGAGATGAATGTGGGTCGCTCTGAATGGGAGCATCTGCTAAGTTACTAAATTGTGATGTACATGTAGTGTTTTGTATATTATGTATTTCATTTGTTGTGTTTTGATTTCTGTTTGGACCCCCATAAGAGTAGCCGCTGCCTCGGCAGCAGGTAATTGGGGATCCTAATAAACACTACTAATACTAGTGCCAGCCTCGGCCCCTGATGGAATTTCCTATTCGACTAACAGTTAAGACGGTTTCTCCCGTGGGAGACTGGGGTTCAGATTCTACCCGTGTCACCAGTTTCTCCATCTACCCCCACAGAATCACTCTCTCTCCAGGTGGAACTTTGAGAATCACTAATGTGACCAAGTATGATGCAGGCAGCTACACCTGCTTTGCCAGAAACCGATTTGGGACCTCCAGCACCACTGGAAGACTCCTCATCACAGGTAAGGTGTTGCATTGCACAGTAGTTTAGCCCTAACCAAACCTACACTCTGTCTAACTAAGGGTTACCAAAGGTAAGAGCTAAGCTAGCTCTTCTCTGATACTGAGCTCAGACTTGAGGGCAGAAAACATTACGAGATTCATGGTTTGCATCCCACAGTTTCTTTTTGTCATAGGAATTTCATTGCGTTGAGCTGTGTTCCCTACTGTAGAGTACACCCTACTGTACATTTTGCAGTAGGTATAATAATACATTGGACAGGTGTTCGTGAAACTACTTTATCTTTGTATACTTGGATGCAGCCAACCAATTGACTCGAACAAATGAAATGACCCTGAGCCAAAATAAAGTTGTAAAAGTATGCTTTTATTGCCGATTTTGAAGTGTATTTCTAGAGGAGGGGTTGTTGGTTGCTCATGCAACTATTAACCTCTTCAATTCTGACGCTCTCTTTTGGCATTTTCTAAACGATGCATAATATTATATACTACCCTCAAAGTACATTTCGGATTCAAAGCTATAAGTCCTACAAACACATGCTTAGTACTGTTAGAAAGATAACTGTGACTACTTTTTTAGGTTTTAAATAAAATATGTCACCAATTAATGTTACAAAGGGATTAGTAAAATAAAATGGCACTCTAAGCATGCACACAGCTATTTTGAAAGTGCAGGGCTTGTGCAACATACATTTTTGTCTCATAGGAATCTTTTGTCTTACAAGAATGATATACATAAATGAGGAGAAAGCTTTAGTTTCTATCTATCCATTGATGCAAATATATCCCCTGTCTGATGCCCAGTTCCTCCACTAGAGAGCAATAGGACATGACATCTCTTGGCCACTTGAAACTAGTTGTGTCTGGTTTGGGTATTGAGTCACTGTTCCAAAATGGCTGAACAGATTTTCAAGCATGACATATTAAAATGACCATAGGAATCAGGCATTTCAAGTTATTGGGTCAGTGTTTTAAAAACACAGACAGGTGAGAAAACAAACTATTTTCCCATTCACTTTTCCTATTGTATATTAGTGAGATAGATCAACGGCGCATGTGGAGGATGCATACAAAGGAAATGTGGCTAGATAAGGAAATGCATTGCTGTATATTGATCAGGGGGTACCCTTTCCATGCATACTAAATGTTTTCATTTTTGGTGACTTGATCTGCATAGCATACTCTATGAATATGACTATAGCTCATGATTTATGGCCTTTGTGGGAGGTGGAGGTAATGACATTTCCAGCAGTACGATTTGAGTAGAATATCCAAAAAGACAAGGGCTGTAGCATTCAAATGATGTGTCAATTTTCAAACAAAAATAAGAGGGGGGTACTCCCCCACATTTGCCGGGCCCTGTACAGGGCCAAAAGAATAACCCCTCAGTTTTAACAGGTGAGCCGAATGGTAACTGTCGAATAATTTTGCTGCCAAACACTGCATTTATTTTTAAACCATACTATGCTATTTGCATTTTCCGAGGATTTATTCAGAGAATAGATATACGTATAGAGAATCACGAGACATCTTTCACATATCATTGTTCATGCTGAGGCTCCAAATACAATCCCTGCAATAGTGATACATTTCTTATCCCTTCATTCTTTCTTTTGTGATTTAATTTAGCAAGATAGAGCAAGGTTGTAATTAATTGCCCTGACTTTTGAAGCGCAGCGGCCGCCGACAAACAATGGCTGTAGTGGTTGCAACTCAGTGTGCCCTTATTGTGTGGTCAGCAGGTGCTCTGTGTGTGTAAGCATGTGTGTTAACTCATCTCGTGGATAACAGTCCCACCACCTCGAAGTATAAATCACCTCTGCTTTTTTTATCGGATTTATCTGGGTATTGTAATTGCTTTCAGGATTACCAAAGATTATTCCAGTCATGTCAGCAAACAGTATCAGCTCTTATTAGTAACAAGCCTGTTTAATAACCCTTTACTTAGCTAATCTGTTGTAATACTTCAATAATTCTGCCTGAATACTGTAAGATTTATTGCTTTACATAACCAGTCTGTTTATGACAGCAAGTGTAACATTTCCACTATCCATAATTACCTTGTTTCAGGGTTGAGTAGGTTACTTTCTAAATGTAATCCATTAGTTACTACTTACCTGTCAAATTGGAATCAGTAACGTAACTTTTGGATTACCAAAACTCAGTAACATATTACATTGTTACTTTTAGATTACTTTCCCCATAGGAGGCATTAGAAGAAGACAAAATTGTATGTTACCAATTTAATTATTGCAGGAAAAATCAATGTAGCTGGCTGTAACGGTTGTCTTCTGTGGACGAAGGATCGGACCAAAGCGCAGCGTGGTTATTGTTCAACGTGTTTAATAAAGACCATAAACGTGAACACTACAAACCAACAACTGCCACAACAGTCCTATCTGGTGCATAGACAGAAGACAACCACCCACAAAATACCCAAAGAACATGGTTGCCTAAATATGGTTCCCAATCAGAGACAACGATAAGCACCTGCCTCTAATTGAGAACCAATCTAGGCAACCATGGACTTACATAAACACCTAGAAAGGAAACAGCCTCATAAACATACAAAACGCCTAGACAAGACAAACGCATACATCACCCATGTCACACCCTGACCTAACCAAAATAACAAGGAAAACAAAGAACACTAAGGTCAGGGTGTGACACTGGCCATATATGGATGTTACATTTTACTTTATTGGGTTGGTTATGTAACCCATTGCTAACCCATCGCTTTCTACTACTACATAATAATAATACAATGAAATGATATCTTTACATTAAAAACCAAAGTCAACTGTTTTTAATGTAGGCTGGGATCTGCACTATGTAGCTGTTGCAAGAGCGCATTTTTCACTGGCTGTCCACTGGTTTCAAAAACAATGATTGATAAGCAGTTTATACTTCTTGAATTCAACTATTATTGGGTAACAAATACACATTTAGATTTGTTAACAGCCATCCACAACACCCACAATCCGTAAGACGCAAATAGCTAAATAAGAGAGCAGCATTGTGATTCACATCAATGAGCTACTTAGATATAATAAGTGATATCTGTATCGCTGTAGACTAAACCACTGCTGTCATCCTTACATCCAAGCGTTTATTCAAGTTGGATATTCTTTGGATGCTGACAGTAGTCGCACCATTGGAAGACATAGCTTGGACTGTAGCCTACAAAATACTATTCCTGCTCTATTCCCGTGATCCATCAAACACATTTGGTGTGTCATCATAGTGGTCTCTGACTTGTGGCCAGACTCGCTCAGGTGTAACTAACTTAAACTTTTTTTCAATGCTGATTTGAATGTCATTGAGAAAACAGAGAAGTGTCAATGATTTATTTTTCGCAAACATCCTTTCTGAATTTAAAAGAAATCCTTGAAGTAATTATTTAGTTTTGCAAAAGTATTTGTAATCTGATTACAATATTTTTGCTGTTAACGTAACGGATTACAGTTACCGTTTAAAAAAAAATCCCATACATGTAATGGATGACATGTAATCTGTTACTCCCCAACCATGCTTGTTATTGAACAAGATATAGACAAACAGAATAGCTTGACCGAATTAGCATTTGATCATACATTGGAATTTTCAGTTTACTTCCTGAATTGACTGAAATGTAATTGACCCCATCCCTGGTGCTTTGTGCGTGGGATTGTTTGTACATTTTGGACAGATCCAACAAGAATTACTCAGGGGCCAGTGGGCATGGAGATCATAGTGGGTGAGAGCATCGTGCTGCCCTGCCAGATCGCCTGTGACCCTGTCCTTGATGTCTTCTTCACCTGGGCTTTCAACGGACAGCTCATCACCAAGACAGACAGGCATTTTGAGCTAGTGGGAGGGGTGAGTGACCGACACACTTTCTTCTACACTATTTCTTTGAAGATTTGGACATCTGGCATATCTTTCTCAATTCGGTCACATTTGTTCAACTCCAGGTTGTGGTGTCCCCTGATTTCCCCTATTTGTTTTTAGGGGAGACTTTGGCCCTGTTCAAATACTTTAAACGCACAGACTCTTCCTAACACATTGATTGCTGTAAGCAATGGCTCTATCACATACCGTTAACTTAACCAATCCAGCCATGCTGTCATTGTAAATCAGAATTAGTTCTCAATGGACTTGTCTGGTTAATATTTAAATAAAAATCCAGCCATGTCAGATGAGTGATCCAATCAGATCCTTCAAGGAAGGAAGGAAGCAGGCATTCTTTAAAGTATTTTTTGAGCAGCGCCTTTGGCTAGTTGTAGCTCTGGATTGGTTACTGTGGTCAACAGCACATACCCATTATTGCGCAATATCCGTGCAAGCCAATTTGTGCTAGGTACACTGAAGCTTGAAAATTGAGAGACATGAGCTATACTTTCATGTAAATAAGAAAGTGGCACGTTCCCATTGGCTTCTGTCCGAATCTTCCGCATGCTCGCGGGAGTTACAGGAAGTAATTAAAACATTTGTTGAGTCTCGATTTTCAAGCTTCTCAATCACTTGCACGCACTGACTCGCATGCAAATATCAAACTAGACATTGTCTGTCTGTCTCATTAATTTGAAAAACTCAATAGCAGTCTTTGATAAGGCTTCAATAAATTGTTCCAATTGTATTTTGTCAATAGTAGCTCAACATGATTTATTAAGTTAGCCTGATCAAAACATATTAAACTTTCCACTGCATCTTTGGTTTCAAGTACATTTTACAGTGTCAGAGTTTTTCAACTTAACATGAATCTTTTGCCTCTGTTGTATCCTCTGAGGTTTTATATTTTGATGTTCAGCTGCAAAATGATCACTGATCAAGGTCTTGTAACAGATCTTCAACTGTATTGGATATCAGTGGGGTAAAAAGGCGTCATGCAGTGCCTGGACTACAACAAAAAAACTACTGGATGAAATGGAACACCCACACATTCTGAGAGATTATACATCCGGCATATGTGTGTGTGACTGACAATTTTCTTATCACTAATGAGATTCACTCCTCAAAAATTTCTATAATGTCCCCAAGTCCAAAGAGATTATCAACTAACTTGCCCACTTCAAGGAATTAATTTCCATAATTAAACCAGATCAGCCTCGCCACTATCCCTCCGCCACAGCCAAAGGAAGGGATTCCACCTTTAATTTAGCATTCGCTGCTGGCAGTCGTCTTCAGAAATGAAAATCTACAGGGCCCTATTTTTTTTTAAAATTACAGTGGAGAAAACTGCCCGAAGACCCATAGACGTAGGAGGGGGTTACATTACAAATGCCCTTTACTTACCCAGGTTGTTTGGGATTTCTTATGATTGCCTTTGTAGAGAACAGCTGGGGATCTGATGATCAGAAACATCCAGTTGAATCATGCCGGGAAGTACATCTGCGTGGTGGACACAGACGTGGAGAGCCTTTCAGCAGTGGCCATATTGATTGTAAAAGGTAAGAAACCCTCCTTTTCACAGAATTACCACTCACTAATTATAACTGGAGTCAGTTCCTGTAAACACAGAGGGAGTATGTTTGAAGGCCCATTTAGTAGCACCGTTTACAGGGGAATATAGTAGTTAGCTTAATTACAGACATAGAATAGCATCATATAATTGAGCTGTTGTTGCTAGGGGGAAACGTACAACTGACACACAGGAGGCATTCTTAACTATTGAGAGAGAGGCCCTTTAAGGACTACATTGTCACGTTCTGACCATCGTTCGTGTGTGTTTTCCTTGTTTTAGTGTTGGTCAGGACGTGAGCTGGGTGGGCATTCTATGTTGGATGTCTTGTTTGTCTATTTCTATGTCTGGCCTGATATGGTTCTCAATCAGAGGCAGGTGTTAGTTATTGTCTCTGATTGGGAACCATATTTAGGTAGCCTGGGTTTGACTGTGTGTTTGTGGGTGATTGTCCTTGTTCCTGTCTCTGTGTTTGTATGTGCACCAGTATAGGCTGTTAGGTTTTCGGGATACGTTTCTTGTTTTTGTATTGTTAGTTTTTTTCATCATTATTAAAGATGAATCAAGAATACCACGCTGCGTTTTGGTCCGACTCTACTTCACCCAAAGAAAACCGTTACATACATGACACATTTATATTAAATTAATGACAAGCATTTTGCCAATGTCAGCTTAGGTTGTACATTGAGTCGTCATCAATATTATCTTACTGAATTACATCACTTTTCTGTCACAATATCCAGTAGATGGCGGATCTGAAGGAAATAGAGTAGGCCTACCGGGCCTAAAGTGAGTTCTGTCCTGGAGCATCAATCGTCAATGTCATTTTGGGCTTACAACGTGCTCTTTGACAAAAATGTATTCTTAGGGTAACACACAAATGTATGTACAAATGTATGTTGTACAATAGATAAATAAAGATCCATTTCAGTGTTACTGATACCTTTTAGTTCTGAACTGAAAAGGGACTTTTATTTAGAAAACTCCTTACTAATGATATTGAAAAACATTTTTATGAAGGTTGGTATGAATCATACTACAATACTCATAAATATGTTTCATAAATGTGATGTAAATGTAAAATACCTAAATATGTCCATACAGTGTACTGTATTAAAAAGGGGACATTTTTTAATTCCCATTGTAGTGATGCCTAAAACAAAGCAAATCTAGTATGTTCATTTTAATCTCAGACTATTTTAACACCCCTGAGATTCTGACAGTATTCTCTCGGCCCTGCCAAGAATATATAATTAACGAGATAAAGAATTTGATCCTTGATTGTAGGTTCCATTAATAGGTTTTAATGAGGGCAACACATCAAAGCTTTTTATTGGAAAGAGCTAATGAGTTTTACATAGATCGATATCGTACAAATTAAGCTGATGTTGACATTCTAAATATAATATATTTAGCATGTCTTTATTATAGAACATAGATTTACAGTACAGTGTTTAGGCTTTGAAGAACAAAGGTGGGTGTTGTTAAACAACATTAATACAATTACTGCACAATACTCAAATTGACTCAAATTGTTAACGAGCAAATCACAACAACTTTTGACAGCTATTATACATTATTTGATTAAATATCAAGTCACGTTTGCAGTTCTTTATCATGTTTATGAAGTGTTGCACTGGCAAAATGCTCTAATAATTGAAATGTTGTTTAGAATTCTGTTCAAATTCCAGCAAATGAGGAGTGTCAGTGGTCCTAGCATAGATATTATGAAATATCTATTTAATTCTGTGGTTCTTACTCTCATTGTTTGCTGGTGGTCTATGTATTAGCTTTGGCGAACTGACACCTTCATTACAACAGGAAACAGCAGATGAGCTTTAAACATCAGCCCCTCCAATTGGTTGGATAATAAAACTAAATAATTAAAACAGGGGTTCTCGAAGGCTACAGAGATGGTTTTCATTTTCACCTTTTAATGTAGCCCTGTGACTACTACAGTACTGTTGATGAGTGAGAAGAGGATAATTAGAGGGGAAAAATGTATACGCCTGAAGTGGCTTCCTATTCCTTATTAATAGTGTTTTTTCCATTACAGCACATAGTGAGCTTTGGGCAAGAGACATATCTTTCTCTGTATTTTGGCTCTGGCCAATACAAGATAATATACAATAATATACAGTGCCTTCAGGCAGAAGTCACACCCCTTTTTCTCACATTTTGTTGTGTTACAGCCTGAACACACAATAACCCATAATGTCAAAGTGGAATTATGTTTTTCAAAATGTTTACAAATTAATGAACAATGAAAAGCTTAAATGTCTTGAGTCAAGTATTCCACCCCTTTGTTATGGTCAGCCTAAATAAGTTCAGGAGTAAATGTTGCTTAACAATCACATCATATTGGAATGAACGTTATTTACAATAAGGGTTACATGGAGAAAATCGGACCTCTCTGAAATGAAAATGGATGGCCCTCCTTTCAGCAAAATATATTTTACCTTAACCATCCCTAAATGGTTGAAAAAAACAACAAGTAACCCTACCCTATACCCAAAATAATAAATAAAACAAAGAAAACGTGTCTACCATCTACCCCCACTTCTTGGACAGGCCAGAGCCTAAGATGTGCAGTTTTAGAAACTGTTCTTCATCTTTTAAGCATTACATAGCAATGCGTGAATTTAGGGCACAGAGCCAGGGCCAGGGCCAGGGCCAGAAGGTTGTGGGTTCGCAGACAACATGGGGTGTAAGATCTCCTTTATAGCAAAAACATTGCATTGTATTTGCAGGTCGGCCTTTTATAAACATTTCATGCAATTCAACATCATTTCACATATTAGTGAAGTCGTTTTTTAATACCACACAAATTACCAAAATTACAGGCTAAGAATTGACAGAGAGATGTGTTCATCTTATCATATTTCTCCAATGCCAAATCAGTGTGTCTTGTTTGTAAAGAAACTGTCCAAGTTTACAAATAATTGAATCTGAGATTTCGTTAGGAATCTGAGCATGGTATTTTCAAAAGTTATGCCTACCTTTCCACCACAGACAGAGTAGGCCTACCGGCAGAGAAAAATGTAAGTTTTATTTTCTGGCTACTTCTTCAGTGGCTTAACCCAACGAGAGATGATCAGAAGTGTTTCCCTAAAAATTGTCTGGGTTTAAACATCTATTGTACAGAAAGGGAATAGCTTAATCAATTGATAGTGACCGAATTAGATTACTTCCCAAGCAAAGCCAGCCTCTGAATATCAAAGAAACAAAACAATGATATCCCCATATGCATCGGAGTGATGTCTTTCCCGGGTATTTTACGGCTGGTTTCTTTACGCCCCTTCCCTGACATGGAGGTAGGCTATTTAAAGTAGTGGGTGGAGGAATTGACCGACAAATCTATTGGTTATAGCAGCCTGTAGCCTAATTTCGTTTGTCAAACAGGTAGGTTTACCTCTTATTTCTTAAATAGGAAGAAATAGGCTCCTACCACAAAGCCCTCTTGTTGTTAGTAAAGTCTAAATAAAATAAAGGTGGGTTAAAATGAATTATGCCTACTCGAATTTGTTTTCTTTCAGCATCATGAGCATCACAGCTTTTTCTGTAGTCCACGATCAGCTCGGTATGCGAATTGGAGTGGGTCTAGGGTATCTGGGATGATGCTGTTGATGTGAGCCATGAGCGGCCTTTCAACTCACTTCATGGTAGTCATTTAGGCAGGTTACCTTCGCTTCCTTAGGCACAGGGACTATGGTGGTCTGCTTGAAACATGTAGGTATTACAGACTCGGTCAGGGAGAGGTTGAAAATGTCAGGTAAGACTCTTGCCAGTTGGTCGGTGCATGCTTTGAGTACACGTCCTGGTAATCCGTCTGGCCCGCGGCTTTGTGAATGAGCTCGTCTGGTAGGCTCACGTGACTGGGCAGCTCACGGCTGTGTTTCCCTTTGTACAGGAGGATAGAATTATGTTCAGATTTGCCAAATGGAGTGCGGGGGAGAGCTTTGTATGCATCTCTGTGTGTGGAGTAAAGGTGTTCAATAGTGATGTGCTGGTAGAAATGAGGTAAAATGGATTTAAGTTTGCCTGCATTAAAGTCCCCGGCCACTAGGAGCGCCGCTTCTGGATGAGCATTTTCTTGTTTGCTTTTGGCCTTAAACAGCTGGTTGAGTGCCGTCTTAGTGCCAGCATCGGTTTGTGGTTGTAAACAGACGGCTATGAATAATATAGATGAGTACCCTCTTGGTAGATAGTGTGGTTTACAGCTTATCATAAGGTACTCTACCTCAGGCGAGCAATACCTTGAGACTTTAATATTAGACATCAAGCACCAGCTGTTATTGACAAATAGACACATACCCCCGTCCTCGTCTAACCAGACGTTGCTTCTCTGTCCTGCCGATGCATGGAAAATTCTGCCAGCTCTATATTATCTGTGTCATCGTTCAGCCACGACTCGGTGAAAAATAAGATATTACAGTTTTTAATGTCCCCATGGTAGGATAGTCTTGATCGTATATCATCCATTTTGTTTTCCAATGATTGCACGTTGGCCAATATAACGGATCATAGTGGAGTTTTACTCACTCTCCCACGAATTCTCAGAAGGCAGCCCGATCCCCGTCCCCTTTTTCTCAGTTTTTTCTTCATGCAATTGACGGGGATTTGGGCCCGTTCCCTAGAAAGCAGTATATCCTTTGCATCAGATTCGTTTAAAAAAAAAACATATTTCCAGTTCGAGGTGTGTTATTGCTGTTCTGATGTTCAGAAGTTATTTTTGGTCATAAGAGACGGTTACAGCAACATTATGTACAAAAAATAAATAAATAAATTAAGTTAGAAACAACGCGAAAAAAACTAGCAAAATAGCACAGTTGGTTAGGAGCCCCCGTAAGACGGCAGCCATCCCCTCTGGCGCCATTCTACCTATTTACACCATCCCAGCAGCTATCTTAGAAATACTGTATAACTTTGCTCTGTGCTTCTCCCATCATGCACATCGAAACCTATACGCTGTTGATAATTTGATTGAGACCACACTAAATAGCCTATAGATTTATTTATTTGTATTTTATTTTTTTATTTCACCTTTATTTAGCCAGGTAGGCAAGTTGAGAACAAGTTCTCATTAATAACTGCGACCTGGCTAAGAATAAAGCAAAGCAGTTCGTCACAAACAACAACACAGAGTTACACATAGAATAAACAAAACATACAGTCAATACAGTTGAAGAACATCTATATATAGTGTGTGTGTAAAAGAGGTAAGAAAAGGGAGGTAAGGCAATAAATAGGCCATGGTGGCGAATTAATTACAGTATACCAATTAGACACTAGAGTGATTGACGTGCAGAAGATGAATGTGCAAGTAGAAATGCAGGGGTGCAAAGGAGCAAGATAAATAAATAAATACAGTATGGGGATGAGGCAGTTGGATGGGCTATTTACAGATGGGCTATGTACAGGTGCAGTGATCTGTGAGCTGCTCAGACAGCTGGTGCTTAAAGCTAGTGAGGGAGGTAAGAGTCTCCAGCTTCAGTGATTTTTGCAATTCATTCCAGTCATTGGCAGCAGAGAACTGGAAGGAAAGGCTGCCAAAGGAGGAATTGGCTTTGGGGGTGACTAGAGAGATATACCTGCTGGAGCACGTGCTACGGGTGGGTGCTGCTATGGTGACCAGTGAGCTGAGATAAGGTGGGGCCTTACCTATCAGAGCCTTGTAGATGACCTGAAGCCAGTGTGTTTAGCGACGAGTATGATGCGAGGGCCAGCCAACGAGAGCGTACAGGAGGCAGTGGTGGGTGGTATATGGGGCTTTGGTGACAAAACGGATGGCACTGTGATAGACTGCATCCAATTAGTTGAGTAGAGTGTTGGGGGCTGTTTTGTAAATTACATTGCCGAAGTCGAGAATCGATAGGATGGTCAGTTTTACGAGGGAATGTTTGGGAGCATGAATGCAGGATGCTTTTTTGCGAAATAGGAAGCCGATTCTAGATTTAATTTTGGATTGGAGATGCTTAATGTGAGTCTGGAAGGAGAGTTTACAGTCTAACCAGACACCTATGTATTTGTAGTTGTCCACATATTCTAAGTCAGAGCCGTCCAGAGTAGTGATGCTGGGCGGGCGGGCAGGTGTGGGCAGCGATCGGTTGAAGAGCATGTATTTGGTTTTACTTGCATTTAAGAGCATTTGGAGGCCACGGAAGGAGTGTTGTATGGCATTGAAGCTCGTCTGGAGGTTAGTTAACACAGTGTCCAAAGAAGTGCCAGAAGTATACAGAATGGTGTCGTCTGTGTGTGTGATATTGCGCGCCCAGCTGAGAATCAGAGATGAGGGCACACATCGATATACAGTATAGCCTAATAAGCAACTAATTCTAAAACCCTGAGAAATATTTAAATTTCATCAATTACAAATGACATAACACTCCCCTTGACTAGATATAAAAAAATACTAAACCCTCCGCTTCACTGAGATTAAAAAAGCATGACCCTCCCCCATTTTCTTTCAGGTAACCATTCTATACATTTTCATCCATCTGTAAGTTGCATCGACTCACTCTGTGTGCAATAATAGTGTTTTTTTTTTAATCACATCTCATCTCTGTACACCACACATACAGTCTCTATTTCCCGAATCGACTCTTCAGATATTTTCATATCTTATCGAGTACAGTGTTGTATTTGTGTATTATTATTACCTCTCCAGTTCTCATTACTGAACATCACAAACCCTTGGATATCTGCACGAACCCTAGCCTCCATAATGAATCAGTGATATACAAATTGGATTAATTGTTTATTTACTAACTAACTAATCAAGTCACAGAATTACATAAACAAACAATATGGTTATTGGTTACTAACACAGTGCATTGATAAGTCCCTAGTGGGCTAAACCAGTATGACGGCTTGGTAGACAATGGAAAGGGGTGGGGACAGTTAAAAAGTGGGAAAGATAAAATGGATCCACTACACACATTTTATAATTTTATTAATTGAAATGTATGTATTTACGCCTGTATGCCATTGTTGTCTTCTCTGTTGGAATCGCCGACCCGTCTGCTGGAGAGTCAGTTCATCAGAGAGTCTCTGGTTAACTTCCCCAGAAGTCACAATGTCTTTCATAGTTGTCACTTTCTCAGCGGCTCTGGATAGTGTCTGTTGTAATGGATATGTCAGGCTTACAGATGGTCGTTGCATGGAATAGATGGTTCCGCTGTTGTTGGTTTTCTCGCGCTAGATTTACATAATTTGCAGCTGCAGACTAGTAATTCTACGTCTAGGATTTGCTCTTATTCTGTAGTGATCGATAGTCTCAGAGTTGAACCATTTCCAGCCATGTAGCCAACACTACACGCTGTCTGGTCTCCTGGGCCTGTTATCTTTTCAAAAGTATTCTTATACTTATTCATTAGGGGTGAAACAGTTCACAAAACTCACTGTTGGGTATGATACGGTACAGTGGCGTCACGGTTTGGTACGGTTTCGATACATCGACAAAATAAATGCCTGAGAAATATGTAATTTGTATTTAGATTTTCCATTTATTATAATAGTAAACATGGGTAGCTTTAATTCCCAGGAGCATATGGAAACAAAGGGACAACAAAAAACAACAGTGCCTAGTCATTTAAAACAGAACTTCAACAAGAGTGCATAGTCCAATTAAGAAGATTAGTCTATCCAAATGATCTGCAGTGAGCACAGATCGGCTTGCTGTGACAATGTCAGCCGCGGTGGAGAATACCCTCTCGCTAGGGACAGAGGTCCCAGGCACAGCCAGGTAGCACCTTGCTAACATGGCAACATGAGGGTATATTAACTCTTTGGTCTTCCACCATGTACAGTTGAAGTTGGAAGTTTACATACACCTTAGCCAACTACATTTAAACTCAGTTTTTCACAATTCCTGACATTTAATCCTGGTAAAAAAATTCCCTGTTTTAGGTCAGTTAGGATCACCACATTATTTTAAGAATGTGAAATGCCAGAATAATAGTAGAGAGAATGATTTATTTCAGCTTTTATTTCTTTCATCACATTCCCAGTGGGTCAGAAGTTTACATACACTCAATTAGTATTTGGTACTGTAGCATTGCCTTTAAATTGTTTAAGTTGGGTCAAACGTTTCGGGTAGTCTTCCACGAGCTTCCCACAATAAGTTGGGTGAATTTTGTTCCATTCCTCCTGGCAGAGCTGGTGTAACTGAGTCAGGTTTGTAGGCCTCCTTGCTCGCACACGCTTTTTCAGTTCTGCCCAAAAATGTTCTATAGGATTTAGGTCAGGGCTTTGTGATGGCCACTCCAATACCTTGACTTTGTTGTCCACAACTTTGGAAGCATGCTTGGGGTCATTGTCCATTTGGAAGTCCCATTTCCAATATATCCACATAATTTTCCTGCCTCATGATGCCATCTATTTTGTGAAGTGCACCAGTCCCTCCTGCAGCAAAGCACCGCCACAACATGATGCTGCCACCCATGTGCTTCACGGTTGGGATGGTGTTCTTCGGCTTGCAAGCCTCCTCCAAACATAGCAATTGTCATTATGGCCAAACAGTTCTATTTTTGTTTCATCAGACCAGAGGACATTTCTCCCCGAAAAGTACGATCTTTGTTCCCATATGCAGTTGCAAACCATAGTCTGACTTTTTTATGACAGTTTTGGAGCAGTGGCTTCTTCCTTGCTGAGCGGCCTTTCAGGTTATGTTGATATAGGACTCGTTTTACTGTGGATATAGATACTTTTGTACCTGTTTCCTCCAGCATCTTCACAAGGGCCTTTGCTGTTGTTCTGGGGCAAATTATTAGTCATGTATTGCCACTACGAGACAAAACACCTTTCTTTTTTTTAAGACAACTTTATTACTAAACTCAGAAAAAAAAGAAACGTCCCTTTTTCAGGACCCTGTCTTTCAAAGATAATTTGTAAAAATCCAAATAACACTGTACACCTGTACAGGATCAGTACATCCGAACATGACACCTGCAGGACAGGTACAGGATGGCAACCACAACTGCCCGAGTTACACCAAGAATGCACAATCCCTCCATCAGTGCTCAGACTGTTCGCAATAGGCTGAGAGAGGCTGGACTGAGGGCTTGTAGGCCGGTTGTAATGCAGGTCCTCATCAGACATAACCGGCAGCAACGTCGCCTATGGGCACATACCCACAGTCGCTGGGGGTGATAGTCTCAACAGGGGTGATAGTCGGATTCACATTTATCGTCAAAGGAATGAGCGTTACACCGAGGCCTGTACTCTGGAGCGGGATTGATTTGGAGATGGAGGGTCCGTCATGGTCTGGGGCGGTGTGTCACAGCATCATCGGACTGAGCTTGTTGTCATTGCAGGCAATCTCAACGCTGTGTGTTACAGGGAAGATATCCTCCTCCCTCATGTGGTACCCTTCCTGCAGGCTCATCCTAACATGACCCTCCAGCATGACAATGTCACCAGCCATACTGCTCGTTCTGTGCGTGATTTCCTGCAAGACAGGAATGTCAGTGTTCTGCCATGGCCAGCAAAGAGCCCGGATCTCATTCCCATTTAGCACGTCTGGGACCTGTTGGATCGGATGGTGAGGCTAGGGCCATTCCCCCCAGAAATGTCTGGGAACTTGCAGGTGTCTTGGTGGAAGAGTGGAGTAACATCTCACAGCAAGAACTGGCAAATCTGGTGCAGTCCATGAGGAGGAGATGCACTGCATTACTTAATGCAGCTGATGGCCACACCAGATACTGACTGTTACCCCGCCCCCTTTGTTCAGGGACACATTATTCCATTTCCATTAGTCACATGTCTGTTCAGTTTATGTCTCAGTTGTTGAATCTTGTTATGCTCATCTGAAGTTTGCTGAAAATAAACGCAGTTGACAGTGAGAGGACATTTCTTTTTTTGCTGGGTTTATATAGATATTTTTCCCACATTAATTTATACGCCAATATTTTTTTGTACAATTAAATATATATATATAATGTATCTTCCTAGCTGGAATATATGATTAATGTATTGTTAGGTTCGCAGTACATACCGAACCGTGCACCCTGGACCCTGTACCGAGCGGTTCAATACGAATACACGTACCGTTTCACCCCTATTATTCATTCATCTTATGAAACATTCAGAACTAAACCTGACAGTTTGGAAATGTCCACTTTAAGAGATACAGTTATGTGTGTTTCCTGTCCTTCATGAGATCACCAAATGAAACACACTCGACATGACTGTCCCTTGAGTGTCCACGGACCATTCCCACATTCTCAAAAATATAAATATTGTTTAATTCTCCCATTTTGGGGATTATGAGTTTCGGCAAGGGAAGCTCTGTTCTCCATAGACTCTCTCCCTCAATACTACATGGCAGTTTCTACCAGGTATTTATGACCGTTGTAAAACCTGATGTGGGAGAGAAAATGAGAGAGGGGGAGCCACGATCTACACCCAAAAAGGGCCACGTCGTGACAGATTCAACTACAAAGACCAAGGAGGTCGTCCAATGCCTTGCAATGAAGTGCACCGATTGGTAGATGGGTAAAAATATATATATATATATCCCTTTGAGCATGATGAAGTTATTAATTACACTTTGGATGGTGTGTCAATACACCCAGTTACTACAAAGATGCGGGCGTCTTTCCTAACTCAGTTGCCGGAGAGGAAGGAAACCGCTCAGGGATTTCACCATGAGGCCAATGGTGACTTTAAAACAGTTACAGAGTTTAATGGCTGTGATAGGAGGAAACTAAGGATGGATCAACAACATTGTAGTTACTCCACATACTAACCTAATTGACATAGTGAAAAGAAGGAAGCCTGTACAGAATAAAAATGTTCCCAAACATGCATCCTGTTTGCAACAAGGCACTAAAGCAATACTGCAACAAAGAAAATTGGCAAAGCAATTCACTTTTTTTCTGAATACAATGTGTTATGTTTGGGGCAAATCCAATACAACACATTACTGAGTACGACTCTCCATATTTTCAACCATAGTGGGGGCTGAATGTTATGGGTATGCTTGTACTCGTTAAGAACTGGGGAGTTTTTCAGGATAAACATTAATGGAATAAGTCAAGGGGTATGAATACTTTCAGAAGGCACTGTATGTCATTTAGCAGACAGTTTTATCCAAAGTGACCGACAGTCTTGCGCGCATATAGTAGCACTGTATAGGGAATAGGGAGTCATTTGAGATTGGCTCAGTGTGTATGGCAGCTGAATTAAGGAGCTGTTGCAGCAGCAGATAATAAAGGGGTGTGTATGTGTGTGCGTGCCTGCATGTGCGTGTACAGTAGGGGGGACTCTAACTCTGCTTAATTTGCGATCGAGTCAGGCCCCCCTGGCCCTCCAGACACAGTGGCAGTGGAGGAGGTGACGGACAGCACAGCACAGCTCTCATGGAGCCGCGGCAGGGATAACGGCAGCCCCATCACCAGCTACCTCATCCAGACCAGGACCCCCTTCACTGTGGGCTGGCAGAGGGTGGACACAGGTAGGCCTGCACATTGATCTAGCCTCTTTGTTTATCTGTGAAGATTTAATTGATAGGTCATACATTTCATTAGGGATGGAAATTAAGCTAGCCCGTGGCTAGTTCTTTTCAGACTGGAATAGCAGAAAATGTGCACAACTAGCCTTACGGCTAGTGAAATTCTGTCTTTTCAAATATGTCTTGGCACAGATTTTGGACCCGGGCTAGTAAAAATTGCAGTCTTCTTGGCCGGTTGGCCAGTGCCCAATATCCATACATTCCATCCCTGCATTTGGGCTCCCGAGGGGTGCAGTGGTCTAAGGCACTGTATCTCAGTGCTAGGAGCGTCACTACAGACCCTGGTAGATTCCAGGCTGTATCTCAACCAGCCATGATTGGGAGTCCCATAGGGCGGAGCACAATTGGCCCAGCTTCGTAAAAAAATAAAAAATGTGATCATGAACATGTGAAAGAATATTTAATGTTGAACCACAACAACAGATCATGTAGATGCCCTATCCTTGGATTAAAGTGAACCGTGTATATTTTTTTACCATAAGGGACTATTTGATTGAAATTATGGTTTATCTACGTTGATGGGATGCCTGATCTTAGCCTTATTTCCCTCTGTCCCTAGTTCCTGAGGTAATTGATGGCAACACACTGACAGCCACGGTGGTGGATCTCAATGCCTGGGTGGAGTACGAGTTTCGAGTTGTGGCAAAGAACAGTGTGGGAGTGGGCGAGCCCAGTCCCACCTCCCTCCAGACACGGACAGAGGATGCAGGTGAGTTGTTCACGCAAATTCCACTCCATAAAATGCTTCATAAAATGCTTCATAAAACGCTTCATAAACTTTTCATGAGAAGTAGTTGGGTCATTCCACGAATAGAGTGCCTTTTGCATCCCTTCTGATTTTAAGTAGAAATTGTGCACCATATAAATTTTTTAGATCCTGTTATATTGAATGGAAGTGCCCTTTAAAAGGTTGATTAAGTTCTGTTATGATAAGTAAATGCCATAATGTAGATATTTTGTTAGATACTGCTCCCTATTTTTTTCATTTTAGCTGTCAAACTAGCTATTCGGTCCAAAACACAAAATTGTTTTCAATGTAATCTACTCATGTTTGCATGCACTGTTTCGTGGTTGTCCAGATCCGGTTTTAGAGAGCTGATTACACCTGCGCATGAGCACTTAGTGCGCACTGGAGCAGCGCGAGAAGTGACAACATCATCAGGTCATCTAGAAATTTGACAAAGTGAATTCAAATAAAATCTTCGGCTGTGAGTGATGGAAAAAAATCAGCCTGTAAGACAATTTACTTTAATAATTTAAAGGATGTTTTTGTAAAGTGTATTATTTGCAATTTTCTCATTTGACTTCTCGATGGGAGCTGCGGCAGGTAGCCTAGTGGTTAGAGCGTTGGGCCAGTGACTGGAAGGTTGCTGGATCAAATCCGGAGTGGATAGGGTAAAAATATGTTGTTCTGCTCCTGAGTAGGGTAGTTAACCCATTGTTCCCCGGGCACAGTGGATGTCGATTAAGGCCAGTCCCCCCCCCCCGCACCCCTCTGATTCAGAGGAGTTGGGTTAAAAGAGGAAGACACATTTCAGTTGAATACATTCAGTTGGACAACTGACTAGGTACTCCCCTTTCCCCCATCTATGAGAACATTAATTTTGGGCTTGACTTCAGAAAAACTGCAATACCAAAATTGTCCTCTGGGTACAGTGAAAAGTATGCTTCTAGACCGGAACCCTGGGGCCTTGGTACCAAGTAATGTAAAGAGAGGGAACCGTCAGATGCGTCATAATATCACGGAAGTAAAGCCACACTAGAAGACAGATTTGAAATGGAATTACATTGAAAACAATGGAGCAGGGTGGGAAAAATCCCATTACTATTTTTGGAAGGTCTGTGGTCACAATTCCACTAAGAAATTAAATAAAGTGCATTCTGAAAGTATTCAGACTCCTTGACTTTTTCAAAAAAAAAATTCATCATCAATCTACACACACAATACCCCATAATGACAAAGAAAAAAACTGAACTATCACATTTACATACGTATTCAGTCCCTTTACTCAATTACAGCCTTGAGTCTTCTTGGGTATAACACTACAAGCTTGGCACACTTGTATTTGGAGAGTTTCTCCCATTCTTCTCTGCAGATCTTCTCAAGCTTGGTCAAGTTGGAAGGGGGAGCATTGCTGCACAGCTATTTTAAAGTCTCTCCAGAGATGTTCGATCAGGTTCAAGTCCGGGCTCTGGCAGGGCCACTCAAGGACATTGAGAGACTTGTCTCGAAGCCACACCTGCATTGTCTTGGCTGTGTGCTTAGGTTCGTTGTCCTGTTGGAAGGTGAACCTCCCCAGCCTGAGCAATCTGGAGCAGGTTTTCATCAAGGATCTCTTCGTACTTTGCTCCGTTCATCTTTCCCTCGATCCTGACTAGTCTCCCAGTTCCAGCCTCTGAAAAACATCCCCATAGCATGATTCTTCCACCACCCTGCTTCACCATAGAGATGGTGCCAGGTTTCCTCCAGACATGACGCTTGGCATTCAGACCAAAGATTTCTTGGTTTCTTGGTTTCATCAGACCAGAGAATCTTGTTTTTCATGGTCTGAGAGTCCTTTAGGTGCCTTTGGGCAAACTCCAAGTGGGCTGTCATTTGCCTTTTACTGAGGAGTGGCTTCCATAGAGATGGCCACTCTACCATAAAAGCCTGATTGGTGGAGTGCTGCAGAGATGCTTGTCCTTCTGGAAAATTCTCCCATCTGTCATAGTGACCACCTCCCAGACCAAGGCCCTTCTCCCCCGATTGCTGAGTTTGGCCGGGCGGCCAGCTCTATCAAGAGTCTTGATGGTTCCAAACGTCTTCCATTTAGGAATGATGGAGGCCACTGTGTTCTTGGGGACCTTCAATGACGCAGACATTTTTTGGTACCCTTCCCCAGATCTGACATGACACAATCCTGTCTCAGAGCTCTACGGACAATTATTTCGGCCTCATGGCATGTTTTTTTGCTCTGACAAGCACTGTCAACTGTGGGATCTTATATAGACAGGTGTGTGCCTTTCCAAATGATGACCAATCAATTGAATTTACCACAGGTAGACTCCATTGAAGTTGTAGAAACATCTCAAGGATGATCAATGGAAAAAGGATGCACCTGAGCTCAATTTCAAGTCTCATAGCAAAGTGTCTGAATACTTTGTCATTATGGGGTATTGTGTGTAGACTGATGAGGGAAAACATGTATTTAATACATTTTCGAATAAGGCTGTAACGTAACAAAATGTGGAAAAGTCAAGGGGTCTGAATACTTTACGAATGCACTGTATTTGCAACGGATGCTATTGGCAAGCTATTTGATTTGTTTTTTTTATGGGTCCATTATTATCCCATTTTAATTTTATAAGATGATTTGGGCAGAGGAATTTAATCAATTTAATTTGTAAAATTCAATATAACTAAAATATCACAAAGATATCGTAATAAACCCCCAGTAACAACGTATTTTTTGTCAGGGAATAGGAAACAAGAACCTCAACCTACAGCAGTCAATTGTTTTTGCCATATTTAGAAGCAAGCATCAACACACTTGATAAAAACTGAAACACACATGTGAAAGCTTAATTACATAAAGGATGGAATATGTCCATGATAAAAACAAGAGAATGGAATATAATTGGATAAATTAGAAAAAAGATTAGTTGAGATGCAGCCAACACTCGTGTGTGGGTTGCTATTCCTAAAATCAATATGGACATCACCTGGCGCTGAAAGCTGAGTAGGCTAATTTAATAACAAGAGCACTTTGTTGGAGCCCTATTTAGAAATAAGAGATAGGCTCACCTGTTTGATATATGCAGTAATGTTATTCATATATTTGTTGGTAGGCCTAACTATTTCCTCAAATACTGTCACCAGGCCTGCCTCTATGTCTGTGGAGGGCTTGGTGTATGGCTGAATAAAGGGCTCGAATTGAGGGGGTAAAGGGCAAAAAGCATACCCCTTGTTAGCTTGAGGGAGGAAATAAAATGGATCCAGATTATATAAAGCAATCAATAATGATGATAAACTCGATGATTAACACAATGCTTTGTACGAGCTGTAAAATACATAAGAAAGACACGGCTCTGATGCACACGGAGATAAAGTATATTTGGTTAGTCTATGACATTCAGAGGTTGAGCTACGGCCTTCTGCAGGTTGAGGACAACAACAATATTGACTTTGTTTGGGAAGTATTTAGTAATCTAATACAATCACAATGTGACTGTTGCTATTAATTGAGATATTCAAGTTATGTAAAAGAGAATATGTTTTTAAGCCCAGGCAGCTTTTAGGGACGCACTTGTATCTTTTACTTTTGGGTTAAGCCACGGACGAGTAGCCAGCTTCAAATTCTTCATCGGACTCAGGCCTCATGTCTGGGCTGGATTCATGATGACGTCTCATATTTAATTATTTACTTACAGCGACAGTTTTGTTGCAAACAAGACACTGGTTTGGCATCGGAGAAGTATGGTAAGATGAATATCACTTAATAGGGTATTAATAGAGACATTGACATTTTTATCTTATTGTAATTTAATTAATTAGCCCACTAACTAGATGTGTTCAATGTGTAGTGTAGGCCTATGAATTGGGCTGCGAGTCTTTGCTAGCCTTTGCTGTTCTGGCCCGCTGACTAGCTACAAGCTCAGGAAGAAATTCGCTGGAGGCCAAACCTAGTTGCCAAACCTTGTTGCATATCGTAAATTCAATCACCCCCTTCACGATCTTCATCATCATTCAGATCGTTCAAAAATGTGTGGATACAGCTAAACTTGAAGAACTCATGGTTCTCTGTGGTATTCTCTGTGAAGTGACGTTATGTTGTTGCTCGCTAGTGCGGTATGCTGAAGAAACAATATACTGTACAATGTAACAACAATTGCTCGCAAACGGCACAGGTGTGAGATTTGTTTCACTATAGAAGCACTGGTCCTCTTAAATTGTAATTCCAGGTTGAACAAAAATATTTCAGGGCATATTCACAAAAGGGATGTATACAGTCATGACAAGTATAGGGTTGCTATAAGACGAAAATAGCTCCCCAAAACCATCTGATGTTTAAATGTAATTTATTACTAGAATTGTGATCACAGACCTTCCCAAAAATACATTGAATTGAGTTTTAATATGCCCGACCCTGCTCCATTGTTTTCAATGTAAATCCGTTTAAAATCTGGCTCCCAGTGTGGCTTTACTTCCGGGGTATTATGATGCATCTGACTCAGTGCTTGACTTAGGCCGGAACTGTCCGGAGTGCCGTCATCCCACCTCCAATTTTGGGGGAACGGCGTACGGGCACCTCTATAAAACAAAGTGGCTTATCACCAGCCTGGATTCACACACACACAGTGTAAAAAAAAAAGGTTGATCAAAACGAAATTAAGGCGAGATCTGCATTGAATAACAATGGAGAGTGGGCATTCATATCCTGATTCCACTGTTCAGGTTTATTTGCCGCTAGTCTGTGAATCCAGTTTATACGTGTCAGTAGTCTGTTCGAGTTTGAGAATTCGCAGATTGAGAATGCGCCAGACTGAATGTACAGGATGTGCTGTTCCAAATTGCCAAATGAGGGTTCTTACTGTCATGAAAATCCTGGAAAAGTCATGGAATTTTAACGTTTTCCTTTTTAAAATATATGCTCAATCACTTAAAAATGTACATATCAGCCATGATCAGAATTAGGCCTACCCTCAGTGCATCTCTCTGTGTGTGCTGTGATTCATCTGCATGTGTGCCAGTGCGAATGGGCTGTTGCTCGAGGAAAGAGAGACATTTCAGCAGCAGGTAGCCTAGAAAATAATTTCATTAACTATATAGCCAATACAAAACATAACTAGCCGTACTACAAGCTATATCGCTAGTTAACTTTTTAGCTATAAGCATTAACGTTGTAGACTCGTTGTCGTCTTTTCACCGGCACTGTTGCGAAATACTGTACGATTCAAAAGTTGGACACACCTACTCATTCCCAGTGGCGGAAGAAGTACCCAATTGTCATACTTGAGTAAAAGTTAAGATATCTTAATAGAAAATGACTCAAGTAAAAGTGAAAGTCCCCCATTAAAATACTACTTGAGTAAAAGTCTAAAAGTATTTGGTTTTAAATATACTTAAGTATCAAAAGTAAATGTAATGTTAATATACATTAAGTATCAAAAGTAAACGTATAAATCATTTCAAATTCCTTATATTAAGCAAGTAATTAACATTTTTGGATAGCCAGGGGCACACTCCAACACTCAGACATAATTTACAAACTAAGAAGTTGTGCTTCGTGAGTCTTTGAATCCACCAGATCAGAGGCAGTAGGGATTACCAGTGATGTTCTCCTTATTAGTATATGAATTGGACCGTTTTCCTGTCCTGCTAAGCATTTAAAATATAAAGAGTACTTTTGTGTGTCAGGAAAAATTTATAGAGTAAAAAGTACATTATTGTCTTTAGAAATCTAGTGAAGTACAAGTAAAAGTTGCAAAAAAATAAAAAATAAAGTAAAGTACAGATACCCCAAAAAACCACTGCTCACACCAATAAGAAGAAGAGACTTGCTTGGGCCAAGAAACACAATTAATGGACATTAGACCAGTGGAAATCTGTCCTTTGGTCGGATGACTCCAAATGGAGATTTTTGGTTCCAACCGCCGTGTCTTCGTGAGAAGCAGAGTAGGTGAACGGATGATCTCCTCATGTGTGATTCCCACCGTGAAGCATGGAGGAGGATGTGTGATGGTGTGGGGGTGCTTTGCTGGTGACACTGTCAGTGATTTTTTTTAAATTCAAGGCACCCTTAACCAGCATGGCTACCACAGCATTCTGCATCGATAAGCCATCCCATCTGGTTTTCAACAGGACAATGACCCAACACACCTCCAGGCTGTGTAAGAGCTATTTGACCAAGAAGGAGAGTGGTGGAGGGCTGCATCAGATGACCTGGCCTCCACAATCACCCGACTTCAACCCAATTGAGATGGTTTGGGATGAGTTGGACCGCAGAGGAAGGAAAAGCAGCCAACACGTGCTGAGCATATGTGGGAACTCCTTCAAGACTGTTGGAAAAGCATTCCAGGTGAAGCTGGTTGAGAGAATGAAAGATTGTGCAAATCTGTCATCACGGCAAAGGGTGGCTACTTTGAAGAATCCAAAATATATTTTGATTGGTTTAACACTTTTTTGGTTACTACATGATTCCCTATGTGTAATTTCATAGTTTTGATATCTTCAATATTATTAAAAAAATTAGGTAAATTACTAAAAACTACGAAAAACCCTGGAATGAGTAGGTGTGTCCAAACTTTTGACTGGTGCTGTATATATATTTTTTTGTTTTAGCAAAACAGGTGGGGCTCAAAATAGGTGGGGCTCTGCCCCTGCCCTGAATGACGGGTCGCCACTGCTCCTGCACCTCTCATCCCAAGTCAAGCACTGATATGACAGTTGCTTCTCTTTACATTTCTTGCTTTGTCCGAACCTAGCATTGAATCAAGGCGATTTGTCGCGCTATGCAGAGACGTCCCAAGGATCCCGGATAGCATGGATGATGCAGATGGGTCGCCACTAGTTGCCACAAGTCATGAACCCCCCTATTTCTACAATTTATTTTCTTAAATCTAGCCCTAACCTTAGCGCTAACCTTAACCACACTGCTAACATTTGCCTAACCCTAACATTTAATTATTACATTTTGACTTTGTGGTTGTGGTAACTAGTGGAAACCATGCAGATGTTGATATTTTCCGAGGCGCAGGTTGCTCGGCAACCCTCCTGGACTTGCCCGGACAGGACTGCCCCTCACCCGGCTATAGCCAGCGTGAGAAACTTGCTAGCTTCTGAAATAACTTACTTTAATATAGACCACATGGAAAATTAATAAATCAGATTTTCAATATGAATAAAGACTTGTTAAAGTGCCAAAAATCTGCATTTTGACATGTCCCTCATGTTTTTCTGACTTCTAGAAGAGTTTCAACCTAATTTCTGAAGATTATTATTTATTTCACGTGATTAATTTTGCTTTGTCCTTCATTTTAAGGCCAACGCTGTTAAGTGAACTGAACTCTCGTTTTAATATGGTGATACTATTCCCAAAATAAATAAAAAATAAATAAAAAACATTGAACATCTAGTAGTCAAATCATAGTGTAAAAGCAGGTGAGTTGGATCTTCTGGTGTTTTGTGGTGGAAAACTGAGACGGATGACAATAACACGTTAACCCTGTTTCCTATAGATACGTAGATAGGCTAGAAATGTTTTAGAAATTACATTTTTTTGTGAAACTTGCATTCAATTGCCCCTCCCTGTTGCACACAGCAAGCTTCCATTCTCCCTGTCACAAGAGTTATGGCTAATTTAAGATGAACTTAAACCCTGTTACGTCAACCCTGTTAATTGGCACTTACTTTATACATTTTTCTTTATTACTTTATAAAATGTTCTATAACAGAATGCGATAGGTGAAAGTTTTGTATTTGCAAATTACACTACCCAAAAGGCAGTCAACTGTTGGAATGACCCAGCTGTTGGATACAACCCTCCTCCAATCGGGCCCGGGCTCAAACAGTATTTGTTTATATAAAAGATTCTTATTAAGCCGTGGTTAAACGAGCTTGTCTGGCGCAGTGGAACCAATGGAATTGGAAGTCCCAAAAACCCCAACCATCTGGAACTCCAGACAGGCTCAATCAAATGTTCAAAGTATAAAGCAAAACAAATATTATTTGAACCCAGATCTGCTTCAAATAGCTTTGTCAATACAAATGTCTCAAGCTATCTGAAACAAAAGACATGTGCCAGCTAGTGTTGTCATAAACATGGTCTCTGTTGTGTAGTTCCTGATGCTGCACCCACTGATGTTGGAGGAGGGGGCGGCAGCAGATCAGAGTTGGTTGTTACATGGGAGGTAAGTCGTCGTTTGTTCCAGTCTCCTCTAATTTATTTATCTTAATTTAATAAGGCAAGTCAGTTAAGAACAAATTCTTATTTTCAATGATGGCCGAGGAACAGTGAGTTAACTGTGGAAGAATGACAGATTTTTACATTGTCAGCTCAGGGATTTGATCTTGCAACCTTTTGGTTACTAGTCCAACGCTCTAACCACTAGGCTACCTGCCGCCCCGCTAAAGGGAAACTGTTGTCCTTACTTGTATATCATTTAATAAGGTGCTTATTATTTTACATTAAATCAGTTAGTTGGCTTGTGGGTGTTGTAAATCCAGAGCTGTTGAAATGTGGCTCCGGAGCAGCAGTTGCAATTCCTTAGTTGAGGCGCCCGTATAAGCCCTTGGCAAACAAATGCAGAACATGCCACCTGACAGATGAATTGTTTTCAATTCATGATACTTTGAATGATTAAAAGGGTACAATTCAATCAAATCAGAACCTTGGAAATCCCACACTGTTGCAAAACTGCAGTACTGCTAAGTTACATCAGATAAAATGTTTAGGCATCATAAGTGCCAAACAAATAATGTAATGATGATATAAGCTAAATACATTAAGAATTCTACTCTTCACCTATTATTGAAAATATTTAATTTCAAGAACTGTGGGAATAACGTTCCATTAAAAAGGCTGCAGGGAAATATATAATGCGCCCAATAGTTTTAATATCTGCTTTTCTTGCTCATTTCAATTATAGTCAGGTAGCAAAGAAAACAAATTTGAAGGTCATGGTTGTGAGATTGGATGTGATGGTGTCTGGCGTGATGACTCGCTGAATGTGTGTTTTGTATGTGTTTTAATATCACTATAGTTGTGTTTCACTCCCAGCCTGTTCCCGAGGAACTGCAGAACGGTGAGAGCTTCGGTTACATTATCGCGTTCCGTGGCCTCGGTGAGATGACCTGGACCCACGTCGCCACCTCTGCTCCAGGGGCATCCCGCTATGTGTACCGGAACGACAGCATCGCTCCCTTCTCACCCTTCCACGTGAAGGTGGGAGCCTATAACAGCAAAGGGCAGGGCCCGTTCAGTCCCGTGGTCACCATCTACTCTGCAGAGGAAGGTGAGAGATAAACCATGTATACTCCAACAGTTCCAAAAAAATTGTCCTTTCCTTGCTTCATTGGTTTCCACAACCACTTATTTGAAAGGGTATGATAGGATTTATTTTATGTATCCTGACTGTTTGACTCTATTAAAGCACAAGGCGAGACCCAAATGCACACATTGGAGGCCAGATGGTTGGAGTCTTACAATGATTATTAATCCAAAAGGGTAGGCAAGAGAATGGTCGTGGACAGGCAAAAAGGTCAAAACCAGATCAGAGTCCAGGAGGTACAGAGTGGCAGACAGGCTTGTTGTCAAGGCAGGCAGAATGGTCAGGCAGGCGGGTACAAAGTCCAGAAACGGGCAAGGGTCAAAACCGGGAGGACGAGAAAAAGGAGAATGCAAAAAGCAGGAGAACGGGAAAACCACTGGTTGACTTGGAAACGTAAAAGACGAACTGGCACAGAGAGACGGGAAACACAGGGATAAATACACTAGGGAAAACAAGCGACACCTGGAGGGGGTGGAGACAATAACGAGGACAGGTGAAACTGATCAAGGTGTGACAGTACCCCCCCCCCCCCCCCCCCTCTAGGGACGCCACCTTGTGTCCTACCTGGGCTCATACCTGGTTGACTGGGGTGTCGGCGGTGGAAGTCGGTGATGAGGGCTGGATCCAGGATGTCTCTAGCGGGAACCCTGCACCTCTCCTCCGGGCCCTAACCCTCACAGTTAACCAGGTACTGGAAACCCCTGCCCCATGGTCGAACACCCAGGAGACGTTTTACTGTATAGGCCGGATGGCCATCAATGACACGGGGAGGGGGGGTGGGCCTAGGGACAGAAGACAAAGAGCAGTGAGACACGGGCTTAATCTTAGACATATGGAAGGTAGGGTGAATACAGAGGGTACGGGGTAACACAAGACAGACAGCAGTGGAACTCAGGACTCTGGAGATGGGAAAAGGACCAATGAAACAAGGGGACTGTTTGTGGGACTCTACCCGAAGGGGCAGGTCCCGTGTGGACAGCCATACCCTCTGCCCAATGCGGTAGCGGGGAGCTGGGGTCTGGCACCTGCTTGTCGACGATACCTGGAGTTGGTCTTCAGAATAGCCGCCATGGCTCTTCTCCAGGTACATTGACAGCGGTGGACAAACATCTGGGCCGAGGGTACGCTGACCTCCTGCTCTTGTTCAGGGAAGAGTGGAGGCTGATTCCCCTTTTGAGTGCTCCATGGGGTGAGTCCTGTGGCAGAACTGGGAAGACTGTTCCAGGCATACTCCACCCAGAAAAGTTGACGGCTCCAGGTAGTGGGGTTGGTTGAGACCAGGCACCTTAAGGTAGTCTCCAGGTCTTGATTGGCTCGCTCCGACTGACCTTTAATTTGGGAATGGAATCAGGATGACAGGCTGGCCGACGACCCAATAAGGGTGCAGAATGCCTTCCAGAACTGAGACGAGAACTGAGGAACCCGATCGGAGACCATGTCTACTGGGAGGCCATGGAGCCGGAAGACATACTGCACCATAAGCTGGGCCGTCTCCTTGGCAGAAGTTAGTTTGGCGAGAGGGAGGAAATGGGCTGCCTTGGAGAACCGGTCGACTACCTTCAGAATGACAGTGTTTCCATCAGACGGCGGGAGCCCAGTGACAAAGTCCAGAGATATATGAGACCAGGGACGATGAGGAACCGGTAGTGGCTGCAGGAGGCCAGAAGGAGCTTGCGTTGGAGTCTTGTTTTGAGCACACACAGTGCATGTGGTAGTGAAGGCAGAGACAGGCAGAGACATCAGGGACCATTGTGGGCCACCAGGCTAGTGTACGACGGGACCCTGGATTACATGTCAGCCTGGAGGAATGAGCCCATTCCAGGACCCGGGACCGGACTGGACTAGGGACAAACAGCCGCTTAGCCGGGACCCCTTCAGGTCCAGGCTAGGAGCGTTGTGCCTTACGGACCAGGTTCTCAATACCCCAATCCACAGTGGCAGCAAGGCATGAGGTAGGGAGAATGGTTTCAGAGGTTGAGGGTGTGGCAGAGGAACTGTGTAGGCGGGAGAGGGCGTCAGGCTTCACATTCTTTGACCCTGGGCGGTCGGAGATGGTGAAGTTATATCTGTTGAACAGGAGGGCCCACCGGGGGCCTGAAGTTGAGGCGATTGGCTGTACAGAGATATTCCAGGTTGTTATGGTCGGTCCAGACCAGGAATGGCTGTTCTGCTCCTTCCAGCCAGTGCCTTCACACTTCCAATGCCATCTTCACCGCCAGTTGTTCTCGGTTGCCAACATCGTAGTTCCTCTTAGCAGGATTGAAATGATGGGACAGGAAAGCACAGGGATGAAGCTTCTGGTGCTGGGCAGATCGGTGAAACAGAATGGCACCCACTCCAACATCCAAAGCATCCACTTCAACCACAAATTGACGCGAGGGGTCCTGATGGATGAGGATGGGTGCTGTTGTGAACCGATGCTTCAGGTCCACAAAGGCTTTGTCGACAGCTGGAGACCATTTGAACGGTACCTTGGGAGAGGTGAGTGCCGAGAGGGGGGCCTCCAGGGTGTTGTAGTCCCGAATGAAACAGCGGTAAAAGTTTGCAAACCAAGAAACCGTTGCAACTGCACCCTGGACGTTGGTTGAGGCCAATCCACCACTGCTTTCACCTTTCCAAGATCCATCTGAACATCGCCCTCAGCAATGACATCCCAGAAAGGTGATAGTAGAGCGGTGGAACAATTCTCGGCTTTCACAAACAGTTGGTTCTCCAGGAGGCGCTGAAGGACCCGTCTGACATGAAGAACATGTTCTTGTGTAGATCGGGAAAAACCAGGATGTCGTCAAGGTACCCGAACACAAAACGGTTTAGCATGTCCCGAAGCACATCATTGACCAAAGCCTGTAAGACAGCGGGGGCATTGGTGAGTCCAAATGGCATGACTTGGAACTCATAATGTCCACTGGCTGTGTTGATGTCCACTCATCCCCCTCGCATATCCGAACCAAGTGGTAGGCATTTCAAAGGTCCAACTTAGTAAATATGATGACCCCCTGGAGAGGTTCAAATGCCAAGGAGAGGTAAGGGGTAAAGATTCTTGACAGTAATGTCATTAGTCTTGTCCTTCTTCTCCACAAAGAAAAACCCTGCGCCGGCAGGAGATGCAGACAGACGGACGGCCCCAGTGGACAGAGACTCCTCTATGTACTCCTCCATAGCTTTGGTCTCTGGTCCAGACAGAGAATACAAAATCAACCCCACGGTGGTGTAGTGCCTGGGAGAAGATCAATGGCACAATCATAAGGAGGGTGCGGGGGAAGGGAAGTAGCATGTGCCTTACTGAACACTTCCAGGAGGTCATGGTATTCTGTGGGGACATCCACAGTCTTGCTAACATCCTGAGGAAGATGACTTGAGGAAGGCTGTGTTGCTTGAAGGCAGTGGGAATGGTAAAATGGGTTCCAACCCAGGATGGAGCTTGTGGTCCAATCAATCATCGGATTGGGCTTTTGAAGCCAGGAAAATCTCAAAACCACCGGAACATGGGGAGAGGTAATGAGGAGGAACTGAATTGTCTCACTGTGGTTACCAGAAACTAGTAATTGAACGGGCACAGTACTATAGGTGACTTCCCCTATAGAGTGGCCGTCCAGTGCCCTAGCATCCATGGGCACAGAGAGAGGCTGAGTGGGAATACCAAGCTACGAAGCTATCGTGGCATCTATAAGACATTCATCAGCCCCAGAGTCAATGAGCACTCGGAGAGACTTAGATTGGTCTCCCAACAGCACAAGAGCAAAAAGGGGTGTGCGGGTGATAGGAATTAGGGAACTCCCAGTCTGACTCACCATAGTACTGGTACCCACTAGAGACAAGGGTTTCCTAATAGGGCAGGTAGCTATAAAATCCACCGTGTAGTCTGCCACACTACGGGAGTTTTGACGCAAGTCAAGCAATTTGCTGGCTGCCTTTCTCCCAGATACCGGAGACTCAAAAACTTCTCACCTCTGCAATGAATTCCTCCAAATACCCGCAAATGGCAGATTGTTGTTCCCAAACTGCCGAAGCCCAGGAGAGCGCCCTTCCTGACATTAGTGTAATTATATACGCTATCTCTGATCGGTCTGAAGAAAACGAAGATGGCTATAGCTAAAAAATAAGCGAGCACTGAGAAAGAAAACCTCGGCAGGCACCAGGATTCCCCGAATATCGCTCTGGAGGAGGGAAACAGGGTTCACGGGGAGTCGGGATAGGCTATACCAACTCAACACAGATAGGGGGAAAAAATTACTGGGTGGTTGTTTTTTTTTTGGTTGAGGTGGCAGACAGTCTGAGCCAACGCCATGATTTGCTCCATAATAGCCTTAAACCCATGGTCGTGGCATTCCGTCAAGGAACTCAGCCCTTCCAAAAGGCCCTGTAGCAACTCCTGATGTCTCCCAATGGTGGCTCCCTGTAGGGAGACAGCGTGGTGGAGCTGGTCCAAGTCTGCTGGGTCTGTCATGGCCAGTTCGTACTATCATGATACAAGGCGAGACCCAAATGCAGACACAGGAGGCAGATTGTTGGAGTCTTACAATGATTATTAATCCAAAGGGGTAGGCAAGAGAATGGTCGTGGACAGGCAAAAGGTCAAAACCAGATCAGAGTCCATGAGATACAGAGTGGCAGACAGGCTCGTGGTCAAGGCAGGCAGAATGGTCAGGCAGGCGGGTACAAAGTCCAGAAACAGGCAAGGGTCAAAACCAGGAGGATGAGAAAAAGGAGAATGCAAAAAGCAGGAGAATGGGAAAAACACTGGTTGACTTGGAAACGTACAGGACGAACTGGCACAGAGAGACAGGAAACACAGTGATAAATACATTGTGGGAAAGAAGCGACACCTGGAGGGGATGGAGACAATAACGAGGACAGGTGAAACTGACCAGGGTGTGACAGACTGTTGAACGGTGTGTCCAAAATGGCACTCTATTCCCTATATAGTGCACTACTTTTGACCTGAGCCATAGGGTGCTATTTCAGACACAACCCCAGTTCACATATTGAAAGAATGCATTGTTGTGTTAGGGAGGTGCACATTATGATAATATACTCAAATGTAACTATAAATCAATCAAAACAAAGGGTACCCCACTTTATTTGGATAGCCCCCTAAACATGGTCTACAAATGCTCAAAATATCCACAAACTATCAACTGCAACTCTGTTAATTTGAAATACAACAACATGCAAGAATTAGAGCTAGAGTTAGGGTTAGTGGATAGCTAGTTTAGTTTGTTGAATATCTATAAACCATCTATATATCTTAACTGTCCAGTGTTTCCAAATTTCTATGAAATATATTTATATATAATTATATAATTATTTTAAATATGAGTGAAATAGTTTTCCATCCAACAAAATGGGAATTAAGTAGGTTAAAAAGCAACTTTTCTGTGTTGGAAGGGTGTGGGCATATACCAGTCATAAAAAATATGAGTTTGAGTAGACAGCTGATTGGCCAGCTCATCCTCTTCAGGAAGATGACATCATCATTTACGAGGAAATGGCAAACATTTTTTTAAATGTCTGTTTGAGATACGAGTTTGAAGTGGGATTTGTGAAGTGTTTTTTTAATCCAATTTATGCTTTGGCCACAAATACAAGTATAGGATGAATCAACAACATTATTTGGGAATGAATTAACATAATATTAACTTTTAAAAATTAGATTTTCACTGGACAGTTACTTTAAATAACGTACCAAAGTTAATATACTCAGCAAAAAAAGAAACGTCCCTTTTTCAGGACCCTGTCTTTCAAAGATAATTCGGAAAAATCCAATTAACTTCACAGATCTTCATTGTAAAGGGTTTAAACACTGTTTCCCATGCTTGTTCAATGAACCATAAACAATTAATGAACATGCACCCGTGGAACGGTCGTTAAGACACCTTCAGCTTACAGACGGTAGGCAATTAAGGTCACAGTTATGAAAACTTAGGACACTAAAGAGATCTTTCTACTGACTCTGAAAAACACCAAAAGAAAGATGCCCAGGGTCCCTGCTCATCTGCGTGAATGTGCCTTAGGCATGCTGCAAGGAGGTGTGAGGACTGCAGATGTGGCCAGGGCAATAAATTGCAATGTCCTTACTGTGAGACGCCTAAGACAGCGCTACTGGGGGAGAGGACGGACAGCTGATCGTCCTCGCAGTGGCAGACCACGTGTAATAACACCTGCACAGGATCGGTACATCCGAACATGACACCTGCGCAGGATGGCGGCAACAACAACTGCCCAAGTTACACCAGGAATGCACAATCGCTCCATCAGTGCTCAGACTGTCCGCAATAGGCTGAGAGAGGCTGGGCTGAGGGCGTATAGGCCGGTTGTAAGGCAGGTCCTCACCAGACATCCCCGGCAACAACGTCGCCTATAGGCACATACCCACCATCGCTGGACCAGACAGAATTGGCAAAAAGTGCTCTTCACTGACGAGTCGCGGTTTTGTCTCACCAGGGGTGATGGTCGGAATCATGTTTATCGTTGAAGGAATGAGCGTTACACTGAGGCCTGTACTCTGGAGCGGGATCAATTTGGAGGTGGAGGGTCCGTCATGGTCTGGGGCGGTGTCACAGCATCATCAGACTGAGCCTGTCATTACAGGCAATCTCAATGCTGTGCGTTACAGGGAAGACATCCTCCTCCCTTATGTGGTACCCTTCCTGCAGGCTCATCCTAACATGACACTGCAGCATGACGGGCTGTTGGTGGTAGGTGCATCCAATTCAGCTGCCCTGCGTGCCGGGTAGGTAAACTTGCCATTTAATGTGTCTGAAGGTAGGCCTGGAGAGGAAATCAAGTGCATTATGCCACCGCTGGCCAATCAGATTGCTCAGGTGACCGATTCTGCAGTAACCTAGCAGGCATAAAAGAAAACTATGGCAAATTTAATAATGTAAGATTCCTAACGTTTAAAACCACGAGAGAGACTGTCAATGAATACAGCAAAGAGCTGCTGTTTTTGAGTGAGTTAATGTTTAAGTTCTTACTCAGCACTGTCAACACTTTGTATTTAACACTTTTATAACCCATAAAATGCACGTTCTTCCTATTTCCACTCAGCTACAACAAGCAGTGCAGCAGTAATGAATGAATAGGAAAGTGTATATAGGCTTGCGTTGTTGTTATTATTAGCGGCTTGGGTCTTTTGTAATATCAAGGAATATTTTACTTTCTCTGTTCATAGCAGTAACAACATGGATTTGTGCGGTGCGACCCGAGTTTCACCATCAGCTGGAAGACGGTGTCCCTTTTTGGTCAGTGTCAGTGGAGGAAAGGGAGAGCGGAGGGATGTTGAGAGATGTCCCTCACTCTGCTGCTCTTTCCCTCCGCTGAGACTGACCATCAGATGCAGGCACCATCAGCCCAGTAAAATAAAAAGCAAATTATTTAAACGTGTGCTCACTCAGCTGTGCCTCACAAGTAATACAACAATGTATATATTACCGGTGTGATCATATAGCCTACCTCAAATTTTGAAATATAATTTTAAAAGAATGTCCTGAACAACAATGCATTGGCAGGCAAATTCATGCAAAGCCAGTATGCTGTTTTAATGTATTGAGCCTTTAGCTTACTGCACAAACCTCATTGCAACAGTACTGTTTTTAATTGGTTATTGTTGCATAGGCTTACATTTTTTAAGTCATGTTAATAAAAAGCGGTAGATCTCGGCATGCATTTTCACTCAGAATGTGATCTTGACTCAGAAAAGGGTGGTGACCACTGCAATAAACTGAAGGATCATAAATGTTTGTTTGAAAGGGGTTGTATTAGTCTGTAGAGTCGTTTGCCTTGGTTGTTTTTCAATAATGGGTGAAACTCTCCTCGGTTGTTTCTTTTCAGAGCCGAGTGGTATGCCAGGGGGAGTTTGGGCCAGAAGTGTTTCCGCCTCAGAAATTGAAGTGAATTGGCAGGCTCTATCCTTTACTCCTGAAAGAGTTCTCGGCTACGAGGTATATTTCCTGTTTTAAATGTAAATGAAACAGCGAGTTTGTGCAACACAATTACAATGCCTGTCGTCACCCACAGTGTACCTCAAAGCCTCAACTTCAAAACGTCATGTTTCCATGGTAACGGCTGATTTAATTGGATGACTTGTGTGGTAAATTATACAGGCCTTCACAGCAGCATCCCGAGAGCACTTTGGCCCTTTTAAAGAATACAAAGCAAAATGCTGATCTACCTGCTTTTTTACTTCCTGTCACCTGTACTCAACACCACAAACACATAATACAGACTGTGTTTTTGGGCCAGAAACACCAAACCAGGGCTGCCAACTTTTGAAGATAGGAAATCTCACTCCAAGCTACCATAAATCCACCCAAAAGCAAATTTTCTGCAATTCTGAATATTTTCACACAGCTTTGGCCATGACCAGGGTGGAATAATTTTTAAAAAAATCAGGATTCGTTTTAAAATTTAATACACACTCAAATCTCAACGACTTCGTTTTAAGTTACTTTAAGATTATTTGTACATGAAATTTGGAGACTGCCAACTGGTGGAAAATGCTAACATTAACGGTTGGTGGCCGTGGCTAACCATAGGATGGATTGGAGTCTCCCCTTGTTCATAAGAAATAAACAAGTTAAAATGTAATTAAATTGGTGAACTATCCCTTTAAAATAGGAATGTAGAAATTCATGCATAGAGGAAGCTCCCCAAGAAGGTTGGCCACCCCTGATCTATGTCTTCCAAATACTGGGGATTTGAACATGTGACATTTGATTTCTACAAATTACCCCACATTCAAAAAGATCTAATGAATATCAATCTTCAGGTGGTTGAGGCTGATTTTCAAAACCTTTCTATCATCTTTCTGTACATAGGCAACATGTTTTGCATTCATACCTACCACATCTGTCTAGCAGCTTGTGCACAATACTAAAATGACAAAACAGGATATTTGGGACAAGGGGCATTTCAATATAACCTATTCTCATTTTATGACGTAACCTATATTCAGCACTGCCCATAAATGAGTACAAAAATTAATAGCCCTCATTGAATATCCCTCATTGAATTGTTAAAAAACCCCAAAAGATCCATTCAAAGACAAGTTGGCATATCAGATTTCACATTTAATTACACCAGCAAAATTGGTAAGAAGTGAAATAGTAAAACTATGGCGTATAACAGTAGTGTTCTTGCTAAGATAGGCACACCAATTAGTCTATATGTGACCGACCGGCTCAAATCGGTCTTATGTAACAAAATTTGAGATGTTTTTAAAATTAGAGTATCATACAATGGTGTATCATACACTACAGTTGAGGAACAATGGGAAAGTAATTTTGCTTTGAAAATTGATAAACATTTAAACTCACTTTTGAATCTTTTGGTACTAATACTGGAGAGCCCTTCAAAAAGACAGAAGCGTGCTGTATGGCAGACCAATCCGAACTCATCTCTCAGCATTTTCAGCCCACTCATTATCTTAGGGGGGGGCGGCAGGGTAGCCTAGTGGTTAGAGCATTGGGCTAGTAACCGGAAGGTTGCAAGTTCAAATCCCAGAGCTGACAAGGTACTCTGTCGTTCTGCCCCTGAACAGGCAGTTAACCCACTGTTCCTAGGCCGTCATTGAAAATAAGAATTTGTTCTTAACTGACTTGCCTGGTTAAATAAAGGTAAAAAAAAATTAAAAATTAGCCAATCATGGCTAGCGGGAAGGTTGGTGTTTTTTTAAGTGGCTAAACCAACTAGGCTCGTAATTGAACAATTTTATTCGTATTTACAGATGGCATACAGGTTTGTTATTAAGGCACATGAAAGTTCACATGTTCAGAAGGCATTTCTGCCAACAAAAAAAAGTTTATGTTCAAATGGCTCTCCTGTGAAGTAGTGACCTGCGACATACGCCTAGTTTCCTGAAGCGGCTCACGTATTTAGCCCATTGTAGGGGATGACTTAGACCAAATACAGTATTGTGAAAGACACTATGGATCTGGGCTAATGCAAGTGGTGAATTAAATCACTATGGTAGGCTATATTATTGCATGCTGTCAAAGGGAAGCATTTTGCGACAGGGGCAGGTTGTGACAGCAAATTCATTTGTTGATAATTATGTGTACAAAACAGTGCTACAAGTTGTTGTGCTGCTCTTTGACAATTGAGTTCATCAACTTTGTTCAGCGTAGAACGAAGGTGCCTGTCCAGTCTGTCGTGGCTGCCTTCCACAATTGTGGGAGGTGTTTCTTTACAAACACGTATCCAATCACCATTTGTACCTGACCCTTACTAAACCAATCACAAGCCTCAATGTGAAGTGGTTCACAGTGCGATGGCAGGAGGCTGAAGTATCTCCCAGGTTGAGATGCCGCGGTTGAAATGTGAATGAACTGAATATACACTGGATTAAATAGAAAATAAAAGCAGTACTTTTTTCAATGCGTGAGAAATAAGAGGTGTGGCGTGTGAAGAGGATCAAATGTGTGTGTCTCACTCCAAAATGCCTGAGAGTTGGCAGCACTGCCCTAAACTTAACCTTAAACCTAACCTTTACCAAGTTCTTGCTTAAAGTTTCACCCTTCGGGATTCATGAAAATAATTACCTTAAGCGAGGCGGGAGTAAAAGGCATATAGCCAACCAGAGCTCAGATATTAGCATAAACCAAATCCCCAGTTTGAGATGTCTCCATATGTCCACAAGTCTGTAGCATTGGATGGTTGTTTATTCAGTGTGTCAATGTGTTTGCTTCTGTCCCTATTCAAGTAATACATGAAAAGATAAACTCCCATTTCCTCCAATTTCAACAGGTGGTGTACTGGGAGGATGACACCAAGCCAGAGACGATGGGGAAAGTGAGGGTACCTGGGAGTCAAACATCGGTCACTGTTAGTGGCTTAGGGCGAAACACTCAGTATTTTCTCACAGTCAGCGCTTTCAACACAGCTGGTACTGGCCCTTTCCTCCCCGCCATCAACGCCACCACCAAGAAATCACGTAGGTGTCTTGAACACACTACAATACTGGCCTAGACGGTCAATGGAGGGAATTCCATCAATTGCTCAGCAAAAGGGAAAATGTATTAATAAACTAGACAAATGTGTTGTGGACAGAGGATTAGTGTTCACCATTCTTTTTAATTAATGCCAAGTGGGGAGGACAGAGGAGGGCGTTAACGTATTTCAGCACGTTTACTTTTTGTCACGGCAGTGGTTGGGAAATAGCTCTTATTTAAAGGGTACATTTTAACTGCATGGTGGGTAGCTGTCAGGAGAAAAATGTGTAGAGTAGAATGAGCCAAGCCATAGAGACACTATGACTGGTGAAGATGACTGGGTGAGGTCATGACTGGTTATGGTAACATACAAAGAAACTTAACGACAGAATGCTGCTTGTGTCCAACAGCACCCAGACAACCTCCTCTAAATGTTGAGTGGACCTTGATTGGCTCCCAGATCACTATATACTGGGAGCCGGTGGTAGCCATGGAAACAGAGTCAGAGGTCACCGGTTACCAAGTGAGTTCATATTATCCTCAAACTTACCACTTATTTCCAAACTAGTAATGGCAAATTAGTCCAGCTACATATGTATCAATATCTGCTGTACTACATATTTCTGCTGTACCTACATATTTTAGTTATTTCTGATACATGTCCAGGAAGAATCACATACCTTGTGTGGTCGTCTGGTCCATCACCCAGTATAGTTTCTAATGATAAATCCCATCCTAATTTTTCACCATTCAACTTGCTGATTATGAAGAATGCTACTCCATGTTTTCTATTTTCAGCTGTCTTACAGGAGTCTGAAACATAAGGAAGAGAACATGCTCTTGACAAACAATTCCACAGCCGAGCTGACCCTCGTTGACAATGAAGACTATGTCATCCACATAAGGTCGCTGAGCGAGGGAGGGCTTGGCCCAGCCACAGATCCCATCCGCATCCACAAACTAAGTAAGCTGCTCATCATGTAAAGCATTAACTGATCTGGGTTCAGCGAAAATATACAGTACCAGTCAAAAGTTTGGAAACACCTACTCATTCAAGGGTTTTTCTTTATTTGAACTATTTTCTCCATTGTAGAATAATAGTGAAGACATCAAAACTGAAATAACAGATATGGAATCATGTAGTAACCAAAGAAGTGTTAAACCAAATAAAATATATTTTACATTTTAGATTCTTCAAAGTAGCCAACCTTTGCCTTGATGACAGCTTTGCACACTCTTGGCATTATTTCAACCAGCTTCAACTGGAATGCTTTTCGAACAGCCTTGAAGGAGTTCCCACCTACACTGAGCACGTGTTGGCTGCTTTTCCTTCCTCTGCGGTCCGACTCATCCCAAGCCATCTCAAATGGGTTGAAGTCGGGTGATTGTGGAGGCCAGGTCATCTGATGTAGCCCTCCATCATTCTCCTTCTTGGTCAAATAGCCCTTACACAGCCTGGAGGTGTGTTGGGTCATTGTCCTGTTGAAAAACAAATGATAGTCCCACTAAGCCCAAACCAGATGGGATGGTGTATCGCTGCAGAATGCTGTGGTAGCCATGCTGGTTAAGTGTGCCTTGAATTCATAATAAATCACTGAGAGTGTCACCAGCAAAGCACTCCACACCATCACACCTCCTCCTCCATGCTTCACGGTGGGAACCACACATGCGGAGATCATCCGTTCACCTACTCTGCGTCTCACAAAGACATGGCAGTTGGAATCAAAAATCTAAGATTTGAAATCATCAGACCAAAAGCCAGATTTCCACTGGTCTAATGTCCATTGCATGTGTTTCTTGGCCCAAGGAAGTCCCTTCTTCTTATTGGTGTCCTTTAGTAGTGTTTTTTTTGCAACAATTAGACTATGAAGGCCTGATTCACGCAGTCTCCTCTGAACAGTTGATGTTAAGATGTGTCTGTTACTTGAACTCTGTGAAGCATTTATTTGGGCTGCAATTTCTGAGGCTGGAAACTCTAATGAACTTATCCTCTGCAGCAGAGGTAACTCTCTGGGTATTCCTTTCCTGTGGTGGTCCTCATGAGAGCCAGTTTCGTCATAGCACTTGATGGTTTTTGCGACAGCACTTGAAGAAGCTTTTAAAGTTCTTGAAATTTTCCAGATTGACCTTCATGGCTTAAAGTTATGATGGACTGTCGTTTCTCTTTGCTTATTTGAGCTGTTCTTGCCATAATATGGACTTGGTCATTTACCAAATAGGGCTATCTTCTGTATACCAACCCTACCTGGTCACAACACAACTGATTGGCTCAAACGCATTAAGTAACTTTTAACAAGGCACATGCATTCCAGGTGACTTCCTCATGAAGCTGGTTGAGAGTATGCAAAGCTGTCATCAAGGCAACACTTTTTTGGTTACTACACGATTCCATGTGTTATTCCATAGTTTTGATGTCTTCACTATTATTCTACAATATAAAAAATAGTACAAATAAAGAAAAACCCTTGAATGAGTAGGTGTATCCAAACTTCTGACTGGTACAGTATTTGTTAATGAAGATATTAACAAAATACGATAGGCCCTTGGACAAACTTAATGTGACATAATGTGATGTTTCAATCCCCATCGGGACAGGGGCAGGTTATTAGAAATGGATGGATCTTGGAAATATGTGTAGACCGTGTGTGGTGATTCAAAGAAGAGATTGACCGGAGTCTTTCGTAGATTTAATACGTTCTGCTCACAAAGGAGAAGCAAGTTCAGAGGGACCAAGAGTCTTGTCTCAGCTTATATCTAAAACGAGTTATATATCTATATTATGTGAGTGCATATTGCCATTCTATTACCATCAGGTTGTTACAGCTGAGATGGCCCTGGAAACACTATTTCCATCAAGATGAAAACAGTTTTTCAACCGTTTTTCTCTAGATTAAGTCATTTAGGAACTTGATAACCTAGCCAAGACAGTTTGTCCTCCTGTGACTGCCCTCTTTTGGGCTCCGCAGTCTCATATTTTGCTGAAATATGCAGCACAATCTATCTATGTCACTAAGTTTCACTTCCCTTCTCACTGGATACTATATTACCTTCCTGGGAGACTGCAGGAGGAGACCTCTTCCTTTCCTTTAAATGCTAATTAGAGGTTCAAGCAGCGAAGCTCGCTTGGGGCCCACAAAAGGCTAAAGCAGGCACTGTTTATTGTTTTTGTTGAAGTTCATTATTAGGAGTTCGAGCAGCAAAGCTTTGAGAAATCCTATTGTCATTATTTTTAAACCGGTTCTTCCATCACAGAAAATGTACATGCAAATGTCTGTGAGATGGTAAGGCCTAGAAGGGTGCATCTTGGCATGATGGTAAAGGCTTATAGTCCACACCCTCTCATGCAATGCCATGCCAGTTAGCCAGATGGTGGCGCAATAACACACAATTGAAAATGCCCCTCACCCCGTTTGACCTAGAGTCGCAAAGTACATACGTGGATGGTCAGTCATTGTATACATAGCTCTGTCTATGAATCTGAGAGTGGTTACATTTCTCCAGGCCCATCCCTCAGCTTTTTACCAAAACAGAGGCGGGGTGACCGCTCTGTTATTGTTTCAACTAAGGCTTCTAGCTTTAAGGAGTACAGAAGTAGCTCATCGAGAATCTCATTTTGTCCGGATAATGGTGCTGTGGTGCCATGAGTTTTGAACCCAGCTATGGTTGCTTTCAGCTATATTTTGTCATATTGATATTCTGTGTTGAGCCACTGAAAAGGATGGAGAGGATTGCATTCTAAACTGGCCTTATTTATTACATTTATTTTCAGATACGAAGTGTGTGTCCCCCTCTATTTTTTTATATTTGTTTTGTCTGAAAATAAAGAAATAAAGAGCCTGTATTTGTACTTTTTGTTTTCCTTTAACACCTATTTTGTGTGGAAGCACAAACCGTATTAGGGCGAAGCAAATTTTCTTCAAATTTGCCCTATTTTTTTCTCTTGAGTCAGCTTTCATTTGGTCTTAATTGTTATATTTGATTATGTAACATACTGTGTTGAAGGCATGTGTCAATTAGCTAGGGATGTATATTAATAGGAATGCATTATTATTCATGTGAAAATTACATGGGTGGTGCAAGTTGGTTTAGAGGTAGTGCTGCCAACTCTGGACTACATATATCGCCCCTGGAGACCATGGTTCGATTCCCTAGTCCCACCCCTTCACCTTTCGATTTGTCTGCATCTCATAACTGGTATCTATCACTCTATTATATATCATTTTAAAAAAGAACAAAAATAGGAGGGACAAAAACACAAAAATAACATTACATGGGGCAAATAACTATGTTGAGGTATCATCTCTCTCTGTTTCGTAAATCCTTAATGTTGGTGTTGTGCTTTGTTCTAGGTATGAGTGCTCGAGGCTCGAAGGCCTGGAGTCTGAACACATCCCCTGTCTCTCTGCTCCTCAGCATCGCATTTTCAACATTCAGGTCTACATCGTGACAGAATGTCAGGCTACTATCTGGTTTACAGATCAAATAAGCTGTCTCTGCTCCATTCCAAATGACCCATCTACAATTATCATTTTTCTAACTGTGTGAAAGTAATGGTAGAGACCATCCATTTTGGAGGCAAGACAATAAGCGCATTCATTTGGGAATTTGTGAAGAAATTTTTGTTGTTGTTTGGGCACATGTTTTGATGAACATTGTGTTTGTTCAAGTGCTGTCAACTTCTGAAGGTATCTATTTGGATTGTACATTTTAGGTGGATGTTCAGATGAATGCGCTATTCTGACTTTTTGGAGCCCTGAATGATACAAATGCCTTACTTCCATTCATGTGCCAAAGTAGTTTGAATCGTTTAGTTGTAGGCTAAATGTTAAGCTAGCAATGCCATGCTTTTTTCCCCTTCATATTTTCATTTGTAATTAAACCATGTCACACTCAAAGCTAGTTATGAAAGTTATTACCTATGGTAATAATACTTGTCATTTAAACTTTCAAGGTTGCGATATGAAGTTTACTTTTGTAATTTTGACGTACTCTGAGGTGGCCATCGAAGCAAAAACTTTTACTGGTGTTTGGCTGAGCCAAGTTAAGTTCTCTTGCTTACTCATTGAGTAGACACAACCATTTGCCTGTGCCTGTGCCTTTGAAGATCTGTGTAAGAGTGTGACAAAGAAAATCGCTTCACTTGACTTATAGTCAGTGTTGTGCAGCATTTCAGAGCTCTTTAAGTGATCATTATCGTATAATTATGTGCTACATGAAACCCATAAGACGAGAGCGGCTTGAGAGAGTGCAAGCCATTTTCTCAATGTTTTCATTTTGTCATTGTGGTAGAGACTTGATTGTATCACGAGGGCTCCTTACAACTATAATGAGCCAAAATCTAAAAACTGACCTTACAGTGGATGGATAGATTGCATTTAATAGGAGGACTGTCTTTACCACACCTCACCCACTACCAATATGACACCCACCTGGGTGATGCCCGGCAGCCATTTTGTGCCAGAGTGCTCGCCCGTTGCGTGGTGAAAATGGTGCCAAATGTGCCAGTCTGACATTGAAATTGAGCCACTAGCTGAGACCCAAGCAGACAAAGTCATTCACCCCCAAGAAAATCCATGGAGCCTTACTGTATATGGAACTCATGCATGACATTGACTTATAGTCAGCTGTGTTAAATATGTACTAGACTTGCCTATCATTTGTTCAAGGTTCAATTAGCCTTTTCTTGAAACTTATGTATTGTATTATAGGCCCTACATATTTTTCAGTGTAGCCTCAACTGCTCAGGTGTTCGGTCTTTTACACACCAACTTCACTGGTCATAAAGCAGAGAGCAGCTATATCAGACGGCTGACAGCACATGATACAGTGGTCTATTTAATGCTCTGACTTGACAAATGAAAAGTCTGATATCTGCCATGATTTAGCAGCAATTAAAACATATTAATAAATTAGAGTGAGCCTAGGGGCCTCTATGGGAAAGGGCATAGGACTAATGGTTCTATGACACCACAGAAGATTAATGTATCAGGATTCAGTGAGAGGAGCTAAATCAGAACGATTCCATCAGGATGGAAATATGGTTGTGTGTGTGTGTGTGTGTGTGTGTGTGTGTGTGTGTGTGTGTTAATAGATGCATATTACCGTGCTTCTCTGTGTGTCGCAGATCAAATCAAACTTTATTTGTCACATAATGCCGAATAAAACAAGTTTAGACCTTACCGTGAAATGCTTACTTACAAGCCCTTAACCAACAGTGCAGTTCAAGAAGAGTTAAGAAAATATTTACCAAATTAACTAAAGTAAAAAATGTAATAAAAAAATAATAAAAAGATGACGGTGTCTTTTGGAAGGCCAGTGAGTCATTTTTATAAAGCCCCAAATAATTTATTGTACTGGCAATCAAACATTTGGGAAATTTTTGTGCCCACTTTCAAATAGAATAACAACACCATGAAGTTGCACATCTGCAATGGTGTAAACTGAGTTGTGTTTATTAAGCACCAAATGGAAGAAAACTAACTCAAACATGGTGGGACTACCTGGACTAAGAAAGGCTTCTTTTCACTACCCATTGCAAAATGTTTTCCATTGCGTGCCCTAATGAGCACGATCCAAGTTCAACCGATACGTTTAAAAAAGGCAACAGTTGTAAAGGGCTTTGTTGGATGATAAGATCAGATCTCATTACCACTGCTGGCAACTTAAAGAGAGCTGTCTTTGAGTAATGTGTTTTTGTTGATATGCTTGTTTTCGTGGCTTTCTCGTGGTTCTGTACACTCTCAGTTTTATTTCATTACAAACCAACCAGTGTTTACAAAGAAACTGTATCTTTATGACTGATTTCAATGTTTAACTGATTAGAAACTCACAATATACAGTCTATGAACTTTGTGTCCTTGATGCAGAAAGGTCACCTCCATCTTTGTTTTGTAATGTATACAGTAAGTACTGTGGAGATCTTGTTTTTTTTATGTTTGATTATATGCTTTTTTAGTTTTGACAATTCTACACAAAGGTTAAGTGTTGCTTTAAAGAGATAAACATATAAGTTCTAACTTGTTTAGAAATACATTTTGATTGCTCTGTCGCTCCCATGTACTATGATATGGACCAATGCCCTCAAAGGGGTTTAAAACCGTGAAGGAAACTTCCATTTGATTTGTCTCCAAAATGCAATATTAATTTTGAATGCAATCCCCATTCAATTCAACAATTCTTAACTATACCAGAGTGATATTGTGACAATTTGGTCAACGGGCAGCAAAGTTTTCCCTTATGAATGGTACTAGGAAAACCGATCATCTGTTTTTTATAGCACTATATTTGTACAACATGATTCAAACTTACTGAGCTTGACTAATGCATTATTAAAAGGAAAGACTGACACCAAACAGTACTGTATAGTTAATTGGTCACCTATAATGCCAGTCTTTCGTGACAAAAAAGTTTAGGGGCTGTGGTTAGCAACACTTGGTCTTTATGTTTCACACTGCAGTATTAAAACAATGTTAAGTGATCTCCATGAGATTGTATCAAGAATGTTTTCACGATGAAAAGTAATTGGCTGATCTTGTATACTGAATCTGTGCATGTACAATATTGTTTGGTGCATTTATGTTTTCTAAAACAAAAAATTAAAGGAAAACGATTTACAGAGGATTTTCTCTTCAGTGTTGTTGTTGAGTTGTGTGAATTATATTGTATAATAGCAGTCTACTTTGACCAAGAAAGTAGAATAGTCTGTATTTATTTCATTCATAGTTTTTTTCTGATTTGTCCAACTACTGATATTGGTCTGCTGACATTGAACAGTTGACCAAAGGATCCTTCCATAGAGTACACATGAGTGCACCATTAAAGACTTTGTTCTGTGTCTTCCTATTTTTAAAAGATGAACTAGATTTTTGACATATGCACATAGACATTGCATAACTGCAATCACAAGAAAATGATAGTACTGGACACAAGCATAATGCTACTATAATAACAATTTTTCAGGATTACAGCCATGTGTCCATTAATCTCGGTTAAAGCAGAACAAAAGTCTTGCGTAGTTGGTCAGATGTTCGGTTAAATTCTGGGTCCAGAAGAGATAGAACGTCTCCACCCTCTCTTTTGCAAGTTACCCGCAAGTCTATGGGCCAAATTTCTCCTACCCTTCCGAAATTAGAAAAATGCAGGTTGCGTTCGACTGCTTAGACGTTGCCAGATCTAGCAAAGCCTGTATAGGTATTTTACCTATCAGCTAACCATATCATATATTATAGCAATCTGTCGGTCAATGACACGGTCGATACCGTGGCATGCAACCATTGGTTGATGATGCAACGTCTAAGCAGTGGAACGCGACCGCTAACACCTGCGCAATCTTGATTTCTCCAAAGCACTGGAACTAACGCTGCTCGTTATCTCCCGTTGCATCATGATAATCTACCATCTATGGATCTACAGTACAATTTATGGTTACATAGTCTGTCCACGAAAGTCTTTTTTTGTTATATTTTTTTTCTTACATTTTAATTGTCTGACATGTTACTGTATCGTTAGGATCTAGTAACATAAGCATTGTGCTGCTCCCGCTATAATTACTGCTAAACCAATACACTTTTTTGATTTGATTTATGTGTCCAATGTTCAAGTCCAGCCCCTTTCCTCTCACAAACAGCATATGAAGGTACTCTATGTGCTAAAATATCTATCAACCCAGTGTTGCAGAGACGCTTTTTTAAATGTCCAATGCAGCCGTTTTTATCTCAATATCAAATATTTTTCGGGTAACAATTAAGTACCTTACAGTGATCGTTTAATAATAAAAAAAACATAGTAAAAAAACAAACAAAATAGTTTCTTAGAAAAAAAGCGATTTCTCTAGCAAGAATTTTGCTAGGACTGTCTGGGAGTGGTCTTAGGGCTCCCGAGTGGCGCAGCGGTCAAAGGCACTGCATCTCAGTGCTAGAGGTGTCACTACAAACCCTGGTTTGATTCCAGGCTGTATCACAACTGGCTGTGATTAGGAGTCCCATAGGACTCTGTGCACAATTGGCCCAACTTCGTTAGGGTTTGGCTGGGGTAGGCCGTCATTGTAAATAAGAATCTGTTAACGGACTTGCCTGGTTAAATAAAATAGTTAGGAAGGGAAAACTGAAAACTAGCTGTAATTGGCAGAGAGGTTTGGAACTCTTTCATATTGTTGTATTAAATAATTTACTGCCTGGTGATGTCAACAGGCAGGCCAAAGGTCCATCCCACCGAAACAGGCTGACATTTCAGGCAATCTTTTCAAACAGCTCTTACACTAAAAGGGCATTATCAAAATCTTCACAATTTCACAGTACAATCCAAACCGTATAGTGTGGAAATATATATAAAACACAAGAAAATCTATTTAAGATAAGAGAAAAGGACCCTGTACAAAGATCAATATGAAGAGGAATGGAAGAGAAAAGTTCTCTCCACACACCACAGATCCAAATAATGACTTGTCAATGTCCAGAGCGCTGCACTGCACATGCTATTGATCAGTGGATCAAAAGGAGCCCACTTTAACACCTGAAAGACCATTGCTCCTGTACCCAAGAAAGCGAAGGTAATTGAACTAAATGACTATCGCCCCATAGCACTCACTTCTGTCATCATTAAGTGTTTTGAGAGGCTAGTTAAGGACCATATCTCCTCCACCTTATCCGACACCCTAGACCTACTACAATTCTCATACCGCCCCAAAAGATCCAAGGACGATGCAATCGCCATTGCACTGCACACTGCCTTTTATTGTCCCCAGCACAAGGTGCACGTGTGTAATCATCACACTGTTTAATGAGCTTCTTGATATGACACACCTGTCAGGTGGATGTATTGTTTTGTGAAATGAGAAATGCTCACTAACAGCGATGTAAACAAATTTGTGCACAAAATTTGAGAGGAATAAGCTTTTTGTGTGTGTGGAAAATATACAGTATACTGTATATTACCGACTGACATTGCTCATTCTGATATTTCCTAATTTCTTATTATTTACTTGATTATGGATTATGTGTTTATTGTTTTGTATTTCCAGGTATTACTGCTGTTGGAGCTAGAAATACAAGCATTTCGCTGTATCTACGATAACAACTGCAAATCTGTGTACATTTTGATATACATGGAGGAAGATGGGGACAATTCTCAGATGAACACTGCCATCCGCTGGTACAATCTTCTAATTACAACAGCCTTGTGGACTTGTGTGAGGAGAGAAATAGAAGCAGGGTCCGCAAAAATAGGCCCGCCCTTTAATTAACCTATGCCTACACAAAGCGTAACAAAATATTTGTGCAGTTCACAGTAGTGCCAACACAGGGTGGGTGCAAGTTGATAGATCATAGGCTATTGAGCAGTGGGAGATGGGGGACAGGACAAACAATTTTAGGGTTATTTTACTAAGGGCACTCTAGTCATTTGGGGGGTTTTAATTGTATGTGAGTGATATATGCTATATATATTTTTCAAAGTTACTCAAAACAACTAAAATATGGTGCGTTCTGTCGCTGCTCTATACTCCAGTCCGGTTAGTGGCGCTATTGCTCATCTAATGTTAGTGTTACCCATAAAACCCAACGGTGAAGAAGAAAAACCAAGCGCGGTTGTTTCCTGCCACTCGCATGTACAGACATTAGAGATGGATTCTTCAAACAGTGACAAACAAAATAATAATCAATCTGTTAACGAAGACCCAGCTGGTGTGGACAACGAATTTTGTCCCGGTTTCAAGGATGTGGATGCATTTGTGAAGGTAGTGCTGACTAACGAGTTGTACTGTGTCTGCAGCATGTAAAACGTGGAACAGCTAACGTTAGCTAACTAGCTATATGTCTCCTAATAGTAGCTTCAGCTACGTTAGCAAGCCTAACTAATGTTTTAACATGGATTCTAACAAAAAATAATTCGTACACAACATAAGCAAGAGCTTTGTCTCGGGTGTTCAGGATGGTCACGCCAGGTTCCACTTCTCGCTAGCGAGAATCCTCTCACAGTAATACCAGAGAGGCCCAACTCAGCGTAAAACCTGTCTCCCTCAGCCACCAGCAGGTGGAGTTGTTTCGACAAGCAAGGATATTTTGTGTAGAAGTCAATGAGAATATCACATTGGGTCAACAACAACAACAACATATATGACTTATTTTCTACGTGAGGTTGGTTTATTTACTCAAATAGAAGTTTCGCAATGCTTAAGTAGTTAAGAGTGTACTGCTGTAAGTAAGACACGTGACATCCCAGAAACTGAGAAAAAACCCTTTCGGAGTTGTCTGAGATTGCTATTCATGGTATGAGGCTAGTAGCATTTAACCATGTATCTTGTCAGTATATACATCTTTGGTGACGCTAGCTAGCTGCATTATGCATAAAGGTAATTTTAACTTTGACTAATCCTTACCCTTTCTTTCTCTTCTATAGTATGGACTGGGCACTGTCGTAGCAGCTACTAAGGCATCTGCCAGTCTACCGCAAGTAGGGGATGAATATGACTTATATCGCAGCTTTCCGGGATTTCAAGAATTCTGTGAAACTCAAGGAGATGGACTGTTGCATTGGTGAGTAATAATTTGTAACCCCGTAATGCATTGCTTTATTTCACAGGAGGTGCAGGTGCCATAAGTGGGGAGGATGGGATCATAGTAATGACTTGAATGGAATTCATGAAATCTTATCGAACTCATGGTTTCCATACGTTTGATACCATTCCATTTACTCCAGTCATTATTATGAGCCTCTTCACATCATCAGGCCTGAATGCTGATTGGCTGACAGTCATGGTATATCAGACCATATACCACGGGTATAATTTTTATTTATTTTTACTGCTCCAATTACTTTGGTAACCAGTTTATAATAGCAATAAGGCACCCTGGGTATTTGTGGTATATGGCCAATATACCACAGCTAAGGTAAGAAAATAAGAAAATGGCCCTTGGCTGTGGTCGGGCCACATGTACATACTGGTAAAGTAGTACTGGATTGTAAACAGTTTGACATTGCTGCCAAGAAAAATGGTTGGCATAAGTCGCTCATGCACTATCTTCCCAACATGTTTGTCTTTTTCTTCCCATGGTCAGTATGAGTCAGATAATGCACCACCATGGCTGCAGAGCTCACATGAGAGACCGCAACAAACTGACGGGGTTGGAGGAAAGATTTGACTTGGTGGTTGACTCCAATGATGTCATTCTTGAGAAAGTGGTATGTATACCAAAGTGGCAGCATATTCTGAACTAATGACTTTTCTAATTCCCCATTATTTTGGGAATTATTCTGAAGTCAACACTTTTTAAAAATTGATTTTCAGGGTATTCTGCTTGATGATGCTGCCGGAGTCAACAGGAGCCAGCAACCTGTCATGCCCGCAGGTTTTCAGCCCCCTAAGATCGTCGTATCCAGTTGGAATCGTAAGGTGCAGAAACAAAGCTTCTTGGCACAGGGGCCACAAAATAACAAACCTTTCAGAACTATTGTCTAAACATCACAACTGTTATCATGGTTACTCCATACATATCAGTGTGAAAGAAGTCGCTGTAAAAAAAGACGCAATAATCTCTACCAGACAGAATGTTGATAAACATTTAAACATCCACTGCCGTTCCTAAGTTTAGGGATCACTTAGAAATGTCATTGTTTTTTAAAGAAAAGCAAATTTTTTGTCCATTAAAATAACATCAAATTGATCAAATCTAGTGTAAACATTCATTTTGTAAATTACTATTGTAGTTGGAAACGGCAGATTCTTTTTAATGAAATATCTCCATTTATCAGCAACCAACACCACCACTCCTGTGTTCCAATGGCACATTGTTAGCTAATCCAAGTTTATAATTTTATGTCTCGTTGATCATTAGAAAACCCTTTTGCAATTATGTTAGCACAGCTAACATAATAAACTGTTTTAATTAAAGTAGCAATAAAACTGGCCTTCTATAGACTAGTTGGGTATCTGGAGCATCAGCATTTGTGGGTTCGATTGCAGGCTCAAAATGACCAGAAACAAAGAACTTTCTTCAGAAACTAGTCAGTATATTCTTGTTCTGAGAAATGAGGGCTATTCCATGTGAGAAATTGCCAATAAACTGAAGGTCTTGTACAACGCTGTGTACTACTTCCTTCATAGAACAGCGCAAACTGGCTCTAACCAGAATAGAAAGAGGAGTGGGAGGCCCCGGTGCACAACTGAGTACATTAATGTCTAGTTTGAGAAAAACGCCTCGGTTTTCAGCTGTGCTAACATTTAATTTCAAAGGTGGTTTCTAATGATCAATTAGCCTTTTAAAATGATAAACTTGGATTAGCTAACACAACGTGCCATTGGAACACAGGAGTGATGGTTGCTGATAATGGGCATCTGTACGCCTAAGTAGATATTCCATTCAAAATCGTCCGTTTCCAGCTACAATAGTCGTTTACAACATTAACAATTTCTACATTGTATTTCTGATCAATTTGTGTTATTTCAATGGACTAAAATGTGCTTTTCTTTCAAAAAACAAGGACATTTATAAGTGACCCCGAACTTTTGAAAGCTAGTGTACTTTACCGGTTGTCCTTTTGGCGGTAGGAAGTGGAGATAAAAATGTCCACATCTAATGAAAAGTTAATGTTTATAACGTTGTTTGGAATGGTATGGTATTATTATTGATTGTTTTTTGTCTTTATTGAACAGGGGGGTGACTCTGGTTCTGGACGTAGTTCAGAGACATTCCGACTCCTCCAAGCCAAAAACGTCACCAGACCTCAGTTGAAATTCCGGGAAAAAGTTGACAATAGCAACACACCGTTTACTCCAAAGATCTTCGTCAAGCCCAATGCAATAAAACCACTTCCTTCATGTAGGTCGCGTTTGCCATAGTTTCAAATAAATTCAGTTGTAACATATTTTTGTGCCAACACTTTCCTGGTATTTAGAAATTACACATCAGCATTGTATTACCCAATATAATTGATTGTGTTCCATGTAGTTGCCAAAAATACAAAATGATTTACTAAAAAGTACCAATTAAATAAATTGTACATGCAATAATGAAGTGCGAAGAAGATGTCCATTGATTCCGTCTTTCCTGTTGTAGATTTTACCAACAAACACATTCGCAAAGAGAGACCAGAGGATTTGGATGTCCCTGCCGCCCTGGCTGATTTCATTCACCAGCAGAGAACTCAGGAGCATGTAGAAGACATGTAAGACATTCTAAGTCGATGTACTCTCTTGTTCCAAGGTTGAAATGTGCTAACATCCCATCTGACATTGCTATCATTTTTCCTCCATAGGTTCGCTCACCCATACCAATACGAACTGGATCACCTTGCGTTACCCGAGAATCTTCTGTCCAAGCCTGAACCCCAGGTAAATGGTTTGGTTAACACTTTATTTGAGGTATAGCGTCATAACTAGGATCCTGCGTTTTGAGCGATAAAATAACACTGCAGTTACCGGTATTTCAAGCATTATCTTGCTAGTGTCGCTGCAGGTAAAAGGTCAGAGGAAATGTTATTTACACAAGATGTCTCCAATCAATGTCTGGTTGTGCGTGTGTGTGTTTGGTGAGCGGATTGCCTGAGTCAGGGGAGGCTCTGTGAATCTTGATGATCGCACAAAACCTATTATTTAGCAGGGAATATTATTTGTAGATCAATGATTATACACCTCACTTTGAGTCCATTAAGAGTCAACTTGAGCAATCTAATTGTTAGTCTCATACACAGTTCACTGCAGATATAAAAGTACAGTAGTGTGTTTGTGCTAGCTCACTCAACATTGCAGTACAATATCAATAATATACAAAGGTCAAATAAAAATTAGGTATATACATAGTATTATAACTATGTGCACAATAGTATATACAGTACAAATTAATGTGCCATGACAAGTATGACTGTATACAAATATAAACTGGATAGTGTTTTGGCCGCGCAGTTGAATAAATAGTATAAAATAGAACAGCAGTATTGACTTTGTGGTTGTGTGCTTGAGTGGAGAGTCAGTGCAAATAGTCTCTATGGTGCAGGTCTGAGCAGGTAGACAGCTAGGGTTAGCTGTCTGATGGCCTGGTAGTAGAAGCTGTCTCAGAGCCTGTTGGTCAGATGTTAAGAGTTAACTGTCCATGGCCCGAGTGACTGAAGTCCTTGATCTTCCGGGCCTTCCTCAGATACCGGATGCTATAAATGTCCTGGAGGGTAGGGAGCCTGCCTCCGGTGATGTGTTGAGCCATCCTCACCACCCTCTGTAGAGCCTTGCGGTTGTGTGCGGTGCAGTTTCCCTACCACGTAGTGATTTAGTCAGTCAAGATGCTCATTGGTGCGGCTATAGAACTTCTTGAGGATCCGAGGTTCCATGCAAAGTTCAGTTGCCTGAAGTTGAAGAGGTGCTGTTGTGTGTTCACCACTGTCTGTGTGATTGGTCCATGTCAGGTCCTCTGTGATGTGTATGCCAAGGAACTTGAATATTTTGACCCTCTACTGCAACCTGTTGATGGAGGTTGGGGGTGTCCCCTCCTGTGTCCGGTAGTCCACGATCGCCTTGGTTTAGCTGACATTGAGGGAGATGTCATTTTCCACTGCAAGTGCTCTCACCTGCTCCCTGTCTCGTCTACTATCAGGCCCACCACTGTTGTGTTGGCAAACTTGGACTATTAGCAGGGATGCAAACTGGTGAGGGTCCATAAAGGTTACTTTTCTTCTTCTTTTTTGCACTGAAACATGCAAAAAAAATCCCTTCTAGGGGGAAATGCAGGTTAACTAATTAAACAAAGAATATTTTATCTACATGATCAATCTGTGTAAAATAAAGTGGTTAATGTGAACCTAACTCACAGCTTTAAAAAATGTAAGGAAAGCATTCCAATTATTTGTTTCCTCGACTTTATTGCAAATGGCACTCAAGTTAAGAAAAAAACAATACACTGATTTTGCTGTTAGCCATGACAGCCTTTATAATCGAATGCTTGTGACCACACACATCTAAATATTGCACTTGGGGGAAAAACATCTTAAGTAGAAATAAAGAAACAGAGGCATTCTATTTTTGCTCTATTATAGTGGCCATCGATCAAGTGCACAAGGCTACATGTGTGCAAAAATAAAGTTCACTGAGTAAAAAATGTAATAATCCCCCCTCACTCACAAGTGTTACTGTCAAGTTGAAAACAACAAAAGCAATATCTTTGGGCTACTGCACATTATTACATTGTAGAACAGATTTCCACAGGCAGAAAGTGTACAATGTGCCAGCAGAGCATGATACCCTTTGTTGGAATAATTGATCTCTTTCAGGCAGAGAATACACCCTCTATACCCCTTTTTATCCACTGTATTGAAAAAGGGGGAAAATGTGTGGTGGTCCTTTCACCTTTATAGTGGCATCCAGCTTAAGCCAGCTCCAGCGACACTAACTGTTTAACAAGCAATGCCTCATTTTCACACAATTCTCTCATTCTGAAAATTAACTTGCTGTACTGTAGAGGGAAAACATTAGTTCACAGATAGTAGATAGTTCGTTAGCTAGTTAACATTTCAGATTGCCCGGGTCCAGTAAGCAACTAACACGTTCTAACTTGATGAACGGCAAGGAGTGGTATAACGTTACCAGTTCATACTAGATCGAATTGGTTAGGTTACTAACGTTGGTTCATCTGATGTTGTAACATTAGCTAGCTAACGTTAGCTGTCTGACTTTATTTTCACATCATAAACTAAATTATTTGATCAGTTCAGTTGGCTAAACTTGCTCAACATTTCTCTGGCAAGCTATAACGGATAATTCGATCCAGCTAGTAAGATACTTAACAATGCTAACAATACTTGTTCCACCACACTTTCTCCCTCACCTCAAATTTTCTAAATGCCAGTTTTCGGTTACAGCTCATGAAGTACGCTGCATCACCTTCTCACCCCGGTCTCCGTGGTCAGGCTTCTCACCTACCTCTTCGTTATCGCCTCTTTCCGAGCGCGCGCCGATGTTGTAACTAGCGAATTGGTTGTCTCTTCTCTCTTCAGTCACGTGCTGCATTCTTTTATGTGAATGATTGGCTTAGATACACCCAGTATTGCTCCAAACGCGCATCACTCGTTCGCATACAACCAGTCGTCATCCAAAGCCGCCCCCTCCCCAAACTATTTTGGATTCAAAACGGCGAATTTCGCCGAAAGGTGTCTAGTTTGCATCCCTGTATTAGGGGCAGTTAAAGGGGAGAGTCAATAAAAAAAAAAACATGAAAGTATAAAGAAAATAATAAAGTGCAATATTTTCACTTGAAAATACCCCACAGAGGCACTTTTTGCAGATTACAATAATATATTCATCAAAACCTGCAACATTGGGCTACTTTACTACAAACAAAAATGTGCATTATCATGCCTGAGACCTTGTCAAGTCCATCCGGTGTCACTTTTATTTTTGAATAGCTAAATACACTTTGACACGGTCATGAAGCATTTTGACCATGATGCCTGACACTTTGTTGACCTTGACATTGCTGGATATCTTTATTGAAAGCTAATATTAGTCAAGTTCGCCTCTGGCACAAATAAGCAAATGTATCATACAAAAACAAAAAAAACATTTTCTCAATTGATGCCAGACTTCATTTTCTGTGTTTTGATTTTTCAGATGTACAAACCACTTGCTGAGACAAAGTGCTCATTCATTGACAATCTGGAGGATCTGGTGGCAGTAAACGAGAAACTGGCCAAGACGTCAGAGTTTGCAGTAGATCTGGAGGTACAATTGAGGGTTTTACACGTTCCTCTGTCTGAGACAATATAAATTGTACCTCAAACAACTAAGCTTTAAAGATGGGGAAAATTAACGCTTGCTAGTTTTAGCCTTTTGTGACCTCTCATCTGTCTTACCCAACCTGGATTTTCTGTTGAATCGTGTATCTTCTCTCTTAGCACCACTCCTACAGAAGTTTTTTGGGCATCACCTGCCTGATGCAGATTTCTACACGGGATGAAGACTTCATTATAGACACCTTGGAGCTGCGTAGTGAGCTGTATATACTCAATGAGGCTTTCACAGATCCCGCCATCGTCAAGGTCATTGCCTGGTTGTCTAAGCACATTTTGTATTTCACAGCCCAATGCCCAATAATGGCAATGGTAGCAGGCTTAGCATTTCATTTTACAGAAACTTCAGTATAGCCTAGAATTTGAGTCACTAATGTAGGTTTATATGGCTTTCGCAGGTTTTCCATGGTGCAGACTCTGATATTGAGTGGCTGCAAAAGGATTTGGGCCTTTACATTGTCAACATGTTTGACACTCACCAGGCGTCACGTACCCTTAACCTGGGCAGGCACTCACTTGACCACTTGCTTAAGCTGTTCTGCAACGTGGACTCTGACAAACGCTACCAACTGGCAGACTGGAGAATACGGTAATGTCATTTCGCTAACCCTCTATTATGCACTTTGATGTTGTAGATGTTCATGTGTGCTCTGATTGTTCATGAATGTGTACTAAATAGTTTTCACTTAAAGCTGTTCATGTTGGCCTGGGAGCAAAATATGATTTGATTGAATTGCTTTTGATTTTCCCTAGGCCTTTGCCAGATGAGATGTTTCAGTATGCCCGGGCAGATACCCACTACCTCCTCTATGTCTACGATCGGCTGAGGGTGGACCTGTGGGAAGTGGGCAATGGGCAGCCTGCCCTGCTGCAGATGGTCTGGCACAAAAGCAAAGACATCTCATTGAAGGTACACTTCTCGAGCTGAATAGCGCGACTGAACATTACCGCACCACCTAGGCCTAATTCCCTTGTTAACTTGTTCAGACAATAACAGTGAAAACCCCTCTCTGCAGAAATACATGAAGCCGCTCTTCACCGAGGACTCCTACATGGACCTGCTGAGGAAGCAGAAGAAGGCGTTCAACACGCAGCAGCTAACTGCCTTCCGACTGCTGTACGGCTGGAGGGACAAGCTGGCCAGACAGGAGGATGAGAGCACTGGGTAGGGAGGGTCTTGCCTATGGACCCATTTGTCGTTTGCTCGCTTAGGATCCTGATGCTCAAGAGTATTTGGTTTGGATTGTGAAGTTGGTCTATGAAAGCCAGCTTTATACTGTCTGCTACATACAACTGTTTTTAAATTTGCTGCCCTTTTTCCCCAGTAAGCATCTCAAACTGAGATAGAAATAATGAAAATGGCAACGGTTTTTGTTAAGTATATGACTTGTATTTAAACTTGCTTGCCATGTGTTTCAGATATGTCCTGCCCAATCATATGATGATTAAGATCTCTGACATCCTGCCCAAGTAAGTTGAGATGCCGGTCCCCCCAAAAAACACACACCTGTATACATGCACACACACAAACATTAATACCATGTTAAACAATCCCCATCTGTTTTTCTTCTACCAGAGAGCCTCAAGGCATCATCGCTTGCTGTAACCCTGTCCCCCCATTGGTGCGGCAGCAGGTCAACGAGCTCCACCTATTGGTGCAGCAGGCCCGGGAGATGCCCCTTCTCAAGGTGAGACATGTCTGGGGGCAGTGTTGATTGTTTACTACATTTAACCTCAATCAACTACCTGAATTAATTGAGTTATCTATTTTCAATGATGACAACCTCGCTAACCAGCCTGACACATCTTGATTTGGGTGACTTGATGCTGTTATTGTGTCAAATAAGTAACTAGTGAATAAAGGTACTCTAATAAAATCAGATTTTTCTGGTAACATACAGATGATGTTAGCAGATGTTAATGTGAGTGTTTGTGCTTCTAGTTCCGACAGTGCGGTAATATCTAACAAGTAATTAACAATTCCCCAACAACTATCCAATACACACATCTAAAAGGGTGAATGAGAATATGTACATATAAATAAATATATGGATGAGTGATGGCAGGGCGGCGTAGGCAAGGTGCAAACGATGGTATAAAAAACTGTATATACATATGATATGAGTAATGTAAGCTATGTGAACATTGTTTAAAGTGACTAGTGATCCATTTATTAAAGTGGCCAGTGATTGGGTCTCAAATTAGGTAGCAGCCTCTGAATTAGTGATTGCTGTTTTAACAGTCTGATGGCCTTGAGATAGAATCTGTTTTTCAGTCTCTCCGTCCTAGCTTTGATGAACCTGTACTGACCTGCCTTCTGGATGGTAGTGGTGTGAATAGGCAGTGGCTCGGGAGGTTGTTGTCCTTTATGATCTTTTTGGCCTTTCTGTCACATCGGGTGCTGTAGGTGTCATGGAGGGCATGTAGTTTGCCCCCTGCGTTTTATACCATGGATTTCACTTTAATCAATGTTTTCCGTGTGTGTGTGTGTGTGTGTATATAGGCTGAAATTGTGGCTGACAAGAAGAAAACACTCACGCCCATAAAAAAGGTTTGTAAAACTAGTTAATTGATACCACATCCACTTGGTTATACATTTTCACAGGTCATTTCTGAGCAAAACTGCCTATCTGAAGTGCCATGCATTGGTTCTTTTTGCAGCCAGAAATTCCTCTTTTTGGTCCTCATGATACATCCAGAGTCTCTGAAAGTGATATCCCCAGCTTTACCCCAGATGGTAAGATATATCTTAAGTCCATTGTTAACATTAATTATGTTGTCCTTGGCTATAGTCAATTAAACAAATGAAAATGTACTTTGCGTCTACTTTCAGAACTCTCAACCAAAAAGGGGGCACTCTTTTCTGAAGAGGAGCAGGGAGAGGAGGTTGACATGCATAAAATGATGGGTCTAGTAGTTTCAGCGAAAATCACATTGTTTGAGGTAAGAACTATGATGTCTGGTTGTGTTTTGGCCCATGAATGAATGGTACACTACAGTACACCGCTCAGATTTGTTGTCTGTTATAAGACTGTTTGAAATGTGACTGTAATGATCTCGGTTGGTGACTTGCGTGTTTTGTGCTTCTTTTGAAGGAGGACACCGTCAAAGACCCTGGTCACCTCACAGTGGCTCAACAGAAAGCATGCAGGGTTGTCGAGTCATTTCAGAACCCTTTCCGAATGGTAAAATGCAATGACCTGGTAATGCGTGGTTAACCAATAATGTGTTTTGTTTGTGTTGCTATAATGCATCCTCTTGTTTTTAGTATCTACCGTCAAACGACATCCATATCTCCAAAAATGCTAAGTTCGACCCCTCTACGAAAATATATGAGGTATTTATTAATTCATTGATATTTGTACATAATGATTGTGGCAGAAATTATGCCACTGAAATCTGACCTCGAAGATGGTCAATATTATCTTGAAGTTAGAACTGTCGAACTTCATTTGTCCTGCTTGTGTTATATTATCCACTATGTTTCAACAGATCAGTAATAGATGGAAGCTGCAGAGTGTGGAACAGCAGCAGAAGGAGGTAGAGGCCAAAAAGAAAGCGAAGGAAGAGGCAAAGGCAGTAGCAGGTGTGGTGTACTTGACTTGATTCACATTAACTTTCTAAAGTTATTTCAAACCATCCTTTGTGAATATTGCGAGATATATTGTCCTACAGAGGAAAGGAAGAAGGCCAAGCAGAGCTACCAGGAATCACTTCAAAATGTTGCGACTGTGCGCCAGCAAGCTTCAGTGAGTAGTTTTCACATTTCTTCAGAGCTATAAGAAAACATTTTCAATTCTGTGCAGGCAAGTTATCTCATTACATTGTGTTTACATTTCCATCAGGAATCTATAAAACCAGGAGGAAAGAAAAGGGAGAGGGTTGCCAGTGAGACAGGAGAGTCGACCCCAAAACCTAACAAGAAACTAATGAAAGCTGCTGTGAAGAAAAACGAGGACTCTACAACACCTCTAGTTTTCAAACCGTATGACTACAGCCAGTCAGATTTCAAAGTCTTTGCTGGTACGCAACCACATGTATTTGTTTATGTTCTATCTGACTTTGGTCATGATATTTGTAGTTGGTTGATGCGATTATTTTGCATCTCCACACATGACCTTCCTTTCTCATTGTATGTGGTGAAATAAATAATTTTGTGATGTTCTAGGGGCCAAAGGAAATGATGGTAAACAGTTTGATCCAGACAGACAAGGTCATGAACCCAGGAAAAAGGTATTGTTAACATCAAGTTATAATTATTACATTTGCCAAATTAACCCACTGTGTGTACATTGTGCATTCAATGTCATATTGCTAAGTCTACCTTTAACGCTGGCAAGATATTTGTGGAAAAGTAACAGTTCTCATGGCTATTGTAATATCAAGTGAACATTCCTTTTGGTTTCTGTAGAAAAATGCAAAAGCACAAAAATCGAATGCCTGTGCTGGAAACCGAAGTATGTCCTTTTTTGGTGGAAAATCCGAAAGGTAACAAGATCCATGCTTGCTGTTTTGGAGACACCATCGCACTTGCTCGCAAAGATATTTTCTGTGGCTAATTAACAGTAAATAAGTTAATTGCTTAGCCACAATTAGGCATGGTGTTTAGCTAGCCACCTAAAACTGTTTACAGTTAACAATCTCTTCTACTTTTGCTAGAAAATGGCGGGTATCTCCAGTTTACATTTTACCATTGTGACGTGCATATTAATTTTCTATCACAATTCCAGTTTTGATTGTTCTACTAATATCACTGTGTTGGTTTTCTTTATTCATCTTGCAGGGGATTCTGTCGTAACTGGCCTAAAAGATAGGTCTACCCATCAATGAACCTTTCTTCTCTTCTCAAAAAGGAAACCTGTTTTAAAATTAGATTTTTTTGTGTGTGGATCTAGTTACCCTATGTTAGTACAATGTTGCACAAAATATTTTTTTCTTTAACAAAGTATTTGCAGCCTGCTTATTAAAATAGTTTTTAAGGGAATTTGTCTTATTTTATTTGTTGATGGAATCTTTACAAAATGTGCTTGCAAACATTCAGACTAGACTTTCAGGTACATTTTTAACCACACTTGTTGTTATAGCTCATACAGTTATTGGCTGCCGCTCATTAAAAGAGGAACTGGTCAAAACTATGCAGACTTTGGGAATGATCATTTTGAAGACATTTGCAGTAGTTTTCATAAATTGAGTACCTTTCCTAGATTAGTTTTGTAAATTAACAGCAACCAGTGACTGTTGTCTAATGGGCAACAAGTTCTATTATACCTGGCTGAAAGTAATGGTTGAGGGGAGAGCCAAAGAACAGGAGCGTAGGAAATCCCCATTGTTATACTGACTGTTGCTTTGAAAAAGTGTGTATTAATGCCTGTTGACTGATACTATCTTGTAAAGACAGAAAAAAAAGTTAACAAATTGGCAAAGTATCTATTCTAAGCTACCTCAAAATACGCAGATGATAAATGGACAAAATATACTGTATATTATATGCCATTTAGCAGAAGCTTTTATCCACAGCGGCGGATTTGTGCTTTTTTTTTCAAACACCTATTTTTCAGTGGCAATTGACGGGATTATAACTGACTAAATAGACCCAGAAAAAAATTAACAAAAAGGAATTTTCATTTCAGTTGACTGAAACAACACGACAAATTATCTGACTACCTAATGCATTGTTCCGAAACTGGGGCGAGGGGTGTGCAGGAGGAGCGCTTAATTATAAATGTAAAAAAATTACGAACTTTGTGCTTATCACTGAAACTCTTAATCTCAAACTCCTCTCCAATACAGTAGGTCAGGTGTTCCTAAACTTAAGCGTAGGGGAACATCCCGCCCCTGCACGCACACCACATCTATTTATATAAGCACGGCTCATGACACAAACTGTTTTAGTGACTTAAGTTTAAGTGACTTAAACATTACAACAATCTATGGGCTAAAAAACATTAGCTGATTAGTTGGGGTAGTTGATCTGGACATTTCTGACAATTTATAAATGGCTCTGTAAGGTATGCAATGATTGACAGGATAAGAGGAAAACTGCTGCACTACCCAATTAAACCTTGTGCATTCTACTATTACAATTTTCAAGAGTATTTTGAAAACCTGACTTGAGTTACCCCAGAAGCCTTTATGACCTAAACTGCGCTGCCAATTATGACATCTGTAATGATTTGATCCATGCCATGAAGTAGGGGTGATTAGATGGTAAAACTGCAAGAACTTGTAAGATTTTCACTTTGTGTTGTTTAGATAAATGATCATGGGATTGGGGTAGGGGAGTGAAAAAAAACATGGGATATTTATATATGGGTCCCGGCGTGCTCATGATATGCTCTTGTGGGAGTTTGGAGTTGGATAGGTGCTCTGCTGTACGATAGACAGTTTAGCTTGAGTTGAGTCGGGTCTCTGACTTTCAAATTTGGGGAAGCAAATTTTCACCATTAAAAAAAAGTAAATAAAGCATTCCTTGCATCGATCATCACATTTGGAGACTTATGTAAGAGCCTACTATTCCTGTGATCAGTAGATTAGTCACATAACTTCAATCACTGTTCACAAAAAAGACTAGTGGCGTAGAGTAAGCCTAGGCTATATAAGATGTTTTTTGTGTTTGTAAAACCCATTTCATACAATTTTACACTGTCTGGAGACAGTGGCAGAATATTTTTTTAATGTGACAAAAATGTACAGGGTAGAATAGTCCTATAGGCTACTGCTGACAATGACAAACAGATCAATAAAAACAACCTTGTTTGCAACCATCTAATCTAGGCCTTTGGAAAGGGTAGACACAAATTGTACAATATGAAGTCCATCTAACCTGGAAGAGGAAATTATTGTCCAAAAATGTTTCCAGTGGCACTGACCCAGTGATATAGAGTCACCGGGGATATGGACAATGCTCCCCGCTGGTGCCAATAAGAGAGGCTACTGTTCGCTCAAGTTGTTGAATTTTGATAAGTAAAAGACCATCTCATTGTCTTCTCTTTACACCAATAGCGATTTTCATCCCAAACCATGTTTTCCTGCGATGAAGTTGGGGGTAGAGAATCTTTCTATTTTTTTTTACAATTCTAAACTTGGCGAAAGGGGAATGAGAACAATATTAGATTAGGAACGTGGCATTTTCTCACCCATGGCTCGCAGGTCTGCTCCTAATAATGTCAAGCATATAGGCTTACAAGACCACTAAGCAAAACAGTGCTGGGCAAGGCCCTGTGAGTTTTCCACCTGCCAGTGCTGGATACAAGGCAGAGTTTTTTTTTCCGCAATGGCTCGCATAGCTGTCAATGGTATTGAAACCGTTTATTTTTGTGCTCAGTTTTATTAGCCACAATTTTGCGTATATTCATTTAGTTACAACACCCCTCTTATCTCGCTCTCTCATTCACACACAAACCCATTGTAATTTTGCGGTAACCTATAAAGAAATGTGCGTACTGTTCACAACAGGCGTTTTTGCAAACAGCCATGAGTTAAATGAATTTAGGCTGCAGTGATACTGTTACCGAGTCTTGTCCTTTGCTTAGGCTGCTCATCACATTAGGAATTGGATTGTGTTAATCTGCATAGATGCATGCAATGCTTTTATTATAAAGGTGATTTCTTTTTTGTATTTTGTGTTCAGCACCCGCTACTCAAAACAACTTCCCGTAGCTATGCAGGCTTGTCTGCAACCTATGAAAAGGGGAGATAAATACTGATTGTGAGGCCGGTTGGATGTAATTCTCTAAAACAAAGTTGTTTTCCCACGATTGTATTTTGAAATATTATGATATGCCTAGAGAAAAAAAAGAATGGACACTTTTAGAATAGTACCCATTTAAAATTAGTTCAATACAATTAAGCTTGGTAATGAATGTGATATAGTATAGGCAGAGCCGGTCCTGACCTCACTGGGGCCCTAAGCAAAATTCTGCTAAGGGGCCCTCCTACCTGACCCGTGAGACATGTAAACCATTTGCCATTGCCACACAGTCACACCTGACACCCGTGCTCCCACAACAATCCTCCCTCCTTTAAAACAGTTTGCTCCATCTGTCGGTCTAAGAATAAGTAGACCTATACAGAACAGAATGAGGTATAAACAAACAATATTTATTGAATATAATATTTTCTATAGAATCTTGAGTGAATATTAACATAAATAAGAAATGGTAGAAAATAATAAAATATTACAATGAGCTTTGGCTCTGCTGCCTGGTAATTAGTCCAGTCCTTACAATATTATACAGTTAGCGTTGTCTCTACAATGTAAACATAAGCCTATAGGCTATGGCTGCAGCTTTATGTCTCAAAATAGTTAAATAAAACCTATACAGCTGTGTGCTTAACTTTGGTTCCCTCTACAGCCTGGGCATTTTCAGCATCAGCATGGGCACCAGTCTATCTGGACTATCTGGAAGAAATGGAGAAAGTATGTCACATAGTTAAGCAGTCATTTACACAAATGCACTTCTGCCGTACAATCTTAAATGTTACTAAGTGTAAATATTTTCATGTTTGAATTAGAATCTTAACATCAAAATATTCCTCTTCTGCATTTTCTTGAGGCATCAAAGGACATGTTTCCCCATGTCATGATGGCCAGACCACTCAAACGTTCATGATTTATGCTCATGATGGCCAGACCACTCAAACGTTCATGATTTATGCTCATGATGGCCAGACCACTCAAACGTTCATGATTTATGCTCATGATGGCCAGACCACTCAAACGCTCATGATTTATGCTCATGATGGCCAGACCACTCAAACGTTCCTATGACATGGAAGACCTCAGGTAGCTTTTGATGAGCTTTCATTTTGAGAAGCTCCTCTCTGCCGATGCTACTGTTACTGGTAGGGTGACTGCAATTCTGAGGGCCATTCAAAGGTTAGGATAGAGTTCCTCCAGGTTGTTCTCACAGAGAAAGGAAAGTAGCTCAAAGACAGTCATCTTATCTGATGGCAGATCAGGTCAGTTCTGAATCTCGTGTGCCAGATCCATTCCACTGATGTTAGTCACCTCTGAAAGTTATAGTGTTTTCCATTTCCGTGCAGTGAGCCTTTAAAGATTCACTGGACATCTGAGAGGCAGTGCTGAAGTTCAGCAGCACTCCATATTTGGTTTTCACCTGGTTGAGTGTTAGAAATCTCTCATTCATGGATGTCACAGCAGAGTCAACCACAATGTTGAAGTGGTTGACTTCAAGGTTTTTCAGTGCATCAGTCACTGGTTCATCAGGAGCCTCATAGCTGAAATGCCTCCTGCTGTTTCTCAGTCTCTTCTCTTTCAGATCAGCCTCCACATGTATTTCTTCACAAATGCGTTTGGCTGTTGTCTGGGCCTCAGACAATCCAGTTTCCCGGTATTTGTGAGGGAGGCCTTTGCATTTGAGATTAAATTCACTGCGATATCTAACTGCGTTGAGGTGGATTGGAGGAGCTTGTTCACCTTGTTTGTCATTGTCAGTATCTCACACATACGACACAGCAAATCAAGAAGCGGTAGGACCCAACTTCCTCTGCAAGTGCTTGTGCCTTCACTTTGGCCACAGGATCGTTGATCGTCTGTCTGGCTTCCAGTAATGCCTCCCGAACCTCAGAAGCCTGATACCTGATTGCATGAACACTTTGGAGCCTACTCTCCCATCTTGCATCACTCCATGACTTCATGGTTATGTTCCTGTGTTTCTTCAAAACACTCAATCTTTATGTGCCAGCTGAAAAGAAGGTGAAGAGCTTTTGCACATGCCCAAAAAACCCAACTGCATCTTTTGAAGATTTGGCAGCATCTGCAATGAAAATATTTAGAGTATGTGCTCCACATGGGATGAACACGGCTCTGGGAGTTTTTATTTTAGCAGTCTGGATTGTATACCTTGGTTCTTGCCCTTCACGTTGGCCCCATTATCATAAGCTTGCCCTCAGCAAGCTTCAAATGGAATCTTTAGCTCGTTTTGCTCATCTAAGATGACAGTGGACAGATTCAAGCCTGTTGTAACCTCAACATTCACAAAGCCGAGGATGTGCTCCTTGATCTCTAGCTTTCCCTTTAAAGCAACTCTTCTCAGAATAATGGACATTTGCTCCTGGTGATTAATGTCAGGTGTACAGTCCAAGATAATGGAGAAGTACTTTGAGTCTCTTACTTGAGTCACTATTGCTTCCAGAATCTTGTCACTCACAATCTGTATCAGCTCATTCTGTGTGTGCTTTCCAAGGTAATGAGGATGTGACTCTCCATCTTTAATTTTGCTGAGATTATTTTCCATAACAGGGTAAATTTCTGCCAGTAATTCAACCTCTTTTAGGAAGTTTCTATACTGGGTCTGTTAGTACTTGCTGAGCTGCCAGCACTGGGTCTGTTTTAGTATTTGCTGAAGCCGGCTGTACTGGGTCTGTGTTAGTACTGGCTGGATGTGGATCAACTGAGTAGATGCTTGTACTGGCTGATGATCCAGCATCTCCTCTACTGACAAACTTAACATAGCACATGTAAATGATATATAACAATAGTATTATTATTTTTATCAGCTGCATCAGGCCCATTCAAACTGGCTCCCCCAGATTTCCTTTTTATACATTTTCAAATATAAAATACTATTTATACTATGGCTTGGCTGAATACTTGATGGTTATTATTCACTGAGAGATGTGCATCCATATTGCCCAGCTAATCAACATTTTGAATTCAATATATAAATCAATAGTCAATGTCAATCCATTGCTTTCAATCTTGCATTAGTCCAGAGTTGTAACTAAACCTTGACTGAGAGACTAGATTATTATTGTCTTGTTTTAAAATTGTGCACCTCTGAGGAGTGCCATCACACCCATATATAATTGTCTGGATTGGTCTCCAGAGGTTGCTGCTGGAAAGTGCGAGTTTCATTTCGTGCACGTGAATATGAACGCATGTTCACACACGACGCGGTTATCTTTACCCAACTGCAAATTATTAACACCATTGCCCATTGGCGTTAATCAAACGTAATAAATAGTTGTATTTCACTCTCACTTTTGTCAGGCACAAAATCACAGAACACAGCCCTGGAAGTGGCTTGCAAGCAAGACACAGACAGACCAAGATATGCACTGCCCAGCTAGGTTAGCAAGACAGACAGACTAGAGAGAGATGCACTGCAAGCTAACACATCAACTTAACGTTACTGTTATTTGCTGACATCAAACTTGCTGTTCCCGCAATTCACTCTCCATGTTGTTTTTTTCTCTTTTCGTGACCAGAAGGATAGTTCCGCTTCATCCTCTCATTGAAGTCGTAAACAGTGACACCTGCTTTGACATGAGGGGGAAGCGGGGCCCTTGCGCAATATTCGGGGCCCCAGGCAACTTGCGTAGTGAGCGTATAGGGCCGCCCAGATCTGAGTATAGGCTACTACTATGGCAGTACAGAAGTAATAGATTACATTTGACTCCAGGATGCTGGCCTTCTAGGCAGAGTTGCAAATAAAAAGCCATATATCAGACTGGCCAACAAAAATAAAAGATTAAGATGGGCAAAAGAGCACAGACACTGGACAGAGGAACTCTGCCTAGAAGGCCAGCATCCCGGAGTCGCCTCTTCACTGTTGACGTTGACTGGTGTTTTGCGGGTACTATTTAATGAAGATGCCAGTTGAGGACTTGTGAGGAGTCTGACCTAAAATAGTCTGACAAGTTTCAGAAGAAAATTATTTGCTTCTGGCCATTTTGAGCCTGTAATTGAACCCACAAATGCTGATGCTCCAGATACTCAACTAGTCTAAAGAAGGCCAGTTTTATTGCTTCTTTAATCCGACCAACAGTTTTCAGCTGTGCTAACATAATTGCAAAAGGGTTTTCTAAGGATCAATTAGCCTTTTAAAATGATAAACTTGGATTAGCTAACACAACGTGCCATTGGAACACAGGAGTGATGGTTGCTGATAATGTGCCTCTGTGTACCTCTGTAGATATTCCATGAAAAATCTGCTGTTTCCAGCTACACTAGTCATTTACAACATTAACAATGTCTACACTGTATTTCTAATCCATTTGTTATTTTAATGGACAAAAAATGTGCTTTTCTTTTCAAAAACAATGACATTTCTAAGTGATCCGCAAACTTTTGAACGTTATTGTATATTTTTAAGTTCACGTGTACCTTTATGGAGGTTTCAAGGAAGGCAGCCCAATGGCCAGGCACATTTCTTCAGGAAGACACATGTAGAGGTGCAGCCATCTTGTTGCGGGGCGTTCGCCATAAAACATCACAGAAGAAGAACGCATGCTAGGTGCCTCATAATGTGACATACAGGTTGATGTCAACAAGCGGGCAGAGTAGCCCATATTTTGTGAGCATGGAGAGGCCGGAGATAGCCAGACTAGTAAATTGGGCTAAGGAAGAGAAGGTGGGTATTGGAGAAAGGCCATCAGTGCATGTTCTGCAAGCAGTACAGTGGATGAAGCCATGGTAGATGTGGTTATGGACAGGGAGGAAGAAGGAGAAGAGCCAAGTGCAGTGGGAAGATGTGTGTTGGGGAAGAATGGTGCCAAATCCAAATGGTATTCTGTAGTCTCTGATGGCTCAGAAATGTAACTTGACAAGAGTGAAGATGAATTACCTGTGGTCTGAGTCTCGCCCCGATGGTCATGCAATGGATGATTCGGGCCCAGTGGGAGTTACATTTTTGGAGAAAGTGGATCCCTGCCTTTTGGCTGATCCATATGTAGTATCAGGCTGGGTAGAAAATAAGTTGGGTACTGTTAAATCGGTAAAGGTAGCTTGAAGTGGACTTGTGATGATTTTCTTTGTCTTCCATACAGAGGGAAAAGGCACTTTGTGTTTTTTATTTTTATTTTACCTTTATTTAAGTAGGCAAGTCCGTTAAGAACAAATTCTTATTTTCAATGACGGCCTAGGAACAGTGGGTTAACTGCCTGTTCAGGGGCAGAACAACAGATTTGTACCTTGTAAGCTCGGAGGTTTGAACTTGCAACCTTCCGGTTACTAGTCCAAAGTTCTAACCACTAGGCTTTTATCTTTCAAATCGTCAATAAATAATAATAAAATAAAGGTTACATTTGATACATACCTTTTATAAAGTTAGGGTTCCCACATGGCCATATTTCCATGTTACTGCACTTGTTTACGGAAAACAGATGGAAGACAGTGTGTGACCTGTGCTAATTAGCTATCTTGAGTCTCTGAACACCTGTGTGTAAACGGAAGACAGATGCCACAAATGTGTTTTCACTGAAAAATACTGTCGGTGTATTTTGCATTTATGAAATTATTTTGATGTGATGTGAAAGTAGAGGGATTTATGTTTCTAGAACCGTACCGCAATTGAGAATCAATTCACGTTTAGATTGAGTTTTTGTCTGTTTTGGCTTCCTGAGCCAATTCGGCCTTTAAACAGAACATGTAAGGTCCTTGGACTAAGGAGTAACGTTAGGCTCCTTTAGTCCAATATTGGGCTAGGGTCAGAGTAGAACAGAAGGTGGCTCAAAGAGCGGCAGGATGATTCGGAATGAAGGAAAGTATATGAGAAGATGGCGGAAACTGTGGTTTTGTTTTAAACTGCTAGTGAGTCGGGTGAAGATAATAGCACAGAGTGAGAATGAGTGGGTTACAGTGGCGAAAAAGAAGAGAAACACAAGAAGTAAAGTTGTGGTGGGAACTAGAAAACCCCTAGCCTGGTGTAGTATCAGTTAGGGTCAAAGCACAGTGGAGACTCCTCAGAGGAGGACGGGGAGGACCAACCTCAGTGAATTTCATATAAATAAAATAGTGAAACATTAAAATGATCATTTTTAGATAACTATACTAAATATATTCACGTCCCTAAATAATTTATTAAAAAACACTGTTTTGCAATGAAGGTCTACAGTAGCCTCAACAGCACTCTGTAGGGTAGAGTCATGGTGTAGCCTCTGGGTACATTGACTTAATACAAACAATACAATACAAAACCTAGGAGGATCGTGTTTCCCACCCGCTTCCATACTTACACAGTAATTATGACAACTTCTGGAGGACAGTGCTCCAACCTATCAGAGCTCTTGCAGCATGAACTGACATGTTGTCCACCCAATCAAAGGATCAGAGAATGAATCTAGTACTGAAAGCATAAACTACAGCTAGCTAGCACTGCAGTGCATAAAATGTGGTGAGTAGTTGACTCAAAGAAAGACAATTGTTGAACAGTTTTGAACAAATGTAATTATTAAATTGAGAAGCAAGAGAGATTTTGTATTTTTTTAGCTAGAGAATGCAGTTAGCTAGTTTTGCATACTCAAACAGAGAGGGATGCTATGTTACCTAATTGGACATGGCTATCCAACACTGTAACTCTTCCAAGTCAAGGTAAGCTTTTGGTTTTATAAATGTATTGCCAATGTGTCACGACGCCGAGGTCGGTCCCTCTCCTTGTTTGGGCGGTGTTCCCGCGGTCGACATCACCGGTCTTCTAGCCATCGCCGATCCACCTTTCATTTTCCATTTGTTTTGTCTTGTTTTCCCGCACACCTGGTTTGCATTCCCTCATTACTCGTCTTGTATAAAACCCTCTATTTCCCCCCATGTCTGTGTGTGGAATTGTTACATGTAAATGTATTTGCGCCGGGTTATTGTAACCCTTGTGTGTTTAGTTTTCTGAGTGCCGTGTTTTGTTCGCCTCAATAAAGGGCTCCGTTTGCTACCCATTTTACACACTGAGGCCTGCCGGTGTAACTGCTTGCTAACTGTACACTGTACTGCATGATTGTAGCGGGTTTACTAACGCGTTAGTTCAAGTAGCTATGTTGAATTGACGTAAGCTAATATGTTGACAACAATGTAGGCTGTGTGTAGCGGTTATGATATGCAAGTGTGGCTTGGAAAGGTTTTTGTTGCCTGGTCACAATCAGCTGATGTGTTGTGCACTGAAGGGATAGGTGAGAGAATGAGAGCGCGTAGATGCGAGAAGGAATCATCCAGCATTCAAAGGGACTATGCTGTTTGTATGTGGCTGCTATAAAAGTTAACTGTGTTTGTGTGTGATCAGGGGTGTAATTATTCTGCAGATTCTGTTGAAAAACGTTTCGCAAACGGATTGAAACATTGAAAAACATACCTGAATTTGTCTAATAGAAACTCTTGTTTGCAACTGTTGGACTTATGATAACACCCTAGATCAGTTAGATGCAGGCAACATTGTGCAAGGTGGTATTGAAACTCAAATTTCTCTCGACCTGTGCACCTACGTTGTAAACTTTCATTCATGGGCTAGGTTGTAGCAACCTCATGACCGGTATAGGGAAAATTTGAGAATCATGTAGTGGCCTAAACCTATCGATGATACATTGAGCTGGGTGAATGGAATAGGAATGACAGTCATCAAATATGCTGTAATAGAAATAAGGCCATGCTCGTAAAAAAATAAATATCATCCTCACCACACTGACCACCACTGTCAAAGTTGTGGGATGGGGTGGTGATTTATTTTTTATGAAATAGTGGTAAATAGATCTAGGGTTAGTTGGTGGTAAAAGGATTCTGTGGCCATTTACACAGATGGTTCAAAAGATCCAAGGACAGGACGGATCATTACAGATCATCTGGCTGTACTGTGTATATACGGCGGAGCTGATGGCCTTACTGTTGGCCTTGCAGTGGGTGGAGGAAGTTAAACCAGACAGAGTAGTTATTTTCTCTGATTCATATGCAATGTTGATGAGTCTGCAGTCCTTTAGATTACGTAGCAGACGAGACATAATTTAGGATGTACTACAAACCCATGGCAGGATTAGACAGATGGGTATACAGAAGATTTACTTGGGTCCCAGCCCATGTGGGGTGGAGGGGAATGAGGCAGTTTATGTACTGGCTAAACAAGCACTTAGTAGTGGGGATGTTGATGTTGTAGTTTCAATGAGCAAGGCAGAGGCAAAAGGCCTGTTATGGACAGTGATGATGCAGAGATGGCAGGAGCAGGGGAATAGAGATACTAAGGGCAGGGGGGGGGGCAGCAAAGGACAGAAGAGAGGAGGCTATTTTTACTAGATTAAGGGTGGGACAAAGCCGGTTGAATAAGGCTTTAAATGTGATAGGAAAGCATCCAACAGGAAATTGTGATTATTGCCAGGAAACAGAGACCATGGAGCATATTTGATTTTTTATTTAACCTTAAAGGGAAAGGGGGATACCTAGTCAGTTGTACAACTGAATGCCTTCAACTGAAATGCGTCTAACGCATTTAACCCCTGAATCAGAGAGGGGTGGGGGGCTGCCTTAAATCGACATCCACGTCTTAGGCAAGTCAGTTAAGAACAAATTCTTATTTACAATGATGGCCTACCCTGGCCAAACCCTCCCCTAACCCGGACGACGCTGGGCCAATTGTGCCCCACCCAATCACGGCCGGTTGTGATACAGCCCAGGATCGGTTCAGGATATGTAGTGACGCCTCTAGCACGGCGATGCAGTGCCTTAGACCTCTGCGCCACTCAGGAGCCTAAATATTGCTATAGTGTGGGCAGTATCAGAGGGAAGCTGAGATCTCGTATGAGGAAGAAGGGGATACAGGAAATTAGTTTAAAGAGTATATTGAGTAGAACGTCATTAGATATAGTCTCAAATATTTTATATATTTTTGCTGCCAGCCCGTTACCTGCGAGCAACGGGCTTGGCAGGTAGGATTTAGCTTCTCCCTCTCTGTCCCACACTCCAGTGCAGTAGGTGACGGTAATGAACCATAACGTTGGATGCCAACCACCGATAAAACCACCGAAGAAGATACCAAAGCGAAGAAGGCATGCTACACGCCCCAACGTGGTTCACAGCTCAGTCAGATTTATTTTGAATGAAACATTAACAAATATTTTTTGTTTGTTACTATAACGAACTGTAAACTTTGACTGCATCAATAATGGACAGCATAAAAGACGGATGGTTCACAGAAACGTGTACGTTATGGCCTGGACAAGCGATGAGTCTGCAAGTAGAAGAGGTTCTTTACCAACAAAAATCTAAATTTCAAGATGTCATGGTTTTCAGGAGGTAAGTAGCTAGCTATTTAACTAGGTAGCTAACGCTAGCTAGCAATACAACTGTTTATGCTAGCTACGTTAGCTAGTTATGTAACGCTGAGTGGCTGGCTAGCTAGTATTTAGGCTGCTTTTAAAATTGAAAGGTTAAGTAACTGTTCTCTCATCTAATCATTATTGCTAGAAGTTTAGCTAGCGCTAACTAGTTAGCTCACGTTAATTAGCTAGCAAACGTATCTACCTAGTTAGCTGACAGCAATACCTTAACGTCGTTAACCTAGCTACTATACGGTTAGTTATCTAATTGGTTCCAAGGGTGTAAATGTTTCCAAGGTTTTCTAGCTAGTTATTTGTTTTGATTGTTTGTCGCGGTCATTTTATTCATGTTAGCTCGTTAGCTAGCCAAAGCTAACTATCTAGCTAGTTTAACTTGCCAGATGTCATGAACCCAAATGTTGCCATCTCTCACTTCCGTCATTGAAATTGCTGCAATATTATGTGTGCTAAGTAATGTAAGTAGCCCTGCATTAACTAGCATGTCTTGGCACAACTTGTCTCATATACATAACGTTAGTTGGCTAACTAGGTTGCTAGCTTTATCTTGCCAGTCATAACTTGTATTTGACACCCCTAACCCATTCCTGATTTATTATCATGCAACCACATCCAGTCTGTTCCTTTTTGACTTGTTCCTGCTCTTCTAGTGTTTCTGGGGTTATTTGTTCGCACTAATTAGTCATTTGAGTAAGTAATCTCATACCATATATTTTCAGCAAAACCTATGGAAATGTACTTGTGCTGGATGGAGTTATTCAATGCACAGAGAGAGATGAGTTTTCCTACCAAGAAATGATAGCCAACCTACCTCTGTGCTCCCACCCTTGCCCCAAAAAGGTATAGTCATCCCACCATAAATTCAGTTGAACATATTATACTACAAGACTTCATTGTGCCTTGTAGAGAATCCAGGACAGATGACCTTTGGGGAAGTTTTGGAAATTGGTGTCTTGTATCACTTATTATAATGAATGTTCCCTTTTCTTTGCAGGTCCTGATTATTGGTGGAGGAGATGGTGGCGTCCTGAGAGAAGTGGTAAAGCATCCACTTGTTGAATCAGTGGTTCAGTGTGAAATCGATGAGGTAGGTACCAAACACTGACTGGAATCATGCTCTTTTCTCAAAATGTAATTGACTGGTAACAGCATAGAAGACAGAAGTGTGAAGTTTGTTATAATATTCACTTTGCCCTCAAGGATGTAATCAATGTGTCGAAGAAATACCTCCCAGGTATGGCGCAAGGGTTCTTCAGTCCCAAACTCACTCTGAATGTTGGGGATGGATTTGAGTTCATGAAACAGAACCAGGATGCCTTTGACATCATTATAACAGATTCATCTGACCCTGTTGGTAAGGAAACAGATGCCTGCGACATGAGTTTTATTTGCTCATATTTCTGTGTAATCGGGAAAATAAATGTACCCTTTGATAATTGACGTATCAATAGCTATCTCAAGTGTTCACTTTTCCGTAAGTCTAATCCAGTTACTTATGTCTTGCTGTTACAGGGCCTGCTGAGAGTTTGTTCAAAGAGTCTTATTATGAACTAATGAAGACAGCCTTACGAGATGGTGGAATTCTTTGTTGCCAAGGTGACATGATTTCTACTGACGCTTCAATCCTGCTTCAGATATCGTTATTAGAAAAAAGATGGCAAAGTGTGTAATTCATAGCAGTATCACGAGGTAAATAGACAGCCAATCTAAACTGGCCAGGAACCTGTTGCCACCTATATTACATTATTATAGCAAGATTGCCAATAAGATAAATGTTCAATTGGTGAGGGGAGTCAGAAGACCATCCCTATCTTTATTTGCAGCAAATGCTGCTCAGCAGCTTACTTATTGCCCTGTGAGGAAATAGTTAGATTTTTTTGCAGTCGGTTAGATCAATAACACTGACAGAGAATTGACCCACCCTTTTTTGTTTGCCTCTGATTTCCACAGGAGAGTGTCAATGGCTCCACTTGGAGCTGATTAAAGAGATGCGGACCTTCTGCAAGACACTGTTCCCAGTGGTAGATTATGCCTACTGCACCATTCCCACCTACCCAAGTGGTCAGATTGGCTTTATGCTGTGCAGTAAAAATGCTGTAAGTTTCCATCTTTGTCCTGGTTAGCTTTTTTCTGTCTTCAGTAATGTAATTCTTAGTGGTTCATTACCTATAGAATGGAATGAGTTAAAGTTTTTGTATACTTTTTAAGCAAGTAGTTTTGAAACTAGTGCTCAACAGCCAAAAAAAGGCCCCTGAAAATATATTTGTATTTATGAAGGATCCCCATTAACTGTTGCCAAGGCAGTAGCTACTCTTCCTGGGGTCCAGCAACATTAAGACAGTTATAACATTTAAAATATTACATTTCACAACACATTGTGTGCCCTCAGGCCACTACTCTACGGCCACATATCTACAATACAAAATCCATGTGTGTGTAGAGTGCGTGTCTTGTGTGTACAACGTCACGTACCACATTGTTGCTCTCTGTCCATGCAGGTGTGTGCACCGAGTTAAAATAAATTCTTAGGTGTGCATGCGCTTGGGCCCATCCTGTAACCTCATTACTTTAACCTTACAACATCATTGGAAATGATTCCATCTGCCAATCAACATTGTTCATCAGGTTACAAGCCAGCGATTGACAAAAAAAAGGACAATATGGAATTATTATTATTTATTTTTTTACCCCTTTTTCTCCCCAATTTCGTGGTATCCAATTGTTGTAGTAGAAGTGGAACAGTTGCCTTTGATAGCCTCTATGGAATGAATACTGTGTGTTGTGCCCAGGATATCTAAATGGATGAAAGAATAAACATTTTTTTATTAACCTTTTAACTAGGCAAGTCAGTTGAGAACAAATTCTTATTTACAATGATGGACAACGCTGGGCCAATTGTGAGCTGCCCTATGGGACTCCCAATCACAGCTGGATGTGATACAGCCTGGATTTGAACCAGGTACTGTAGTGAAACCTCTTGCACTGAGATGCTGCGCCACTCGGGAGTCCACGATAAATCCTTATCGTGAAATAGTACCCAAATTCAACAAGAGACATTAGTGATACTATTTAGGAAGTAAGATTGTGACCACAATGTTTCTGATCGGGTTGAAAATTATCAATGTATTTGCAGCTGAAATGCCATCTCATCTGTAGCCTATACATTTGCTTGTCCAACCAGGGCGGCAGGTAGTGGGTCAAATCCCAGAGCTGACAAGGTAAAAGTCTGTCGTGCTGCCCCCGAACAAGGCCAATGGCCAGCTATAACATGTAGTGTTTTGTTAGATAAAAATCCTTCTTTATATCCCAAAAGGTCTGTTCAGTTTGCGCCATCGATTTTGAGTAATCCACTCGTTCAACATGCAAAGAAAGGAGTCTGAAAATCTACGCCTAAACGTCAAAATACATTTCCTCAGATACCCTAAAATATAATCAAACTAATATTTCTTACGGAAAGTATGTTCAATAGGAAACTGATTTTAGCAGGTGTCTTGGCGCGTGCAAACACGGATTTCCATGCCGGTGTCCTCGTACTAAAACTGTTATTTCTTATTCGTTATTTAAGTTACAAGCCTGAAACCTTGAACAGACTGCCGACACCCAGTGGAAGCCATAGGAATTGCATCCTTGGAGCTAGAATTGAGTATTCCCTTATACTGCCCATTGGAAGAGCATTGTCTCTCTCAAAAAAATCTGGTTGGTTTTTCTTTGGATTTTCTCCCACCATATCTATTGTGTTATACTCTCCTACATTATTTTATAATTTCTACAAACCTCAGTTTTCTTTCCAATGGTACCAATTATTTGCATATCCTGGCTTCAGAGCCTGAGTAACAGGCAGTTTACTTTGGGCACGTCATTCACACAGGAAGTGGAGAAAAAAGGGCCCTTTTAACTGACTTGCCTAGTTAAAAATATTTGTCTAATACTGAGCAAAGCTCCGGTTCCAATCCAAGTGCCAAAGACGTTTAGCAAACTCCAGGCGTTTACATGAAAATAGAGCCATTTGGCCACAAACACACAAGTGGTGGGTTTGATGTCAAAATGAGAATGCATGAGCAGAAAATAACCCCACATCTTCTGTACAAATATGGTGGTGGATCATTTATGGGGCTATTATGCTTTCACTGGTCCTGGGGCCCTTGTTAAGGTCAACAACATCATGAACTTTACCCTGTACCAGGACATTGTTGCCTCTGCGGGGAGGCTGAAACTTGACTGCAAGACGATAACCCCAAGCACACATCAAAATCCACATTTTAATGGCCGACTCCGGACAAACCTGTGGTTTGAATTGAAGAGGGAACTCCATAAGCGCAGACTAAGGATATAAAGAATCTGGAAGGGTTCTGTATAGATGAATGGTCTAAGATCCTTCCCAATCCAACTTGTAGAACATTTTATCTGTATATCTAACTTTGGATGCATTCATAATTGTTCTATTGATTTATTCTCGCGGTGCTCAAACAAGGCATGCGCTTAGCTAACATGCATGAAGACCTTAAATAATTGCATGTAAGGATTTCTGGGATTCATATGTTAAAAGATGACTACATATGGTTTATAATGCATGTATGAACCTTACATTGACAGGTCTATTCCAAGATGTGGGATAAAGTCGTTTTTCAGGCCTCTAAACAAGCAAAGTATTTAAACATTCTGAAACCCACTTCTGTAGTGATGACTTTTTTTCCAAGGTCAGTCACAGTCCCATATTCTTACAACAATTGTGTTTTTGTATTTAGCAAACCACTTTCAGAGATCCAGTGAGAGAACTATCAACAAATGAGGTGGAAAGTATGAACCTGAGGTATTACAACCCGGAGATCCACAGAGCATCGTTCATCCTCCCTGAGTTTGCAAGAAAGGTAACCCTGTTACAATCATATTTACTGTACATGTCAGACCCCTCATACAGAAATTGAGGGCATTTCCCCCACCCTAGTGAAATTCCTACACCAGGTATCTTCCATCCTTGCGTTGTCTCACTTTTATCCATACTATTTTACTCTTCACAGGTACTGAGTGAAGCATGAGTGGCATGATGAACAAAATCTTAATCCTTGACCTGATTCTCTCTGGCAACAGAAGCAACACAAGAGCTGCTACGCCTCTTTTCTCAGTCTCCACCAGGAAGGAAAGACCTTCAGTGGGCAATTTTGTTCCTTTCAGAGAGTATTAATTCCTTCCAGTGCTTCCTTCCAGTCTTACAAACTATTTGTATTTATTTGTTCTGGAATTTGTCATGTCTTGATTCTTAAATGGTAATCACTTATGTCAACATCTAGTTGGAAAATGAGGTGGGATGGAAAACATTCATACCCTACTCTTTGGAGCAATGTGATTCTAACACATTAGTATGGATTTAATCATAGTACTTGGTTGTATAAATACCAGATTACCTTTTAAGATTAAGGTACACTCAATTGCAAAACATGCCCACTCTGGTTTAAAGAAAACCGATACAAAAGTATTCCTCTTCGCACCTCTCCGTCAACTCATTCACCCAAATAATTCAAGATGATCCAATAGTGCCTGGATTGTGTTTTTCCATTACAGTAGGAAACATTTGTTGAAGTGGTTTCTATCATAGTTTACCTCCAGGCAGACGAATGGTATGATTTTTATATTGGTTGAAAATGTATTATCTGCCACAATGGAAAAGCTCAGGTCAGAAGTTGAGTTGAGAACATTACCACTTTAAAATGTCAACAGAAGTGTTGATTGTTTCCTATATAACACTAGTTTAGATATAGTTTATTCACCAATGGAGATGAAGTTACATGTGTAAGTTGATTGAATGCTGATGATGTACTGCACATCAATTTAGTTGGTTTCTTATCCTTTGCTATTCAATCCCTCTATTTGGTACTATATGGTTGTTGATCTAGTATGGAATAATCCAGAATACTGATGTCAAAATTATGCCTTTTGGTTTTTATTTCTTGGGGACCTGATTTGTTATGAACTTAGGTGTGAAATATTGAAAACTATAGATCTCCATGGAGTACGTATCAGTAGTGCATCCATACTAAACCTATGTCCAAGGCAATGGTGTTACACATGAACATTAAGATCATGTTTTTTATAAGAATGATGAAATATAATAAATCTGAGGTAAACTGGATATCTGAGACTTGTTACTCTGTTTTAAAGCTCCACATCTTTCGTCTAAAATCAAGTTATTATACAAAAACTGTATGGAGTGAGAAATCCACCTGAACTAGCTCAGGCATGAAAATTACGATGAACCAATTAGGTTTCAATCCCACATTGTAGAATTGTGTCCACTGCACAGTGCCTTCAGAAAGCATTCACACCGCTTGATATTTTCCACATTTTGTGTAGGGCCTGAATTTAAAATGGATTAAATTGAGATTGTGTCATTGGCCTACACACAATACCCCATAATGTCAAAGTGGAATTGTTTGTAGATTATTTTGACTAATTAAAAATAAAAATCTGAAATGTCTTGACTCAAGTATTCAATGCCTTTAAAGGCAAGCCTGAAGTTCAGAAGTAAAAATCGGTTTAAGTCACATAAGTTGCATGGATTCACTGTGCAATGTGTGCCGAGAGGAAGGACGCCGCTCAGGGATTTCACCGTGAGGCCAATTACTTAAAACAGAGTTTAATGGCCGTGATGGTAGAAAGCAGCATATGGATCAGCAACATTGTAGTTACTCCACAATACTAATCTAAATGACAGTGAAAATAAGTACGCCTGTACAGAATAAAAATATTCCAAAACATGTATCCTGTTTGCAATACGGCAATAAAGTCAAACTGCAAAAAAATGTGGCAAAGAAATTCACTTTGTCCTGAATACAAAGCGTTACGTTTGGGGCAAATCTAACACATCACTGAGCACTCTTCTTATTTTCAAGCATGGTGGTGGCTGCATCATGTTATGGGTATGCTTGTCATCGGCAAGGACTACATCGTTTTTTTGGGGATGAAAAGAAACTGAATCGAGCTAATCACAAGCAAAATCCTAGTTCTGTCTACTTTCCAACAGACACCAGGAGACAAATTCACCTTTCAGCAGGACAATAACCTAACACACAAGGCCAAATATACACTGGAGTTGCTTACCAAGATGGCATTGAATATTACTGAGTGGCCTAGTTACAAGACTTGAACATGGCTTTCTAACAGTGATCAACAACAGAGCTTGAAGTATCTAGGTGTGCAAAGATCTTAGAGCCTTGCCCAGAAAGACTCACAGCTGTAATCGCTGCCAAAGGTGATTCTAACATGTATTGACTCAGGGGTGGGAATACTTATGTAAATGAGATATTTCTGTATTTCATTTTCAATACATTTGCCAACATTTCTAAAAACATGTTTTCACTTTGTCATTATGGGGGTATTGTATGAAGATGGATGAGATGTTTCTATATTTTTTTTTTCATCCATTTTGAATTCAAGCTGTAACACAAAATGTGGCGTATGTCAAGGGGTATGAATAATTTCTGAAGGCACTGTACATATAATATCCATAGTTCTCCGATATTAGATAACTGTCACATCTACCTACAGCATACATAACAGTTTTTCCTGCAATGTTCTGCTTTGCTCCCTCTGAGTCTACACGTTAATTCGATATTTTTGAAGTCTGACAGTAAACAGTTTATAGTTAGTCTTGCATCCATATCAACATATCGCTGGGTGAGCAGCTTCACTTTAATATTGTCCTGCGGATATTGTATGAAGGAGCACATGCCATTCTTTCCACCATTGTGAATTATCATGTTATCTAGTTTGTTCCGTGGTTGAACTTATCAAATAAATAAATATTACATGTTGATTCCACCTTCAAACTTATTGACCTCATAGCCCTATACAATCGTATACTGTAGGAAAATTATAGGATTTGGTCACCGATTTCAGCGCCTAAGTTGGAACGTAGTGGCTGTACAGTAACATGCTATACATGTCAGAGCTCAGGGTCTCCGCTTTATAGCTATGAGACCGTAAATATAGCTAGATTCCATTTATGGATTTCTCTCTACACATATTCTGACCTTGAACTTATCCTGATAAACTCTGGTGGCATTTTCTAAACAACGCATTATATTGTATGCTACCCTCAAAGTATTTTTCGGTTTCTAAACTATAAGTCCTGCAAATACATGCTTAGTACTGTTAGAAAGGCAAAAACTGTCGAATTCTGATTAAGATGTCAGAAACTACTACTACTACAGAGCCCGAGATACAGCAGCTTGAGCAACGTGCCATGCCTTCTTTTTTTGTCTTACAGGAGTGACATACATACGAGAAAGTCTCTACCTATCCATTTATGTAAATCTGTCCCCTGTCTGATTCCAAGTTTGTCCACGAGAACGTAGTAGGAGATCACAAGGTCTCTTGGCCACTTGAAACCAGTTGCGACTGGTTTGGGTAGTGAATTATGTAGTGGAAATTCTAATCAAGTAAGGGAGAAGAGACTCAATTTCTTCAATCAATCAACCTTTAATACCGATTAATTATTGCAATAATGGAGCTTGTTAACGACCACCTGTAGGTGATCGCTGAGAGCCCAATAAAACAAAAGCAAGGGGTTTATATAGAACACTAAAAACTACTTAATCATGGTTGGTTCCACACCTCCCCGGCAGATTGGTGCATCATAAGCTACCTTGTTTTCTTCTTGTGGCCATGTGTATCGGGTCTGTGAGGTCATTTCGTACAAACAAGTGATAACAGCAGTTCCGTTACTCCTTTCTTTACCAAGCTAGCCTCTGTTCTCTTCATATCTCCATCTTTGTCGAATGCCATGTGACCAAGTTACTCAGAAGCAAAGATGATCGGAAACAATACAGGTCTATTCTGTTCGTCAAGTTTATCTCTATCCAATGTACTTGACTACACTCCTAGACCAGTTGAGGGGAGTGAACTTGGAAGAGAGGAACCAACCCTGAGGTGGGGGGAAGTGGTGAAACTATGTTGTATGTGCACACCAATAGGCCTCCTTTATGCCTTTAAGCAGAGAGCTCTTTACCATACTAAGCTCCTATTATAAAGCTACAAATATTTATATAGGTACATCTCATAGATTCTGCAAACAGTTACTGTGCCAAAATGGCTGAATGATGATGTAGTACACATACAAATACCTTTTATGGTTAAATACCCATGTTCCAAATAAAAAAATACAAGTTAAATGGGTTTCCATTGCATTTTCAACTCTACTGATGGTTTAATCACAAAAATATGTTGCGTTATAGTGCATTCGGAAACTATTCAGACCCCTTCCCTTTTTCCACATTTTATTACGTTACAGCAGGTAGCCTAGTGGTTAGAACGTTGGACCAGTAACCAAAATGTTGCTAGATTGAATCCCCGAGCTAACAAGGTATAAATCTGTCATTCTGCCCCTGAACAAGGCAGTTAACCCACTGTTCCTAGGCCGTTATTGTAAATAAGAATTTGTTCTTATTAACTGACTTGCCTAGTTAAATAAATAAAACAATTCTAAAATGGATTAAATACTTTTTTTCTCATGAGTCTACACACAATACCCCATAATGACCAAGTGAAAACAGGTTTTTAGAATCTTTTGCAAATGTATTAAAAATAAAAAACAGAAATACCTTATTTACATAAGTATTCAAACCCTTTGCTATGGGACTCAAAATGGAGCTCAGTTACATCCTGTTTCCATTGATCATCATTGAGACGTTTCTACAACTTTATTGGAGTCCATCTGGGGTAAATTCAATTAATTGGACATGATTTGGAAAGTCACAGCTGTCTATATAAGGTTCCACAGTTGACAGTGCCCGTCAGAGCAAAAACCAAGCCATTGGGTCGAAGGAAAGACGGGATTGTGTTGAGACAGGATTGTGTCGGATTGCTCTGAGACAGGATTGCTCCGAGACAGGATTGCTCTGAGACAGGATTGCTCCGAGACAGGATTGCTCCGAGACAGGATTGCTCTGAGACAGGATTGCTCCGAGACAGGATTGCTCTGAGACAGGATTGCTCCGAGACAGGATTGTGTTGAGACAGGATTGTGTCGGATTGCTCTGAGACAGGATTGCTCCGAGACAGGATTGCTCTGAGACAGGATTGCTCTGAGACAGGATTGCTCCGAGACAGGATTGCTCTGAGACAGGATTGCTCCGAGACAGGATTGTGTCGGATTGCTCCGAGACAGGATTGCTCCGAGACAGGATTGCTCCGAGACAGGATTGCTCCGAGACAGGATTGCTCCGAGACAGGATTGTGTCGAGGCACAGATCTGTTGGAAGGATACCAAATAAGTTCTGCAGCGTTGAAGGTCTCCAAGAATCCAGTGGCCTCCATCATTCTTAAATGGAAGAAGTTTGGAACCACCAAGACTCTTCCTAGAGCTGGCCGCCCGTCCAAACTGAGCAATCGGGGGAGAAGGGCCTTGGTCAGGGAGGTGACCAAGAACCCGATGGTCACTCAGAGCTTCAAAGTTTCTCTGTGGATATGGGATACCCTTCCAGAAGGACAACCATCTATGCAGTACTCAACCAATGCCTTTATGGTAGGGTGGCCAGACATAAGCCACTCCTCAGTAAAGGCACATGACAGCCCACTTGGAGTTTGCCAAAAGGCACCTAAAGGACTCTCAGACCATGAAAAACAAGATTTACTGGTCTGATGAAACCAAGATTGAACTCTTTGGCCTGAATATCTGGAGGAAACCTGGTACCATCCCTATGGTGAAGCATGGTGGTGGCAGCATCATGCTGTGGGGATGTTTCTCAGCGGCAGGGACTGGAAGACTAGTCAAGTTTGAGGGAAATATGAATGGAGCAAAGTACAGAGAGATCTTTGATGAAAACCTGCTCCAGAGTGCTCAGGACCTCAGACTGGGGCCAAGGTTCACCTTCCAAAAGGACAATTACCCTAAGCACACAGCCAAGACAACGCAGGAGTGTCTTCAGGACAAGTCTCAATATCCTTGAGTGGCCCAGCCATAGCCCGGATAGCTGTGCAGCAACGCTACCCAACGAACCTGACAGAGCTTGAGAGGATCTTCAGAGCAGAATGGGAGAAACTCCTACCCCAAATTTTTTTTAAAGGTTTTGCTTTGTCATTATGGGATATTGTGTGTAAATTGATGAGGGAAAAAAACTATCAATTTTAGAATAAGGCTGTAACGTAACAAAATGTGGAAAATGTCAAGGGGTCTGAATACTTTCCGAATGCACTGCATTTATCCGGCATGCCGGCCGATCGGACCTATCTGTCTTGTTAACCTAGCCGTCGGGCTGGTCAGACAAATCTCCACACTCCACACTGCCCTATGCCACCTGGACAAAAGGAACACCTATGTGATAATGCTGTTCATTGACTACAGCTCAGCGTTCAACACCATAGTGCCCTTAAAACAAGGACCGTGGGACTGAACACCCTCTGCACCTGGATCCTGGACTTCCTGGCGGGCCACCCGCAGGTGGTAAGGGTAGGTAACAACACATCTGCCACGCTGCTCCTCAACACGGGGGCCCCTCAGGGGTGCGTGCTCAGTCCCCTCCTGTACTCCCTGTTCACTCATGACTGCATGGCAGGCACGACACCAACACCATCATTAGGTTTACAGACGACACAACAGTGGTAGGCCTGATCACCGACAACAATGAGACAGCCTATAGGGAGGGGTGGTCAGAGACCTGGCCGTGTGGTGCCAGGAGAACAACCTAACCCTTAATGTGATCAAGACAAAGGAGATGATTGTGGACTACAGGAAAAGTAGGACCGAGTACGCCCCCCTTCTCATCAATGGGGCTGTAGTGGAGCAGGTTGAGAGCTTAAAGTTCCTTGGTGTCCACATCACCAACAAACCTTCATGGTCCAAAGACACCAAGACAGTCATGAAGAGGGCACGACAAAACCTATTCCCCCTCCGGAGACTGAAAAAATTTGGCATGGGTCCTCAGATCCTCAAAAAGTTCAACAGCTGCACCATTGAGAGCCTGGTGTGGCAACTGCTCTGCCTCCGACCGCAAGGCACTACAGAGGGTAGTGCATACGGCCCAGTACATCACTGGGGCCAAGCTTCCTGCCATCCAGGACCTCTATACCAGGCGGCGTCAGAGGAAGGCCTTAAAAATGGTCAAAGACTCCAGCCACCCTAGTCATAGACTGTTCTCTCTGCTACCGCACGACAAGCGGTACTGTAGCGCCAAGTCTATGTCCAAAAGGCTTCTTAACAGCTTCTACCCCCAAACCATAAGACTCCTGAAAAGCTAATCAAGTAGCTACCCAGACTATTAGCATTGTCACCACCTCCCCCCTCTTTTACGCTGCTGTACTCTGTTTATTATGTATGCATAGTCACTTTAACTCTACCTCCTTGTACATACAGTATAACCTCAATTACTTCGACTAACCTTTTCCAGGTGACTGCCTCATGAAGCTGGTATCTCATGAAGCTGGTATCTGTGATACGTAACGGCATAATACGCAGTCGGAAATTCAGTTTTACCATTATTTGGGGTCAACAACATAAAAAACTTTGCATTTCACATATTAAACATAATCAACAAGCTTACGAAGTTTAGGTTTGGTGAAAAATGTATGGGATATAACATTACCTCTGAGTGCATTATAATTAGCCCTGTCCCAGCTATAACAGCCTATAGGGCAGAATCCTATCTCCTGTTTCAGTAGTGTGAGGCAACTTGATATACAAGTATACCCCCTGGACAGGACGCTAGACTATCTCAATGCCTTACCCCGAATGAATCTGCTTAATGCAGATTGCCAAGCAGAGGTGCATTGGGTTCCGCTTTTTAGAGTCTTTGGTATGACTAAACTGATGATTGAACCCAACCTTCCAATCTCAGGGCCGACACTAACCCCAAGGCCACTGAGTTGATGGGTGAATTATGCTTTAAATAAACAACATCTGCTGCAGATTGTCAGCTGCTTTAACTCAAAACTGAGGTTTTAGGTTTTCTCCTTCAGTGATTTCACCTTGAAACGAGTTGTTTGAGGACAATTATCGAAACTGTCTTGTTCACTTTTAGTATCTGCAAAACCATGCCTTCCAAGTTGTAAAGGGGTGGCCAGCCACATAATTGATTTTAAAAGTCTCCCATGTCAACAAAAACTATCCCATTGACTATTTCCAGTAATAGTTTCTATTTGTTCTAGTTATGATATCATAACACAGTTACGCTACTACAATTAAAGCATAAGCCATAATCAAGGGGCTAAGTATACCAAACATTAGGAACACCTTCCAAATATTGAGTTGCACTGCGTAGGGTGCAGGTTTTCGGATGGGACGTTAAAATGGTAATTTGAATGACCACTCTCTGTGGTCATTTAAACTCCCATGGCACTTAGTGTAAGAGTAGGGGTGTTCACCCCGGTGTCATGGCTAAATTCCCAACCTGGCCACATCCCATTATGGCCACCTAATCATCCCCATTCGGCCATCAAATTTGCCACCAATGCTACTTATAGGACACATCACTGCACTCTATACTCCTCTGTAAACTGGTCCTCTCTGTATACCTCTCGCAAGACCTACTGGTTGACGCTTATTTATAAAACCCTCTTAGGCCTCACTCCCCCTTATCTGAGATACCTACTGCAGCCCTCATTCTCCACATACAACACCAGTTCTGTCAGTCACATTCTGTTAAAGGTCCCCTAAGCACACATATCCCTGGGTCGCTCTTCTTTTCAGTTCGCTGCAGCTAGCGACTGGAACAGGCTGCAAATAAACACTCAAACTGGACAGTTTTTATCTCAATCTCTGCATTCGAAGATTCAATCATGGACACTCTTACTGACAGTTGTGGCTGCTTTGAGTTGTCTCTACCTTCTTGCCCATTGTGCTGTTGTCTGTGCCCAATAATGTTTGTACCATGTTTTGTGCTGCTACCATGTTGTGTTGTCATGTGTTGCTGCCATGCTTTGTTGTCGTCTTAGGTCTCTCTTTATGTAGTGTTGTGGTGCCTCTTGTCGTGATGTGTGTTTTGATCCTGTGCCCCCCACAGGAAGCCTTTTGCCTTTTGGTAGACCGTTGTCAGGCGGCCAGTAACCGAAAGATGAATCATTGAGCTGACAAGGTAAAAATCTGTCTTTCTGCCCATGAGCAAAGCAGTTAACCCACTGTTCCCCGGGCGCCGAAGACGTGGATGTCGATTAAGACTGTTCCCCGTGCACCTCTCTGATTCAGAGGGGTTGGGTTAAATGCAGAAGGCATTCAGTTGTACAACAGACTAGGTATCCCCCTTTCCCTTTATAAATAAGAATTTGCTCTTAAACTGACTTGCCTAGTGGTGGGGCGGCAGGGTAGCCTAGTGGTTAGAGCGTTGGACTAGTAACCGAAAGTTTGCAAGTTCAAACCCCCGAGCTGACAAGGTACAAATCTGTCGTTCTGCCCCTGAACAGGCAGGAACCCACTGTTCCTAGGCCGTCATTGTAAATAAGAATTTGTTCTTAACTGACTTGCCTAGTAAAAAAAAGGTTATATAAAAATAAATAAATCCCCCTCATTCCTAATTGGCGTATATCACTTCTCCACCTGATAGTTGATGTGTGTTCTGGCACAAAAATGGTCACCGTGCATCACTGAAGAAGGTGCTACAAGTTGATGGTGGATGAGGTGAGTTTCCCACTAATATGTAAAGCGTTTGACTACCTCAGTTGGTAGAACTTCAGTTGGTATCAATCCAATCAATTATTATTTTTATATGATCAAGTCTCTGTGGGAACACAGAACTCTGTGGGAACATTTGGGTACAGATTTCCAAAATGAAAATCACTTGGAGTTGATTTCCTGGTGTTTTTACAGACTTGTTTTTACAATGAAAATTCAACAACAAACTAAATTAAATATATACAGTACCAGTCAAAAGTTTGGACACACCTACTCATTCAAGGCTTTTTCTTTATTTTTACTATTTTCTACATAGAATAATAGTGAAGACATCAAAACTATGAAATAACACATATGGAATCATGTGGAATCCAAAGAAGTGTTAAACAAATCAAAATATATTTTATATTTGAGATTCTTCAAAGTAGTCACACTTTGCCTTGACGACAGCTTAGCACACTGGTCTGCTCATGCTCTGAGGGTGCGGCTAGGGATGCCGTCTGGGCCTGCAGCCTTGCGAGGGTTAACATGTTTAAATGTTTTACTCACATCGGCCACAGAGAAGGAGAGCCCACAGTCTTTGGTAACGGGTGGTGTCGGTGACACTGTATTGTCAAGCATTCAGTTTTGCATGAATGCTGCCATCAATCCACGGTTTCTGGTTAGGGTTTTAATAGGGTTTTAATAGTCACAGTGGGTACAACATCTCCTATACACTTCCTTATAAACTCGCTCACCGAGTCAGCGTATACGTCAACATTTTGTGTGAGGCTACCCAAGACATATCCCAGTCCATGTGATCGAAGCAATCTTGAAGTGTGGATTCCGATTGGCCAGACCAGCGTTGGATAGACCAAAACACGGGCGCTTCCTGTTTTAGTTTCTGCCTATAGGAGGGGATCAACAAGATGGAGTCATGGTCAGATTTGTCAAAAGGAGGGCGGGGGAGGGCCTTGATACATTGCGGAAGTTAGAGTAGCAGTGGTCGAGTGTGTTACTCGCTCGTGTACAGCAATCGATATGCGGATAGAATTTAGGTAGCCTTGTTCTCAGATTAGCTTTCTTAAAATCCCTAGCTACAATAAATGCAGCCTCCGAATATATCGTTTCCAGTTTGCATAAAGACCAGTGAAGTTGCTTGATGGCCGTCATGGTATCCACTTGCGGGGGGATATACACGGCTGTGACGATAACCGAGTAGAGTTCTCTTGGGAGATAATACAGTCGGTATTTGATTGTGAGGAATTCTAGGTGAAGTGAACAAAAGGACTTGAGTTCTTGCATGTTGTTACAATTACACCATGAGTCGTTAATCATGAAACATACAGCCCCGCCCTTCTTCTTACTGGAGAGGTTTGTTCCTGTCGGTGCGATGCACTGAAAAGTAATATACTCGGAAGCGGTGGGTGGTGTGCACGCATCCGAAGCCTCATTTGAAGACTGCTCCGACACCCTCTCCTCCGACGGGAATGTTTTGGGTCGGCCTCTGGAATCAGTTCAAATGCTCTGGGAGGTGCAGACAAAGGATCCGCTTTGGGAAAGTCGTATTCCTGGTCGTAGTGCTGGTTGTGCTGGTAAATTGACGTCTCTCTGATATCCAATAGTTCTTACGGGGTTTTCTGGGAAGAAATAATACATAAAATACATTAAAAAACTAAATATTGCACAGTATGCTTAGGACTTGAAGCGAAGCTGCTATCTCTGTCGGCGCCATCTACATGATAGTAAGACTGTTGTGAGCATGTCTTTTTTCCACTGAACAATAGTGGATAAGGAGGAATTAATGGATGGATGTGTTCCTGTGAAATAATAGATCAATGGATGGATGAGCCATGAGTGTCTCTCAGATTCAGAGGGGTTGGGTTAAATGTGGAAGACACATTTCGGTTGAATGCATTCAGTTGTGCAACTGACTAGGTATTCCCTTTCCCCTTCATATTATAAAGCTAATATGCTCTTAAAGTACTATTTATAGTTCTGTTAAATGTACTTTTAATTTGTTTTAATGCATTTGTGCCTGCTGTTGCAAATAAATCGTTATATATTTGTATGATTAATGAGCTGATAGATCTTCTGTTAGACACTAATAAATTACCCATCGTGTCTGGCCCTGTAGCCTCTTAATTGTGAAATTGAACGCTTTAGCAGGATGCTTTCTCTTCACAACTGACTACGTAATTACTGCAACTCAATGGGTGTAACATTTGTTGACAATTTCGATACCTTTTGGAAACAAAAGAAGGAAGGGATCCACGAAAATAATTTAGGTTCATGGATCCTTTCACAGCACTATAAGGCATTGAGACTAGAGGTCGACCGATTATGATTTTTCAACACCGATACCGATACCGATTATTGGAGGACCAAAAAAAGCTGATACCGGTTAATCTGACGATTTATATACAGTATATTTGTAATAATGACAATTACAACAGTACTGAATGAACAATGAACACTTTCATTTTAACTTAATATAATAAATAAATAAAATCTATTTGGTCTCAAATAAATTATGAAACGTGTTTAATTTGGTTTAAATAACGCAAAAACACAGTGTTGGAGAAGAAAGTAAAAGTGCAATATATGAATCAAATCAAATCAAATGTATTTATATAGCCCTTCGTACATCAGCTGATATCTCAAAGTGCTGTACAGAAACCCAGCCTAAAACTCCAAACAGCAAGCAATGCAGGTGTAGAAGCACGGTGGCTAGGAAAAACTCCCTAGAAAGGCCAAAACCTAGGAAGAAACCTAGAGAGGAACCAGGCTATGTAGGGTGGCCAGTCCTCTTCTGGCTGTGCCGGGTGGAGATTATAACAGAACATGGTCAAGATGTTCAAATGTTCATAAATGACCAGCATGGTCTAATAATAATAAGGCAGAACAGTTGAAACTGGAGCAGTAGCACGGCCAGGTGGACTGGGGACAGCAAGGAGTCATCATGTCAGGTAGTCCTGAGGCATGGTCCTAGGGCTCAGGTCCTCCGGGAGAGAGAAAGAAAAAGAGAAAGAGAGAATTAGAGAGAGCACACTTAAATTCACACAGGACACAGAGTAGGACAGGAGAAGTACTCCAGATATAACAAACTGACCTTAGCCCCCCGACACATAAACTACTGCAGCATAAATACTGGAGGCTGAGACAGGAGGGGTCAGGAGACACTGTGGCCCCATCCGAGGACACCCCCGGACAGGGCCAAACAGGATATATGCCATGTAAAAAAGCTAACGTTTAACTTCCTTCCTCAGAACATGAGAACATATGAAAGTTGGTGGTTCAATATTCCCAGTTCTTCAATATTCCCAGTTAAGAAGTTTTAGGTTGTAGTTATTATAGGAATTATGACGCGTTGACTATTTCTCTTTTTACCATTTGTATTTCATATACCTTTCACTATTGGATGTTCTTATAGGCACTTTAGTATTGCCAGCCTAATCTTGGGAGTTAATAGGCTTGAAGTCATAAACAGCGCTGTGCTTCAAGCATTGCTAAGAGCTGCTGGCAAATGCAGTAAAGTGCTGTTTGAATGAATGCCTACGACCCTGCTGCTGCCTACCACCGCTCAGTCAGACTGCTCTATCAAATATCAAATCATAGACTTAATTATAATACAATAAACACAGAAATACAAGTTTTTGGTCATTAATATGGTCAAATCCGGAAACTATCATTTTGAAAACAAAACGTTTAATCTTTCAGTGAAATAAGGAACCGTTCTGTATTTTATTGAACGGGTGGCAACCCTAAGTCTAAATATTGCTGTTACATTGCCCAACCTTCAATGTTATGTCTTAATTATGTTAAATTCTGGCAAATTAGTTCACAGTTCGCAACAAGCCAGGCGGCCCAAACTGTTGCATACACCCTGAATCTGTTGCATATACCCTGACTCTGACTCTGCTATACCCTGACACAATTTCCCTAGTTAATATTGCCTGCTAACGTTAATTTATTTTAATTAAATATGCAGGTTTAAAAAAATATACTTCTGTGTATTGATTTTAAGAAAGGCATTGATGTTTATGGTTAGGTACATTTTTCACGAATGCGCTTTTGTTAAATCATCACCCGTTTGGCGAAGTTGAAGTAGGCTGTGATTCGATGATAAATTAACAGGCAGCCCATTGATTATATGCAACGCAGGACAAGCTAGTTAACCTAGTAATATCATCAACCATGTGTAGATAACTAGTGATTATGTGAAGATTGATTGTTTTTTCATAAGATATGTTTAATGCTAGCTAGCAACTTTCCTTGGCTCCTTGCAGCCACAAGGTCCTTTTGATGCTGCACTCGCGTAACAGGTGGTCAGCCTGTCACGCAGTTTCCTCGTGGATTGCAATGTAAATCGACCATAATCGGTGTCCAAAAAGGTCAATTACCGATTGTTATGAAAACTTGAAATCAACCCTAATTAATCGGCCATGCCGATTAATCGGTCGACCTCTAGTTGAGAAAATGATTATCAATGACCCAAGCTCAGTTAATCCCTACCATTGTCACTGAGTTGTCATAATGCTTCAGAAAATGTACATTATCCCAGGGGCGTTGGCAGACACCAGTTGGGGCTCCTAAGAGGAGGAAAGGGAAGACCATCCTCCTCAGTGAATTTAATAAAAAATGTAATTGGAAAAACATGTAAGTTATCCTTTTTAAATAAAACTATACTAAATATTAGCAAAAAAAAATATTAAAACACTATTTTGCAAAGTAGCCTCAACAGCACTTTGTAGGGTAGCACCATGGTGTAGCCGGAGGAAAGCTAGCTTCCGTCCTCCTCTGGGACATTGACTTCAATACAAAACCTAGGAGCCTCATGGTTCTCACCCCCCTTCCATAGACTTACACAGTAATTATGACAACTTCCAGAGGACGTCCTCCAGCCTATCAGAGCTCTTCCAGCATGAACTGACATGTTGTCCACCCAATCAAAGGATCAGATAATGTATCTAGTACTGAAAGCATAAACTACAGCTAGCTAGCACTGCAGTGTATAAAATATGGTGAGTAGTTGACTCAGAGAGAGAACGACAATAGTTGTGAACAAATTTATTCCAAAATGAAGGAGAAGCAAGAGAGAAATAGATTAGTCATTTTTTTTCACTTTCAGTTTCACTTACTTAGCTTGCAAATGCAAGCTAAGTAAGTGAAACACCCTGCTAAAACAGAGGGAAGCTATGTTAGCTAGCTGGCTATGACACAACACTGGAACTATTCCAAGTCAAGATAAGCTTTTGGTATTACAAATTTATTGCCACTGGGGCCCATTGGTGTAACTGCTTAGTGACTGTACACCAACGTCACTGCATGATTGTAGTTGGTTTACTAACGCGTTAGTTCTATTAGCTATGCTGACTATGATGTTACTAGCTAATATGGTGACAACGAGGGCTGTATGTAGTGGTTTGGCTTGGAAAGGTTTTTTCGCCTGGTCACATACAGCTGATGTGTTGTGCATTGAAGTCCACAAACGAAGGGAAGAGGTCAGAGGGGGAAAGCGCAAAGATGCAAGAAGGAATACAACGTTGCTGCTAGGAAAGTGAACTGTGCTTATGTGTGATAAGGAGTGTATTCATTCCGCCGATGCTGTTGAAAAATGCTCCTTAAAACGGAAGCAAACAGGGATAAACATACCTGAATTTGTCCAATAGAAACTCTTGTTTGCAACTGTTGGCCTAATGATTATACCGTATATCAGCTAGATGCAGGCAAGATTGTGCAAGGTGGTATTTTACGTCACTGTCTGTGCATTTGTCACTGTCACCTCAAATTTGTTTCTTGACCTGTGTGCACCTGCATTGTTCATTTTCATTCATAGGCTAGGTTGTAGCAACCTCATGATAGGTATAGGGAAAATTCAAGTATCATGTAGTAGCCTAAACCTATCGCTGTTACAGTGAACTGGCTGAATGGAATATGAATAAGAGTCATCAAATATGCTGTAATAGAAATAAGCCCATGCTCATGAAAAAATTAATTGTCCTCCCTCATCTTAAAACGGCACTGACTGCCACTGGTAGACACAATGTAAGTAACCTAATTTATGTCCCTCTAACTGCCCTGAATGCCTCTGCTGATCCCACAGCTATTGTATGCAGTAATTATGTGCCTATGAACCAGAGTTATACTGCTAGAAACAAGGTTCATGAAATTAATAACTTGCTAGTAACAGATTACATTCATATTCTGACTATCTCTGAAACTCACTTAGATAAAACCTTTGATGATACAGTGGTAGCAATACATGGTTTACATCTACAGAAAATACAGAAATGCCAATGGGGGAGTTGTTACTGTTTATATTCAGAACCACATTCCTGTAAAGCTTAGAGAAGATCTCATGTCAAATACTTTTGAAGTAATATGGCTACAGGCAGGGGCACCGTATGGAGGAGGGGGGTAGGTTAGGACAATTCTAAGGGCCTGTGTATGACTGACAGGGTCCCTAAAAAAATATTAGAACATTAGGTACATTTTTTCCAGTATTGAATTATTAACCTATCATCATTAATATACATTTTACTTAAAATGTACTAGTTAAACTAACGGTTTATTCTTATTTTTGGCAAAAAATAAACATCCAGAGAGACCCCCCCCCCCCTCTCTGTTTACATGAAATGCTTAAGTTCTGCCCCCAAACCAGGCACGAACGGTACTTGCTAGCAGTGAATTGCGAATGAGGAGTGCCAATGGAGAATCATGTCTCAGGTTCCTAAAGAAAAATGTGGCTTCCAAACACGAAAAGAAAGAAAAGAAAGACGGGAGAGAGAAAAGAAAGACGGGAGAGAGAAAAGAAAGACGGGAGAGAGAAAAGAAAGGGCGACAGTATGTCACCCAGTTTTTCACAAAGGAAGGTGGGTGTAGTCCGAGAATGGTGGAAATTAACCTGTAAGCGTAGTCCATAGTGAAATAGGCAACTTTTGCTCCCTTAACATTAGTTACTTAATATCTTCACAGAAAATTCTGAGTGTTTACATTTCACATCCCCGTACCCCTGAACCAGCCCCACTCACAACTGAAGGAGGAGGTGAGCAGCATTGTGGTGAATGACATGTCAGTTGGCATAATTACTAGGGGTCTGTGGGAATTTCTATTTTTATTATTATGAAAAAAATACAAATTATTAAATCCTTTTCGATGATAAGAATTCAAACACAAATAATTTTTTCCACATAATGATCATTATATGAAACAAAAACAGCCTATAGTCTGTATTGGATGCTGGACAGTTTGAAGCATTGAGTGACTCAGTCTGTATAAGTGACTGCCAATGTTAAAATAATACCTTCAAATGGTCAAGGTATGTCTCCATGGCTTTGATGCAGACTGAAATATGGTTGTTTACTGACGTCTAGTGGTGGCGATACGTAACTGCAGGTCATTTGGGTCAATATTCTGCAGGATTCAGTGCTGTTTAATTTTTTCCGTGGTGCATGCAGTTATTTTAAATCAACAAGATGGTAGTAACTGACATTTTGGTTATGATGTTATTACAAATGGTATTATATTATAGAATATATTATCATATGCGTCATGTACACTCTACAGAGTCAGGACACTCTTCAAGTGATACAGTTTTGTCAGGGACGAGTGTGGAAGTGGAGGAAGAGGTGAAAGACAGTGCTGGCAGTACCAATGCAGTAGATGAGGATGGAGAAAATGAGAAAAAGTGCACAGAAAGAGACCGACAAAGTGAAGATGTTGAAAAACAAGCTGATCAGTGACTTTGCTAGCAAGAAGGCTTGGCGCTAGGTTGGTGAGTAAGGCTGAGCAAGGGCCAGTGATAACTGTTAAATGGCATAGCTTTGGATATGGGATCACTACACACGATGCCCACAGGCTGAGAACAAGACCGAGAACAAGATATATCTCAAAGTAATGGCTGGATTGCCATAAAATTTGTTGTGCACAATCAAGACTCAATGTGGAAGAAACCTATTGATTTGGTGACCTCTTGACCTTTCCTCTAGCGCCACCATCAGGCATTTTCATTTCCATTTTGTTTTCCATTTTCCACTTTTACAGCTGCTTATTTTCTAGTTGCTATGTATACTTAGTTAAAAAATCTGCTGATTTTATTATTTTGTTTGTAATATCATTCTATAGATGATTATGTTAATTTATTTTAATTGAAGAGGTTAATGTATGTTTAAGTTATATTTATTTTAAGTTATTCATTAATGTTAAGAGAATTTTCCATGAAATAATTTTACCATTAACATTACATTTAGACTGTAAAAGATGGCCTTTAGCACATTTCTTATAGATGGTATCAGTCTTGCAACAAATAATGATGTTACGGATGTCGTCGGAATGAGACCAAGGTGCAGCGTGGTAGGCGTACATTTAGAATTTATTAAATGAACAACCCCAAAAAAACCAAGAAAGATAAACGACACGTAAAGTAATGTAGCGCTAAACCAGCAACTAACAAAAACAAGATCCCACAACAGAAAGTGGGAAAAAGGGCTGCATAAGTATGATCCCCAATCAGAGACAACGATAGACAGCTGCCTCTGATTGGGAACCATACTCGGCCAAAAACAAAGAAATAGATAACATGGAATGCCCACCCCAAATCACACTCTGACCTAACCAAATAGAGAAATAAAACGGCTCTCTAAGGTCGGGGCGTGACAAATGAATTCCACTTTATGTAGAATGTTGCATGCATGTCATATTTTCACAGCTCACTGTCAGTAAATATCATACAGTAAATATTGGACTACAAGAGAGTTTCAAGCCTGCAAAGATAGAGTTATTTAAAGCTTTGAATGGGTTGACTGGGTCCTGGAGGTGTGTGGTTACAACAATTGCGCAGGGTTGGTGTGGCCTGTGGTGGTGCGGCCCAATGTAATATATTTTCATGGGGCCAAATATCAGTGCCTGGCAGTGCCTGGCTATCAGTGCCTGGCTATCGGTCAACCTACCAGGGTAGTTACAAACAGCACAGGAATGAGCACATCTTTACTAATGCTGCAGAAATGTGCTTAAAAGCAGTATCAACAATATAGTAGCCATATCTAGGAAAACCAAAGTTCCAAAGGCTAGGTCTAATATAGTGTATAAGAGGTCATACAATCATTTTTGTAGTGATTCCTATGTTGTTGATGTAAAGAATATTTGTTGGTCGGTGGTGTGTAATGAGAAGCAACCAGCCGCTGGACTTGACACATTTATGAAATTGCTTATTCCAGTTACTAATAAACATGCACCCATTAAAAATGTTATATAAAAACGTTTAAATCCCTGTGGATTGATGAGGAGTTGAAGAATTGTATGGTTGAGAGGGATGATGCAAATAAGTCTAGCTGCACAACTGGCTGGCTAACGTAATGCAAATTGAGAAATCATGTGACTAAACTGAATAAAAATAAGAAGAAACTGTACTAAAAAACAATGACAAATGATATAAAGAATGATAGTAAAAAGCTTTATAGTACCTATAATGACTAATGACATTTTGGGGATTCATCACCAAACCCACTGATATTGCCAATTACTTTAATGATTTTTTTTCATTGGAAAAATTAGCAAAGAAACGTTGACCCTACACATCCAAGTATAACTGGTAAAATTAAGAAATTCAAGCATTTTTATTTTTAATTTTTTGAAGTGAGTGTGGAAGAGGTGAAAAAATTATTGTTGTCTATCAACAATGACAAGCCACCGTGGTCTGACAACTTGGATGGGAAATTACTGAGGATAATAGTAGACAATATTGCCACTCCTATTTGTCATATCTTCAATTTAAGCCTACTAGAAAGTGTGTTCCCACAGGCCTGGAGCGAAGGAAAAGTAATTCCAGAATTGTAAAGCCCCCTTCACTGGCTCAAATAACTGATCAATCAGCCTGTTACCAACTTTTGGAAAAAATTGTGTTTGAGCAGATAGGGAAGGACATTCAACAAGCAAGGCATTTACACAAATGACTGATGATTGGCTAAGAGAAATTGATGATAAAAATAATATGGAGCAGTTTTTTTTAGGCTTCACTGCGGCTTTTGACATTATCGATCATAGTCTGCTGCTGGTAAAAAGTATGTGTTATGGTTTTACACCCCCTGCTATATTGTGGATAAAGAGATACCGGTCTAAGAGAACACAGAGGATGTTATAGTGGAAGCCTCTCCAACATAATCCAGGTGGAATCAGGAATTCCCCAGGGCAGCTTTCTAGGCCCCTTACTTTTTCAATCTTGACTAATGACATGACATAAATCCAGTGTGTCTATGTATGCAGATAACTCACTATACACATCAGCTACTACAGCGAGTGAAATCCCTGCAATGCTTAGCAAAGAGCTGCAGTTTGTTTCAGAATGGGTGGCAAGGAATAAGTTAGTCCTAAATATTTCAAAAACTAAAAACATTGTATTTGGGACAAATCATTCACTAAACGCCAACCACATCTTGGAATAAATAATGTGGAATTTGAGCAAGTTGAGGTGACTAAACTGCTTGGAGTAACCCTGGATTGTCATGGTAACTGTCATGGTCAAAACCTGTTGATACAACAGTAGCTAAGATGGGGAGATGTGTGTCCATAATGAAGTGCTGCTCTGCCTTTTTTTAACAACACTATCAACAAGGCAAGTCCGAAAAGTCCTAGTTTTGTCACACCTGTTCAGTCGTGTGGTCAGGTGCCACAAAGAGGGTCCTCGGAAAATTACAATTGGCTCAGAATAGGGCAGCACGGCTGGGCCTTAAATGTATAATAATACACATGTAAATCTCTCATGGCTCAAAGTGGAGGAGAGATTGACTTCATCACTACTTGTTTTGTAAGAAGTGTTGTCAAGTTGAAAGCACCGAGGCGTCTGTTTAAAATACTAACACACAGCTCGGACACCCATGCATACCCCACAAGACATGCCCCCAGAGGTCTCTTCACAATCCCCAAGTCAAGAACAGACTATGGGAGGCGTACAGTACTACGTAGAGCCATGGCTATATGGAATTCTATTCCAGATCAGGTAACTGAAGCAAGCAATAGAATCAGATTTATAAAAACAGATAAAAACACACCTCATCGAACAGCGGGGACTATGAAGAGAGACACACACAGGCACAGACACACTCTTGATAAGACGCACTCTATACACACACATGGATTTTGTATTGTAGATATGTGGCAGTAGTGTAGTGGCCTGAGGGAACACGCTTACTGTGTTGTGAAAGTGTTGTGAAATGTAATGTCATGTAATATTTGGCAAGTGTCTTCACTGACATTTTCAACTTCTCCCTGACTAAGTCTGTAATACCTACATGTTTCAAGCAGACCACCACAGTCCCCTCACCATAGAAACCCTAGACCCACTCCAATTCGCATACTGCCCCAACAGATCCACAGACGACGCAATCGCAATTGCACTCCACTATTCCCTTTCTACCTGGACAAAAGGAACACCTATGTGAGAATGCTGTTCAATGACTACAGGTCAGAGTTTAACACCATAGTGCCCACAAAGCTCATCACTAAGCTAAGGACCCTGGGACTAAACACCTCCCTCTGCAACTGGACCCTGGACTTCCTGGCGGGCCACCCCCGGGTGGTAAGGGTAGGCAACAACACTGCCACACTGATTCTCAACACAGGGGCCCCTCAGGGGTTAGTGCTAGGTCCACAAATGTTATTTGTCACATGCTCCAAATACAACAGACCTTACAGTGAAATGCTTACCTACAAGCCCTTAACCAAGCCCTTAACCAACAGTTAAGAAAAAAATAGATAAGTAAACTTTTTTTTTTTAATATGATGAAAGAGCAGCAGTAAAATAACAGTTGTGAGGCTATATACAGGGGGTACCGGTACAGTGTCAATGTGCGGGGCACAGGTTAGTCGAGGTAATATGTACATGTAGGTTGAGTTAAAGTGACTATGCATAGATATTTTACCCCCTTTTTCGTGGTATCCAATTGTTAGTAGCTACTATCTTGTCTCATCGCTACAACTCCCGTACGGGCTCGGGAGAGACGAAGGTTGAAAGTCACGAGTCCTCCGATACACAACCCAACCAAGCCGCACTGCTTCTTAACACAGTGTGCATCCAACCCGGAAGCCAGCCGCACCAGCCTTTTTTCCACCTTTAGTTTGTGGGATCTGGTTTGCATGTAGTTGCTTTCTGCACTGCATGCGGCTTTACGTTCATTTTTGTATTTTGTTGTTTTTTTGGTGTCATTTAAACAAAAGAAAAATGTACGCCTACAACGCTGCACCTTGGTCCAATCCATCTTTCAACGAACGTGACAGCAGCCTTTGAGTTGTTATCCTGTATCTCATACTAGTTCTAACCAGAAGATGGCATCCTCTACTTTCTGACATGTTTGGTCCAGTGAATATTATTGGAAAGCCTGTATCAAAGACATATTTTACACAGTATTTTAAACTCATAATTGAAGGTTGAGAAAAGAAAGAGAAACAAAACTACAATGCGGGATAAATTATATCCTCTGCAGTTAGATTGACCATGCCAGGTGATGCAGCTGTACTTCATTTCAAACTAACAACACCTTCTGGGCGTAGCCTACATAGGTGGCAAAATGGAAGGTAACCTGACACTTCTGCAGATTGTGAACGGATTAGCATTTCCATTTCTGGAGGACTTTTAAATTAATGGTATACAGTCATTGATTATTGAAGAATATAACTTATCCCCATACTCCTGTTTGTGAACAATGTCATGGTAAACAAACAATGTAAACAAACAGCTTGATTAAAACTGTTCGGCCAATTGCAACGAACAAGCTGAACTTCGCACACGGCAGTGTAAGAACGGGAGACTACATGCACCTACCTGCGTGCTAAAATAATCTTGATTCGAATGAAAAACCCACAAGAATTTACAAGTAGATTAGATCATATCTCATTGTTACTGTATTTATACCAGTGTCTAGTTTTTCTATTCCCGCCCCTAAAACCTATAGGAGTGATGAAAATTCTTATTATAATAATGGAGTATATATCATAAAACGCAACATAATTATATCATTTGTGCTAGTTGAATTTTCTTAATTAGACAATTTTATTAGATAAATTTAATTCAGAAAATGTGTTTGTTAAATTGCCACAGTATACATTTGTCGTGGTAAACAAGGAAATACTTTGAGTTATACGGAATTATTTGAAATGAATAAATCTGTCATTAGTCTGCTCACTGAGCAGGTTTTAAGTTAACACGCTTTAGCAAGAGTGGTAATACAGTGGCCAATAATGGTTGCAACTGAGATCAGCTGTGCGGTTGATCTTAGCCTATATTGATGTTTCAATGAGAGATCACCTCACGGTAATACAGTGGCCAATAATGGTTGCAATAGGCCCAACATTTTGATCTCATGGATAGTCAGTCCTTGCATCCATTATACTGCCATATCAGGCAAAAGAGCAGTAGCTGCTCATAGAGGGAAACTGACAAAAATGACTTCAAAAGTTGTTTTATTGTCCAGCCAAATTAACTGTAGGCAGATCATTGGAGATGTCTTACTATGAGGTTATATTTGATTAATACTGACCCTAACCTTTGACATGACCTTTGACCCTAGACGGCAGTTACTGCCTTCTTGCTTGGTACACCCACTGGAATACGTTTCCATTACAATTTTGTTTAACAAACTTGTGTTCATGTATTTCTTTGTATGTGGCTGTCAGTGTCATATAGTTTGTATCAGTAAAGAATAATAAATAATACCATGGTAAACCGTGGACACGGCCCAAGGCTCAGTGAAACCAAGGTAAAAGGCAGTAAGTGACATGAGTGATGACAGTTACCGCCTTTATCCCGTGACTGTAAACATGACCCCACAATTTCTCCATAACACAACGGAGGCAGAATAATTGTCCACATGATGAAGCATGCATTTAATGTATAAAACAATCAAAAAACAAATTTCTTACGAAATGTGCAGGTACTGCTCTTTTTCTTGTTAGGGCAGCATAGCTCTGTCTATGAATTTGAGAGTGGTTACATTTCTCCAGCACTTTCTCTCAGGTGGTTACCAAATAAAGTGGTGGGGTGACCACTTTGCTGTTGTTTGAATTTCAGATTTCCCCTTTAGATAAAAAAAACTCTATATTCGCTTCAGCATGTCTGTGGGCAATGTAACTTGGGGAGCTTTTACACCAGGTTTTTCCAAACTCTGGTGACCACCCCCTTAGTTCAGTTAGTTTGGACTGGTGTGAACACTATATGCACTCGGAAGCAACGCATTGTGGTTTGCCCCAAAAGGGTGGTCTCAGTACATTTTCATTTGTATGATTGTGTGGTTCGCGCCAAAAGGGTGGTCTCAATCCATTTTCATTTGTATGATTGTGTGGTTGGCTGCAGGTGTGAAAGCAGTCCAGACCAAACACAGGAAACGAACCAGAGGCGCACAATATTATTGGTTGTTTGACTGTGAGCATTTGATAAAATGAACGTAATATCATAACTTGATCTCTCTGAAATATTTTGTGAGCAGTGCATTTATGAGTGTATCCTACGCAGATTAGGGGAGACCAGGGGATATAGGTTACTGAATATATTCACAGCATTTCAGCAGTTAGAGCAGCTATTACACATTGTTTTCCTCCTGAATATTGTTGGAAGACCAAAGCGAAAGTAATATGGCAATTGGGACTCAAGGTGATGTACCATGATGATCATAGATGGTTTTAACATGAGCATTTTTGGCCAATAAACAAATGACTTGCATGAACACATTGTTTTGTTTAGGAATATTAGTTCATTTGACAATGTGAAACCAATTGGACCCCAAAAAATAAATAATACAATGTAACAAATTAATCAAACTCTGATTTGAACTATAGCTCAGAACTATGTATGCAAACATAATGCATAATGGTTAATTAACAACAAATAAAGGGGGGGGGGCTATAAACTAAAACTGATTTTTGAGTGTAATTATCCTTTAATTGCGCATCTAGGTGAGAGGAATGTGTAGATGTCATGGCAGAGTTTGAAAAACAAAAGCCCAATTTATACAAATTATAATGATTACAGTTCTGCCAAGTAAGCCTAATTTGCAGTTAACATTGAATTGATAAGGTTTTGGGGAAAGTCCTTCTCTGACTACAAGATGGTTATCATTAGCATCGCTAACTGGCTGAACACAGAGTGATAGACAAACGCTTGCACCATAAAGACAGGGCCAATATTGATGGAAATTAATTGGCAGATATTGTGTTACGATTGGATTTTTAAAATAGAGATGTTTTTTTTTCATGGGCTGCTTCTCTATCTACTGCATCCGCCTATGTCGGCATTCCTCACCTGCGGTGGAAGGTGGCCGAGCTACAGCGGTGTATGCCAGACCACGAGACATGCCAAAAATCAGCCTTCTCACGAAAACGTCTGTAGCGTCTGAATGGTTTGACATAAAGACTAATATGACCACTCTGAAAACTTTGTTTTGTTCTACGACCTCCACAAGTTCATCTGAAGGTAACCCATACACATGAATGGAAGTATGGAGGTAGTTTTGTGCCAACAAAGGGGTTTAATGTGTCTAAAAATAGATTTTTCCTGAGCTTTCTTATATCTCCTAGATAAAAGGACAGAAACGTCAAAACTTCATTCCTTATGATACATTCATAAATGGCAAAAAAAAAAAAAAAAAATTCTGTGGACCATAGTAGTAAAGGCCAAATTAAATATTTGTTTTATACCTAAAGGGGTCCAAAAATTCAAAATCAAATAGCTAAATGATCGATGGTATGACCATCTTAAAGCAATTCCATATGTTATTTTGGTAGAACTTCCTCGCCCATACGGTTTAAACTTTTAGAGGTTAACATGATTTTTGAAAGACTACCTATCTCTCTACCCTTCTGGTCGAGGCTCCTCAGAGGAGATAATTGACTAAAACACACTGTTTTGCAATGAAGGTCTACAGTAGCCTCAACAGCACTTTGTAGGGTAGCACCATGGTGTACCTCCTCTGGGTACATTTACTTCAATACAAAACCTAGGAGGCTTCCGGAGGACGTCCTCCAACCCATCTTGCAGCATGAACTGACATGGTGTCCACCCAATCACAGGACCAGATAATGAATCTAGTACTGACAGCATAAGCAACACCTAGCTAGCACAGCAGTGCATAATGTGGTGAGTGGACTTGTTTACGTGCTGCTGTGCGGTTTGTTGCTAATGTTACTTTGCTACCTGCCAACTTTACGGTTTTTACTTAATTTTTTCCCCTTGCTCAACCTTTTTCATTCAACTTTTTCACCCCGGATGCTTTATCTGGACATTGTTCGTCAGGACCTCCACCAGCCGAAGCTAGTACTAACATTAACATGATGCCTTCTAATTGCAGTTGCTGTACTCATAATATACAGGAGAACGATCGCCTTACGGCGAGGATAGCCGTGCTGCAAGCCCAGCTTCAGACGCAATCGTTAGGCAAGGGTCATTTAAGTGTAGGAAAGGATGAAACAGCATTTGTGCCACCAATAAATGCAGATAGTAACGTTAGTATTAATCCACTCGCACCGTCCCCGCAGCCGGACAATTTTCTCATGGCATTTGGAAGGAAACGCTGTAGGAATGCTCAACCGGTGTCGCTCATTTAGCCGACAGAAACTTTCAACCGGTTCTCCCCATTAAGCAACCAGTCAGAGGTTGAGCCTTCTCTGATCTCTCCTCCCATTATGGGGTCTGAGACGCCGAAGCATACCACCACTAGAGCTGACAAATTGAAAACCCTAGTCATTGGCGACTCCATTACCTGCAGTATTATACTTCCAGCGATCATACACTGTTTACAAGGGGCAGAGCTACCGTTAAGGCTAATCTGAAGATGGTGCTGGTTAAAGCTAAAACTGGCGAGTATAGGGATAGTGTTATCCACGACGGCACCAATGATGTTAGGATGAAACAGTCAGAGGTCACAAAGCGTAACATAGCTTCAGCGTGTAAATCAGCTAGAAAGATGTGTTGGCATCGAGTAATTTTCTCTGGCCCCCTCCCAGTTAGGGGGAGTGATGAGCTCTACAGCAGTGTCACAACTCTATCGCTGCTTGAAAACTGTTTTCTGCCCCATCCAAAAGATAGAATTTGTAGATAATTGGCCCTCTTTCTGGGACTCACCCACAAACAGGACCAAGCCTGGCCTGCTGAGGAATGACGGACTCCATCCTAGCTGGAGGGGTGCTCTCATCTTATCTATGAACATAGACAGGGCTCTAACTCTAGCTCCACAATGAGATAGTCAACCTGCCATCTTAGTGGTGTCTAACACTAGCACAGTCAGTGTAGTCAGCTCAGCTATCCCCGTTGAGACCGTGTCAGTGACTCAATCTAGGTTTGGCAAAACTAAACATGGTGGTGTTCGCCAGGGAGACACTCAAGTTTTTTAATAATATATCTCGACACATTGATGAAAATAGTCATGGCCTCTAAACCTTCAAGCTGCATACTGGACCCTATTCTAACTAAACTACTGAAAGAGCTGCTTCCTGTGCTTGGCCCTCCTATGTTAATCATAATAAAACGGCTCCCTATCCACCGGTTGTGTACCAAACTCACTAAAAGTTGCCGTAATAAAGCCTCCCTTGAAAAAGCCAAACCTTGACCCAGAAAATATAAAAAAAACTATTGGCCTATATCGAATCTCCCATTCCTCTCAAACAGTTTTTTTAAAATCTGTTGCGCAGCAACTCACTACCTTCCTGAAGACAAACAATGTATACAAAACGCTTCAGTCTGGTTTTAGACCCCATCATAGCACCGAGACTGCACTCATGAAGGTGGTAAATGTCCTTTTAATGGCGTCAGACAAAGGCTCTGCATCTGTCCTCGTGCTCCTAGACCTTGGTGCTGCTTTTGATACCATCGATCACCACATTCTGATCGATGGTATCAAAATTGGAAATCCAGATTGGAAACCCAAATTGGTCTACACGGACAAGTTCTGGCCTGGTTTAGATCTTATCTGTCGGAAAGATATCAGTTTGTCTCTGTGGATGGTTTGTCCTCTGACAAATCAACTGTAAATTTCGGTGTTCCTCAAGGTTCTGTTTTAGGACCACTATTGTTTTCACTATATATTTTACCACTTGGTGATGTCATTCGGAAACATAATGTTAACTTTCACTGCTATGCGGACAATACACAGCTGTATATTTTGATGAAACATGGTGAAGCCCCAAAGCCCCCCCTGTAAGCCTGTGTTTTAGACATAAGGAAGTGGATGGCGGCAAATGTTTTACATTTAAAGTCGGACAAAACAGAGATGCTAGTTTTAAGTCTTCTGTTGGATCTGCCAATTAATCTTGATGGTTGTACAGTTGTTTCAAATAAAACTGTGAAGGACCTCGGCACTACTCTGTATCCTGATCTCTCTTTTGACAAACAGATCAAGACCGTTTCAAGGACAGCTTTTTTCCATCTACGTAACATTGCAAAAATCTGAAACTTTCTGTCCAAAAATGATGCAGAAAAATGAATCCATGATTTTGTCACTTCTAGATTAGACTACTGCAATGCTCTACTTTCCGGCTACCCGGATAAAGCACTAAATAAACTTCAGTTAGTGCTAAACACGGCTGCTAGAATCTTGGCACAGACAGACAGAAAACACAGGTATAAATACCCAGGGGATAAGTGGGGAAAATGGGCGACACCTGGAGGGGGGTGGAGACATGCACAAGTGAAACAGATCAAGACATGACATCTTCAGTAGGTCCTATTATTGGGTGTAGTCTGGCCTAGGGGTGTGAAGGTGAACAGAAAGGCACTGGAACGACGCACGGCCCTTGATGTCTCTGCCTGGCCGGTTCCCATCTCTCCACTGGGATTCTTTGCCTCTAACAATATTACGGGGACTGAGTCACTGGCTTACACTTGCTCTTCCATGCCGTCCCTAGGAGGGTGCGTCACTTGAGTGGGTTGAGTCACTGACGTGATCTTCCTGTCCGGGTTGGCGCCCCCCTTGGGTTCGTGCTGTGGGGGAGACCTTCATGGGCTATACTCAACCTTTTCTCAGGGTAGAAAGTTGGTGGTTTGAAGATATCCCTCTAGCGGTATGGGGGCTGTGCTTTGACAAAGTGGGTGGGGTTATATTATGCCTGGTCGGCCCTGTCCGGGGGTATCGTCGGACGGGGCCACAGTGTCTCCCGACCCCTTCTGTCTCAGCTTCAAGTATTTATGCAGCAGTAGTTTATGTGTCGGGGAGCTAGGGTCAGTCTGTTATATCTGGAATATTTCTCCTGTCTTATCCGGTGTCCTGTGTGAATTTAAGTATGCTCCCTCTAATTCTCTCTCACTCTCTCTCTTTCTCTCAGAGGACCTGAGCCCAAGGACCATGCCTCAAGACTACATGGCCTGATGACTCCTTGCTGTCCCCAGTCCACCTGGCCGTGCTGCTTCTCCAGTTTCAACTGTTCTGTATGCGGCACCGGAAGTGCTACCTTGTCCCGGACCTGCTGTTTTCGACTCTAAGCCTACTGACATTTACTCCTGATGCAACCTCTACAACCACTGCTGTTATTATTATTATTATTATTATTTGACCCTGCTGGTCATCTATGAACATTTGAACATCTTGGTCATGTACTGTTATAATATCCACCCCGCACAGCCAGAAGAGGACTGGCCACCCCTCAGAACCTGGTTCCTCTCTAGGTTTCTTCCAAGGATCCTGCCTTTCTAGGGAGTTTTTCCTAGACACCGTGCTTCTACATTTGCATTGCTTGCTGTTTGGGGTTTGACGCTGGGTTTCTGTATAGCACTTTGTGACACCGGGCTGATGTAAAAAGGGCTTCATAAATAAATGTGATTGATTGATTGATATTTGACTTAAAGAGAGAGAGAGACAAATAGTTGATCAGTTTTGAACAAATTATTTTCTTCGAAAATGAAGAAGAGAGAGTCATTTTTTTCACTTTCACTTACTTAGATCGCAAATGCAGTTAGCTACTTGAGTCTACTCAAACACCCTGCTCAAACAGAGGGATGCTATGTTAGCTAGCTGGCCCAATAGGTCCACAGACGACGCAATCGCCATCACACTGCACACTGCCCTAACCCATCTGGACAAAAGGAATACCTATGTGAAAACGCTGTTCATCAATTACAGCTCAGCAATTAACACCATAGTACCCTGGGTCTCGACCCCGCCCTGTGCAACTGGGTCCTGGACTTCCTGACGGGCCGCCCCCAGGTGGTGAGGGTAGGTAACAACATCTCCACCCCGCTGATCCTCAACACTGGGTCCCCACAAGGGTGCATTCTCAGCCCTCTCCTATACTCCCTGTTCACCCACGACTGCGTGGCCATGCACGCCTCCAACTCAATCATCAAGTTTGCAGACGACACTACAGTGGTAGGCTTGATTATCAACAACGACGAGACGGCCTGCAGGGAGGAGGTGAGGGCCCTCGGAGTGTGGTGTCAGGAAAATAACCTCACACTCAATGTCAACAAAACAAAGGAGATGATCGTGGACTTCAGGAAACAGCAGAGGGAGCAGCCCCCTATCTACATTGACATTGACGGGACAGTAGTTTTAAGTTCCTCGGCGTACACATCACGGACAAACTGAATTGGTCCACCCACACAGACAGCGTGGTGAAGAAGGTGCAGCAGCGCCTCTTCAACATCAGGAGGCTGAAGATATTAGACTTGTCACCCAAAACACTCACAAACTTTTACAGATGCACAATCGAGAGCATCCTGTCGAGCTGTATCACCGCCTGGTACGGCAGCTGCTCCGCCCATAACCGTAAGGCTCTCCAGAGGGTAGTGAGGTCTGCACAACACATCACCGGGTGCAAACTACCTGCCCTCCAGGACACCGACACCACCCGATGTCACAGGAAGGCCAAAAAGACCATCAAGGACAACAACCACCCGAGCCACTGCCTGTTCACCCCGCTATCATCCAGAAGTCAAGATCAGTACAGGTGCATCAAAGCTGGGACCGAGAGACTGAAAAACAGCTTCTATCTCAAGGCCATCAGACTGTTAAACAGCCACCACTAACATTGAGTGGCTGCTGTCAACATACTGACTCAACTCCAGCCACTTTAATAATGGAAAAAGTGATGTAATCAACTTATCACTAGCCACTTTATATAATGTTTACATACCCTACATTACTCATCTCATATGTATATACTGTACGCTATACCATCTACTGCATCTTGCCATCTTGATGTAATTAAATGTATCACTAGCCACTTTATATAACGTTCTCATACCCTACATTACTCATCTCATGTTTTTACTGTACGCTATACCATCTACTGTATCTTGATGTAATTAAATGTATCACTAGCCACTTTAAACAATGCCACTTCATATAATGCTTTCATACCCTACATTACTCATCTCATATGTATATACTGTACTCTATACCATCTACTGCATCTTGCATATGCCGTTCGGCCATCACTCATTTATATATTTTTATGTACATATTCGTATTCATTCCGTTACACTTGTGTGTAGAAGGTAGTTGATGTGGAATTGTTAGGTTATATTACTTGTTAGATATTACTGCATGGTCGGAACTAGAAGCACAAGCATTTCGCTACACTTGCATTAACATCTGCTAACCATGTGTATGTGACAAATACATTTGATTTTGATTTTGATTTTGATTTGATGACTATCCAACACAACACTGGAAAGTCAAGGTAAGCTTTTGGTTTTACAAATGTATTGCCACCGGGGCCCGCCGGTGTAGAGTAGAAGTCGGAAGTTTACATAGGTTGGACTCATTAAAACTTGTTTTTCAACAACTCCACAAATTTCTTGTTAAAAAAATATAGTTTTGGCAAGTAGGTTAGGACATCTACTTTGTGCATGACAAGTCATTTTTCCAATAATTGTTTACAGACAGATTATTTCACTGTATCCCAATTCCAGTGGGTCAGAAGTTTACATACACTAAGTTGACTGTGCCTTTAAACAGCTTGGAAAACTCCAGAAAAGTATGTGATGGCTTTAGAAGCTTCTGATAGGCTAATTGACATCATTTGAGTCAATTGGAGGTGTATCTGTGGATGTATTTCAAGGCCTACCTTCAAACTCAGTGCCTCTTTGCGTGACATCATGGGAAAATCAAAAGTTATCAGCCAAGACCTCAGAAACAATATTGTAGACCTCCACAACTCTGGTTTATCATTGGGAGCAATTCCAAACACCTGAAGGTACCACATTCATCTGTACAAACAATAGTATGCTAGTATAAACACCATCGGACCACGCAGCCGTCATACCGCTCAGGAGAAGACGCGTTCTGACTCCTAGATGAAGTACTTCGGTTCGAAAAGTGTGAATCAATCCCAGAACAACAGCAAAGGACCTTGTGAAGATGCTGGAGGAAACAGGTACAAAAGTATCTATAATCCACTATAAAACGAGTCCAATATCGACATATCCTGAAAAGACCGCTAAGCAAGGAAGAAGACCCTGCTCCAAAACCGCCATAAAAAAGCCAGACTACGGTTTGCAACTGCCCATGGGGACAGAGATCATACTTTTTGGAGAGATGTCCTCTGGTCTGATGAAACAAAAATAGAACTGTTTGGCCATAATGACCATCGTTATGTTTGGAGGAAAAAGGGGGATGCTTGCAAGCCGAAGAACACCATCCCAAACATGAAGCACGGGAGTGGCAGCAACATGTTGTGGGGGTGCTTTGCTGCAGGAGGAACTGGTGCACTTCACAAAATAGATGGCATCATGAGGCAGGAAAATTATGTGGAAATATTTAAGCAACATCCCAAGACATCAGTCAGGAAGTTAAAGCTTGGTCGCAAATGGGTCTTCCAAATGGACAATGACCCCAAACATACTTCTAAAATTGTGGCAAAATGACATAAGGACACAAAGTCAAGGTATTGGAGTGGCCATCACAAAGGCCTGACCTCAATCCTATAGAAAATGTGTGGGCAGAACTGAAAAAGCATGTGCGAGCAAGGAGGCCTACAAACCTGACTCAGTTACACCAGCTCTGTCAGGAGGAATGGGCCAAAATTCACCCAACTTATTGTGGGAAGCTTGTGGAAGGCCACCTGAAACGTTTGACCCAACTTAAACAATTTAAAGGCAATGCTACCAAATACTAATTGAGTGTATGTAAACTTCTGGCCCACTGGGAATGTGATGAAAGGTATAAAAGCTGAAATAAATCATTCTCTCCACTATTATTCTGACATTTCATATTCTTAAAATAAAGTGGTGATTCTAACTGACCTAAAACAGGGAATTTTTACTTTGATTAAATGTAAGGAATTGTAAAAAACTTCCGACTTCAACTTTCAGTGCTAAACTGCTTGGAAAGGTTTTTTCGGCAGGTCACATACAGCTGATGTCCACAAGTGAAGGGAAAAGGTGAGTGGAGGAGAGAGCATAGATGTGATATGGATTACAATGTGGCTGCTATGAAAGTGAACTGTGTTTACGCGTGATCAGGGGTGTATTCATTCCACTGATTATGTTCAAATGTTTCTTAAATGGAAGCAAACAGAACAAAACTCTTTTGCAACTGTTGGACTGATTACATCCTTGATCAGCTAGATGCAGGAAAGAGTGTGCAAGGCAGTATTGAATGTGCCACTGTCTGCCCATCTGTCACAGTCTGTCACCTCAAATTTCTCTCTCGACCTGTGTACACCTACGTTGTATACTTCATAGTCTAGGTTGTAGCAACTTCATGATGGATATAGGGAAAATATACATTTTCATTCATAATGTTAAGTTTGAAAATGAATAGATAGTCAACATGATTCATGATAACTTTTCAGCTTGCTTGAAGTGGTAAGTTACCACAAGTTACCACACATCAGTCTAATAAAAGTTATCAGAGAAAGAAACTTTGATTTATCTATGGCCAATGATCTTGAGACTTTTTGGACGGGCACTGCCAATGTAATTCTATGGCAGCACCCAAGGGGGCAGAAGCTGCTGGTCCTAAGTGGGCTCTCCCAGTAGGTGCTGTGGTGTTGTGAGTGACATTGACCTGAGCCAATCACTTTCAAACAGATAAGATCAACGACACCTGCACTCTGTGCTTTCTCTGGCTGCCCTTCCACCACAGAAAGCACTCAGAGAGGCTGAAACAGCTGCATTCTGAAGCAATTATTTTCTTTACATTGTTTGCTAACCGATATTCTATAATTTTGTGACACAAATTAATTCCAGAATTACATGCAAAACAGAACCATCTGTTGGATAATGGTGGGGCTGCGCCCCACTTTCCCTGAATGACGTTTCGCCACTGCTGGTCTCTGTGGCTTTTAACTCTGATATAGTGACAGTATATAATTTCTGGCTACATTTTCTCGCTGTGCTGTACTTATGATCAATGGGTATTGATATCATGGTCAGTAACCTCTTGCAGTGCAGCTTTGTGATGAAGATGGGTATAGAATATATTATCCCTCATGGCACAATGTATAACATATGAAGCCCTCTGTCTGTACAATGTTCAGCTTCATGTCTCCCGTTATTTATGATTGCAGTGCAGCTTTGTGATGATGGGTAAGAATAGTATCCTTCATGGTACAGTGTACATATAATATATTCAGTCCTCAGTCTGACATGAATCTGGACATGGACATAGTTTAATTAAAAAGGTGGATAATTAAGAATCAAAACAACCCCAGTCATATAAAGATGACTTTATATTCCTACTTTAAAAGTAGAAATTATAAAAGCTACAAATAGAAAACAGAAAGGCTTCATATGCACTACATTAATGCTTCACAAATCATCTATAAGCATATGTCATGCTCTATAAATGGTATGTGAAGGGTGACTTAACAATTCCACTGTAGGTTGTATTGCCGAATGTGACAACGCACTATGTAGGTTTATATACCATTATAGAAATACTACAATATTAATTAAATACACGCTTATAGATTATTTGTGAAGCATTTATGTAGTGTTTATAGGACCAACTTCACTAAGCTCGCCAACAAATCTCTGTGTGTGTGTGTGTGTGTGTGTGTCTAAGTTCCAGAGAGGTCTGTCAAAGTGAAGCTCCAGGCCAAGTGATGCAGTTGATGAGAGGAAAATGAAGGAAAACATGCCCATTAGACATACTTCGTCAGGAACTTTGCAGGGTGTTATGCTGACAGTTCCTATATTTGAAGTTTCTCTCAGGGAGGGCTGTGTATATTCGATAGAGAGGTCTGTTGCCGTAAATCCTTCAAACACACCAAATCACCAATCTTCCTCAGGGCACTCTCATTTCAACACATTAATCTTTGGATTTTTTCAGCCATGAAGTGTAAAAAAAAAACTGTTTGGCCTCATGGGGAATCCATTTGGACGTGTGTGCACGAATATCAAAGAGGCTGATGTGTGGGTGCCCTATGTGGTTCCACATCACACAATGATGAGGTCAATACTGCAAACACTACAAACGGAATCATTTGAATTTGAAAAGAAGAACATGTTAAATTTAGATTTAAATTCGCCCAAGGATGTTGTTGGTGCAGAAATTTACAGTATCACTTTGATAAACTGAACCCCTGGCCTTTCCTCTCCAAATACACACAAGACAGGTGATAAAATTAACTGTGATAATAATATCATGAATGTTGTCATGGCTATAACTGCCCGAGGCCAATCACAAATACAGTACATCATTGAGACCTGCACTACCGTTCAAAAGTTTGGGGGTCACTTAGAAATGTCCTTGTTTTCCATGAAAACATACATGAAATGAGTTGCAGAATTAATAGGAAATATAGTCAAGACATTGACACGGTTATAAATAATGATTTTTAATTGAAATAATAATTGTGTCCTTCAAATTTAGCTTTCGTCAAAGAATCCTCAATTTGCAGCAATTACAACCTTGCAGACCTTTGGCATTCTAGTTGTCAATTTGTTGATGTAATCTGAAGAGATTTCACCCCATGTTTCCTGAAGCACCTTCCACAAGTTGGATTGGCTCGCCATAGGCACATCTTACTTACCATACGGTCAAGCTGCTCCCACAACAGCTCAATAGGGTTGATATCTGATGACTGCTGGCCACTCCATTATAGACAGAACACCAGCTGACTGCTTCTTCTTTAAATAGTTATTGCATAGTTTGGAGCTGTGCTTTGGGTCATTGTCCTGTTGTGGAGGAAATTGGCTCCAATTAAGCACCGTCCACAGGGTATGGCATGGCATTGCAAAATGGAGTGATAGCCTTCCTTCTTCAAGATCCTTTTTACACTGTACAAATCTCCCACTTTACCAACACCAAAGCATCACCAGACCATCACATTGCCTCCACCATGCTTGACAGATGCGTCAAGCACTCCTCCAGCATCCTTTCATTTTTTCGGCATCTCATGATCTTTTCTATTTATTGGCCAGTCTGAGATATGGCTTTTTCTTTGCAACTCTTGCCTAGAAGGCAAGCATCCCAGAGTCGCCTCTTCACTGTTGATGTCGAGACGGGTGTTTTGCAGGTACTATTCAATGAAGCTGCCAGTTGAGGATTTGTGAGGCGTCTGTTTCTCAAACTAGACACTCTAATGTATTTGTCCTCTTGCTCAGTTGTGCACCGGGGCCTCCCACTCCTCTTTCTATTCTGGTTAGAGCCAGTTCTGTGAAGGGAGTAGTACACAGCGTTGTATGAGATCTTCAGTTTCTTGGCAATTTCTCGCCAATTTCTTGCCATTTCTGGCCATTGAGCCTTTAATCGAACCCACAAATACTGATACTCCAGATACTCAAATAGTCTAAAGTTTTATTGCTTATTTAAATCATCACAACAGTATTCAGCTGTGCTAACATAATTGCAAAAGGGTTTTCTAATGATCAATTTGTCTTTTAAAAATGATAAACTTGGATTAGCTAACACAACGTGCCATTGGCACACAGGAGTAATGGTTGCTGATAATGGGCCTCTGTACGCCTACGTAGATATTCCATTAAAAATCAGCTGTTTCCAGCTACAATAGTCATTTACAACATTAGCAATGTCTACACTGTATTTCTGATAAATGTTATGCTACTTTAAATGGACAAAAAAATGGCCTTTCTTTCAAAAACAAGGACACTTCTAAGTGACCCCAAAATTTTGAAGGGTAGTGTATGTCTGGGCAGATTGATTTAGCCTAGGCCTATAGGCAACAATATAAAATGTAAATGCAATCAATGCACTGAAGGGGAAATCAGGATTTGAAAAATAACATAGCTGTCACCCCACCACTTGTTTTGGTAAATAGCTGAGGGATGGGGCTAGAGAATGGATGGATGCAAGGATATAAAACATTATAGTTTTAACCATGTTTTGAAGCAGTGTGTGTTAAAAAATAAGCTAAATTGTTTACAAACAATGGAATAAAACAGGTATATTCTTCAAGATTCAATGGATATGTATAATTACGTTAGAAGTCCAAAAATGGATGTACCAATCCCAGAATGCCCTTTTAAAAACATGAATGCTTTCTACCTAAACTAAGCCATCATAGACTCAATATTCCTCCACACTGATAATCACAAAGTATATTGTCTGAATAGAAGTTGAGAGTAAAGCTCAGTTCATATCCGTGTGCTCAGCCCAAACACAAACTCCATAAGAATATGAATCCTTAGGGTGAGCATGGAAACAGAAAGACTCTAACAACTACAATCACGAACTGGTAAATGAAGAAAACTGGATATCTGGACTTTAAAATCAAGAGTGTCTGGCTTAAGACACATTTCACCAGAGTGCCTTATCCACAAGAGTAAAACAGAGGACCGGCTCCTACTCATGAGTAACCGACCTGTCAAGGGATGGGAGCCGGTGAAAACTCTCTCGTGTATTATACATGGAGCCATTCCACAATTGGATGAAAGAGTATGGTTTGATACAAAGGCATTAGCTAAAGGGACACCAGTTAAAGAGGTTGTGTTTTGTTGAATGAAGTGCCCAAATCTGACATGCCGTTGACAGTAGATGCATTTATTGTGTCTCACAGGCTCACAGCTTGTTCTCATGTGTTGATCTGAAAACAGACAGATGGCCAAACCCTTTGTAGTCGGCGCAGTGCTGCAAGGCATAGCAGGCGTCAGACAGTTCGATTGTAATCTCAAGGTTTTGGAGTTGAAATCAGAGGGAGAGGAATTGTATGCAGAGAAATATACAATATATCTGTGGATAGAATGGGTGGTACAACCAAGGCACAGAGTCAAGGGCACTTATTGATTTGTGTCCTGAATAAAATACATGCCCTTGACTCTGTGCCTTGGTTTTATTGTATCTTTTTAAATAGAAATATTTGAAGGAAAAAAATACAACAATATTGGGATTAATAAACTAGAATCAGGATGGAGAACCTTTTTCAAGCTGGTTGTCTAATGTTTGAAGTACTCACGTACCGTGCTGCATACATCTGGTAAAACCCCGGAAATGACACCTGCCAGAGATCACTTTTTTGCAGATGGCTTGATACACATAAAATTACTGTCAATGTATTATTTGGATATTGATGTCAGAACTATTCTTAGACACATGACGTGAAAACGTCTCGCCATTAGTCAAGGGGTTAACTGATCAATGACTCCATTTGTTTTTCTCTGACCCCCCCCCACCCCACCGTCATACACCCATCACTTTCTGCGTCAGTGGTAGACAGGGAGAGAGGGCTATAAAGGAGTGGGGGACTTTGGAGGTAGAGCTTAAGAATCAACATCGCTTTAGTGTTCAGACAGTAACCTATCCAAGGCTGCCAGTGCACCTTCTCGACCACTCTCTGTTCTCCCACTGAACTCTCACCACTTTGTGCGCTCCCTCCAGATCTCTCTCTCTCTCTCTGTCTGTCTCTTAATTTAGTGTCTGCCTGTCGTCCATCCCCTGCTCTCTCCCTCTCAGCATGCAGCTCCTGGTCATTTTAGCGTCTCTCATGGGGGTTCTATACAGTGTTAGAGCAGCCGCCGTGCTTCCTGTCGAAGAAAGGAGCCCACTACTTAACAGGGTGAGTAGGGAATTTCATTTTATATTATTAACTATGTTTCATACCATTTTTATTGTCATGTTTTACTATTACTTGTATAATCAATTGTTATTTTCATTATGCTTTTTATGGTTGTCAGATAAATGCGTGTTCAAAGGTATTTTTAAAATTATTAAAAAGGTTAAAAAAATAATAATTATAAAAAGTTTGATCAATCATGATAAATTTATACAATTGTGTTTGATTTGACAAATTCATTTGTAGTGATCAATTATCAATAACTGATATTTAATAAATTAGTACAATTTAATGGTTTTATATTTATTTTTAGTAATGGGTTTGAAATTTCATTTATACATTTTCATAACGAATTAAATGATGGCTTTTTTATTTGAATGAAACAAATATTTCTAACCTGGTTTGTCAGTTGATAAAGAAATAGGTCACCTAGGTCAACAAAATATACAATTTCTTTGTAGCTAACATTGACATATTTATATATTTCTACATATACGCAACCACTGATTTGCCACCTCTTCTGCCTTTCTATTAGGAATTGAGTAAAGAGCGCAAAGAGCTGATTCTCAAGCTGGTGTCTGGCTTGTTAGATGGAGCGACGGACACCAACATGCTGCCCGGAGAAGGGGTGTCCCCTGTGGATCTAGAGGAGCCCCTGGAGTCTCGACTCGAGGAGAGGGCCGCCTACAACAGGCTATCACAGCTGCCGCAGCGCGACCGCAAAGCCCCCTGTAAAAACTTCTTCTGGAAAACCTTCACCTCCTGCTAATAGTGATACCCAGTCAGCCCCGCTATGCTCCGGTTGACCCGCAAAACAACACAATCTGACCCAGACCCAACATGAACTGTGGTAGACCTGAGCTGTACATATCATCCACCCAGTTTGAAGATCGCTCTCAATGACCTTTGAGACACTGACAGTCTGTTTTAAATATTGATGATTTATTTCTCAATTTATGTATGTATTTATTTATTTTAGATGATCCAAAAACAATAAAGCATGGTTATGGTGAAAAGTCTCTTTTTTTCTTTGTTCACATTACATGGGCAACTGACCAAATTTCCATAGAAATGTGAGTTATAGATCTGTCATTCTCATTAAAAGCAAGTCTAAGAAGTTGTAGATCTGTTCTATGTGTGATATTTCTATGTTTCCGGTGCTTAAGTTTAGTTTTTGAATATTTAACTTTCTGTTTTGTACGCCAGCATCAAACAGCTGAAAACAAAATATTTTTGCTTATGGAAAACACATTTCACAGCGGTCTGACAAGGTAAAAATCTGTCGTTCTGCCGGAGCAAAGCAGTTCACCCACTGTTCCACGGGCACCGAAGATGTGGATGTCGATTAAGGCAGCCCCCCGCACCTCTCTGATTCAGAGGGGTTAGGTTAAATAGATGTGTATAGATTGATAGCGATATGGCTTAATCTCTTGGTGAAGGATTGTGCCAATGAATGCCAGTGCCAATTAATTATATTTGTGTGGACAGGTATGTTTGAGATCTCTTTACATTTTCTGGTCTTGTCAAAGATACACATAAATTCCTATTTGTTTGTCCAAAACAACAACGCCACTTGCTGAGCATAGCTTACCCTTTCTGCCAAGCTTAATTTGTTAGCTCTTTATCTGCAAAACATATCCTAAAGAACACTAGTATTGATCAAATATCATTAACAAATATATTTTTTATTTGTCAACTAATATTTTAACAATTTGTAAGTGATATTTACAGGATCTACAATTGACCTACAGTTAAGATAGAGTTTACAGATAAACCTTTTCTTTAATGATTTTTACAAATATTTTGGCCAAGAATAGATATGTTTGTAAAATGTGTATGTTTTCTTCAAAATGTGAAGCCTTGCTTACATTTGTTTTCTAACCCTATCATGCATTCATAATTTGCAAAAGGGACATCATATCTAGTCTCGTCCATCAGCCGGAACGCTCTCTCTGAAACTAGTCACTGTTATATACGATAGTAATTATTCTGGGGACAAGGTTGCATTATATTCAATAGAATTACCCACATATTACAATTAAAATACGTAACATGGTCAACAAAACACAAACAAATGAATTCACTAATATGCTAAAGGACTCAGATGACTGTCTTCTTTGGTTGTGAAAAAGGTAAATGTCTATGAACAGGTAGAATATAACATAATATACGATTGACGTCAATACACCACAACAAATTAAGGCAGTGATATACACGGACATCTGGCTAAATGTCGGCAGATTTTGTAGATTGAAAATACAGGACCTACTGTATGATTGTAAGATGTCTGTTAAAAGGCTTGCTGTTAAAAGGTTTGAACGTCAGAATTCTCTTTCTGGACCAAATTCACTTTTTTTTTGTTGATCGATCTGTTTTGTTGCATTTATCCTTATTTATTCATGGTCACATGTAGGGACTGATGATTCCGTGAATTATTGCAGGTCAGAAAGCATGTCAGTAAGGACAGGACAATAATTCAAGAATCTAACCATGTATGCCCAAAAGCTAACGCTAGGTTCCTCAGTATTTCATTTGGAATACAATTATCCTGCTTTGTTTGAGGAACGTGTTGGTCTTCCACATTAAAAAAAAAATCTATTTGCGATGAGTAAAAGTCACGATCACCCACATACCACTTTATTCTGTTATGCAAAAGGTGCAGTAAGTAGTACTGCTAATATGATGTGCAAACGTTCTGATGTGAGTGACCTTCACAGACAGAAATATCACGTCCTGTCTTATACAAACTCCTCCCTCATGAGAGTTTAGACAAGTGGCGGTCGGTGACGTTTAAGATGAGGGAGGACGATAAAAAAAATGTATGAGCCTTATTTCTATTACAGCATATTGGATGACTGTCATTCATATTCCATTCACCCAGTTCAATGTAACATCGATAGGTTTAGGCCACTACATTATACTCAAATTTTCTCTTTACCCATCATGAGATTGCTACAACCTAGCCTATGAATGAAAGTTTACAACGTAGGTGCACACAGGTCAAGATAAATATTTGAGGTGACAGACAGTGACACATTCAATACTGCATTGCACACTCTTGCCTGCATCCACCGATTCAGGGTGTAATCATTAGTCCAACAGTTGCAAACGAGAGTTTCTATTGGACAAATTCAGGTATTTTGATCCCCATTTCGTTCCGTTTGCTTCTGTTTTTTCAACAGAATCAGTGGAAAGAATACAACCCTGATTACATGCAAACTTTCACTTTCAAACAGCTCATTGTATTCCTTCTCGCATCTATGCGCTCTCTTCCTCTCCCCTTTTCTCTTCTCTTGTGGACTTCATTGCACAACACATCAGCTGTCTGTGACCTGATGAAAAAAGCGTTCCAAAACAACCCTTCATTTCATAACCGCTACACACAACAAAATGAGCTAAAGTAAAGTCATAGTCAACGTAGCTAATAATACTAATGTGTTTATGAGGTACAGTGTACAGTCAGTAAGCCCCGGGGGCAATAAATGAGTACATGAGTAGGATAAACTAACTAGCTGCATTTGCTAGCTAAGTAAGTGAAAGTTATTGTTTTTATAGTTAGCTAGCTGTCTCTCTCTCACTCCTCTATTTTTTAAGAAATGTACTTGTTCACATGTCTGGGAATGTTGCAGGATAGTTGCTTGTTATATTTTCTTGGTATTTCATTACTTTAACATAACTTTTTCCGCGTTCTCACATGGTAACATTTAATTTGATTTTTGGTAATATCCTAGAAACATTCTCAAAATAGTGTGACCTAGGTAATGTTCTCAAATAGTTCAGATAACTTTTTTAAAAAGGAGGTGGAGTGTTTTATTTCATAAATAACAACTGGTGTGCTGCTTCAAGTGTGAGGGAAATTTTGCTCACCTGATACTGTATACAATACATCATGGTAAGCTACAGACACTTTTATCTACAAAGAGAGTTCTCGTCCGTAATAATCACAGCTGTCTTCAAGCCAACAACACTCTGGCACTCAAACTGTGTGGGACCATAAACAAACAAGAAACCGCCCACCCAGATGCAGCATTTCTGGTGGGAGTATACTTTGTATTTGTATTAATTAAGGATCCCTATTAGCTGCTGCCATTCTACCCACAGAAAGGCATATAAGGCCCTCCCTCATCCTCTCTGCATCAAATCTGACCATGACTCCATTCTCCTGCTTCCTGTTTACAAACAAAACCTCAAACAGGAAGTACCAGTGATGCTCTTTAAATGGAAGTGGTCAGATGAAGCAGACAAGATTGTTTTGCTTGTACAGACTGGGATATTTTCCGGGATTCAGCCGATAGCATTGAGGAGTTTACCACAACAGTCACAGGCGATGTCGTCCCCACAGTGACTATAAAAACGTATCCAAACCAAAAACCATGAATTACAGGCCACATCTGTGCTGGCCTAAACGCTAGAGCTACCACTTTCAAGGAACAGGACATCAACATGGACACATATAAGAAAGCCCGCTATGACCTCTGGCGAGACTTCAAACATGCAAAAGGACAATACAGGCTCCGATGCTTGTCATATGTGGCAGGGCTTGCAGATGATAACGGATTACAAAAGGAAACCCAGCCATGAGTTGCCCAGCGATGCAAAACTGCCAGACGAGCTAAATGCCTTTTACACTCGCTTCGAGGAATATAACACTGTGTCTTGCGTGAAAGCCCCTGTTTTTCTGTATGACTGTGTAATCTCGCTCTCAATGGCCGATTGTTAACCTTTAAACAGGTTAACAATCACAAGGCAGCCGGACTAGATGGAATACCAGGGCGTGTTCTGAAAGCATGCACAAACCAGCTGGCAAGTGTCTTCACAAACATTTTCAATCTCTCCTTGTCACAGTCTGTTATCCCAACATATTTCAAGCAGACCACCATTGTCCCTGTCCCCAAGAGCTCCAAGGCAACCTGCCTAAATGACTATCGTCCTGACTATCGTCCTCTGTAATTATGAAGTACTTTGAAAGGCTGTTCATGACACACATCAACACCATCATCCCAGACACCCTAGACCCACTTCAATTTGCATACCGCCCCAACCAATCCATAGATGATGCCATTGAAATTGCACTTCACACTGCCCTCTCCCACCTGGACAATAGGCTCAATAACGTGAGAATACTGTTCATAGACTACAGCTCAGCGTTCAACACCACATTCTCAGAATGTTATTTAATTACCTTTTAATAACCTAGAATTTCCCTTCTCAGAGCGTTAGTGAAACTTTTCAGGTAAACATTCGGATCTCAAGTGAAATGTTCACAGTACCTGCAACCTATAAACAAATGTTGCCAGAACAGTCCAGAATATTATCTTTTGTTCTCAGAATGTTTAAAAAACATTCAATTTGACCGTTCAAGAAACTTGAGGGCTATGTTACCACAACAAACTGAAACCAAAAACACACGTTCCCACAAGTTCCAAGGAACCATATGTGCTAGCAGGGTAGCTAGGAATAAACTTATATACCTGGTACGCTTGAGCACAATACATGTATAGCCAGAGACCGGGTGGATCTTCAATTGGAGATAATAAAATCTTGCCTGTCTGTTCGATTCTCATCGCACAGGGCCTGCATTATCCATTGGAGCTTGATGATCTATCTATCACACTACAATTACCAAGCACCGGAAACCTGCAGGCTCTCATAGGCATTCAGGTATATAGGCTATGCCTATGATGACTGCTCATTTAGCTCAATACCAAGGGCTAGAGCAGGTATACAATAATCAAATCATTACTGTGTACAGTAAAACCAAATATTGACTTTAGTCTAGAGCCCTGGAGCATCATTATGTAACAGCGAATTGATGGATCTCCTGAGAAGGAATTATATGGTCTGGTAATGCATCGCTCAAAGCGTCAGCTGAGGACTTTCATTTTCTTGTTGTGCAATTATACCCTTTCATTAATTTCACTGTAATATACCCCTTGGTATTTCACCAATTTCATGATAGGGTGATAGGTGAGAAACATAGCTAAACAACATAATGATACTGTGATACATTTATTTAAAAAAAGGTGCTATCTAGAATCTAAAAGGGTTCTTCGGCTGTCCCCGTAGGAGAACCCTTTGAAGAACCTGTTTTTGTTCCAGGAAGAACCCTCAGAAGGTTCTCCAAGGAACCCAACAGGGTTCTTTCTACCTGGAACCAAAAAGGGTTCGACCTGGAACCAAAAAGGGTTATCATATGGGAACAGCCGAAGAACCCTTTTGGAACCCATTTTTCTAAGATGTCCATGTCTGTGGGGCACAGTATCATGTTCAATAACTTCAGGGTACACTTAAACTGGAAAGTTTGGTCCCCTATGGTGGCTTTAATTAGGCCACCTGCTCATAGAGAACTGCACTTGTATTGTTTGATAGTTTCTTTCTTTAAATATGCATATTGTATTATGTACAGTATGTTGTTTGCAGGGCTCACTTGTAAAAGAGACGAGACCCTGTATAAAGCAAACCCGGCGCCAGGATATAGTGACCAAGAGAGCAGTTGAAATCGGTGAGGGGGCACAATTTTGGGAGGTTCTTACATTGGAATTACATTTAATTCTGCTTATTTATTTTATTTAACTAGGCAAATCAGTTAAGAACAAATTCTTATTTACAATGACGGCCTACCCGGACGATGCTATACCACAATAAACATAAAGTTCAAACATAAAGTTCAATGCTGAGACTCTGAGACCATTGAGTGCTTTAGAAGTAACAGGTTGGCGCAAAATCTGTATCCCATCTCAGCTGCACTGTATCAGCACAATGGACAGCACCCTACACAGCAAAGCAAGGACGATTTGTCAATGAATATAAGATACAAGATAGATAGGGTAATTAACTTAGAACCAAAGGATTTGCTAGGCACGCATTAAGCAATGAGCAATTGAAATGCACTGCACTGTGGAAATTAAAACAAGTTGTATTCGCCTGCATTCACATAGGCTGTTGGTAATATCAATAGAATAGCCGCCTTGGGTGAAGGCCTAGTCTGCGCTAGCATTGGCCCCACTAGCACAGAGGCTGCTGCCTACATACAGACTTGAAATCATTGGCCACTTTAATAAATGATACACAAGTCACTTTAATAATGCCACTTTCATAATGTTTACATATCTTGCTTTACTAATCTCATATGTATGTATTCTATGCGATCTATTGCATTTTAGCCAATACTGCTCTGACATTTCTCATCCATATTTCATTCCTTTACTTAGATGTGTGTGTATTAGGTATTTGTTGTGGAATTGTTAGATATTACTTGATAGATATTGCTGCACTGTTTGAACTAAAAGCACAAGCATTTCGCTACATTCGCAATTACATCTGCTAACCATGTGTATATGACCAATAACATTTTATTTTATTTTATAACTTTCGACATGAGAACAAAAATGCCGCATCTGTTGTAACCGAGTATTTCAGCCACTTTCTTCCTATGAACCAGTTGCTATTAAATCAACGTTTTTGGACAGAAAACCTGCGGCTAGGGTAGGATTCTAAGGTAACCTGGGTTGGCTCTTCTGTTCTAAGATCCTCAGGAACAGGAGGAGGTGGAGGGCGCTCTGGAGCCATTATCCTGGCGGCACTTGTGGAAGTGTGGGGTGGGCTCTTCAAACTGAGCTGGCTGGAGAAAGGCAGCATCATCGCTGCTGGGCATCATCGGTTGATGTCCAACGTGGCAGTGGCAGATCAGCTAGTTAGAGCTAAATAGGCTAATAACATTTCCGCCTTTTACAGCTAGTTGGAAGCTAAACCAACTCTGTATTGGTGGGGCGTGAAGTAGAGTTGTGTGAACCAGCTTGAACTGTAAACTTGACCCCGTCCTCATAAATCAATATCAAATATTACAGGCGGAGGCGTATCTTGTTATTCATGTAACCAACCACAGATGAGCAGTGCTTTTTATGGAAACCCAAAGGAGTCAAACCTAACCGCCCAGTGGCATTCCATAGCCCCTTACACACACACACTCCACTGCGCGCTATGTCCATGGAGTTGATACAGTGCAGCGGAGATACAGATTTCGCACCAATCATTTTAACTGTTTTGCTATTTTTACATAGGGACATAAAACTAAAATTCAAATGGCACAAGTTTCAAGTTTCAACCGAGAGGGCTAAGCCACATCACCCCTCGTGGAACCCGGTCGGTGTATAAGGGAGGATAGTAGACATGGGTGAATTTACATGTATCCACCACCAAAAACTGAGGAAACTAGACATGAGAAAATAAATTACCCTGAGAATGTAGGTGAATAAAAACGCAGTCAAAAACCTTCATAAACGGCATTGTACAGATACGTACATTAATCCACAAATACGAAATTGGTTTTAAATATGTAGGCTACATCTTAAATTACTGTGTTTTCATGAAGTTTATTATTATATATCTTGACTTCCAGTAAAAACATAAAAAATGGATACGGAAAACATAAATTGACGTTACTTTCCCAGTGTAAACAAAACATGATTGAAATGTTATTTCTTTTCCCAAAACCTCCCAAGGATTGATTTCAATGTCCTGTTTGTTCCCAAAACCTCCCAGGAAGGTTACTGCACAAAGCAATTTGATGTCAGTGGAGAAGCTGTCCACTCCACCACACCTTATGTCCCTGAGCTTAAAAGAGCATGCACTGGATGAACATCAAAGCTGGTGCCTGCAACTAAGGCATTTCTATTGGTTTTTTCTTTTGATCTGAAGGAAAGGGATGCAAAGTGCTCCAACCTAACTGTGTAATTCAAATTGAAATGTGACTCCATGTTTTCCTGTATTTAAAAAATAACAAAGTAATAGCTTTTGTCATGACTCCTCTTAAAAAATGAAACAACATCAAAGAGACGGCTAAAATAGTTTAATCATTCCTTTGCAAGTAGAGCATATATACCGAAAAAAATATAAATGTGACATTGGCCCCATGTTTCATGAGCTGAAATAAATATCCTAGAAATATCCCATACGCATAAAAAGCTTATTTCTCTAAAATGTTGTGCACAAATTTGTTTACATCCCTGTTAGAGAGCTTTTCTCCTTTGCCAAGATAATCCATCCATCTGACAGGTGTGGCATATCAAGACGCTGATTAAACAGCATGATAATTACACAGGTGCACCTTGTGCCGGGGACAATAAAAGGTCACTCTAAAATGTGCAGTTTTGTAACACAACACAATGCCACAGATGTCTCACGTTTTGAGGGAGCGTGCAATTGGCATGCTGACTGCAGGAACATCCACCAGACCTGTTGCCAGAGAGTTTCATGTTAATTTCTCTACCATGAGCTGCCTCCAACATCGTTTTAGAGAATTTGGCAGTACGTCCAAGCGGCCTCACAACCGTAGACCATGTGTAACCACGCCTGCCCAGAACCTCCACATCCGGCTGCTTCACTTGCGGGATTGTCTGAGACTAGCCACCCTGACAGCTGATGAAAGTGTGGGTTTGCACAACCAAAGAATTTCAGCACATACTGTCAGAAACCGTCTCAGGGAAGCTCATTTGCTTGCTTGTCATCCTAATCAGTGTCTTGAACCAATTGTAGTCCTCAGTGAGCAAATGCTCACCTTCGATGGCCACTGGCACACTGGAGAAGTGTGCTCTTCACAGATGAATCCCGGTTTCAACTGAATGGGGCAGATGGCAGACAGCATGTATCACGTCGTGTGGGTGAGCGGTTTGCTGATGTCAACGTTGTGAACAGAGTGGCAGTGGGGGTTATTGTATGGGAAGACATAAGCTACGGACAACGAACACAATTGCATTTTATCAGTAGCAAATTGAATGCACAGAGATACCGTGACAAAATCCTGAGGCCTGTTGTCGTGCCATTCATCACCTCATGTTTCAGCATGATAATGCACAGACCCATGTCGCAAGGATCTGTACACAATTCCTGGAAGCTGAAAATCTTCCAGTTGTCCCATGGCCTGCATACTCACCTGACATGACACCCATTGAGTATGTTTGGGATGCTCTGGATCAACGTGTACAAAAGCATGTTCCAGTTCCCAACAATATCCACCCACATCTCACAGCCATTGAAGAGGAGTGGGACAACATTTAACAGGCCACAATCAACAGCCTGATCAACTCTATGCGAAGGTGTGTCACGCTGCATGAGGCAAATGGTGGTCACACCAGATACTGACTGGCTTTCTAATCACCACCACAACCTTATTTTGTTAAGGTATCTGTGACCAGCAGATGAATATCTGTATTCCCAGTCATGTGGAATCCATAGATTAGGGCCAAATGTATTTATTTCAGTTGACTGATTTCCTTATATACATTACCGTTCGAAAGTTTGGGGTCACTTAGAAATGTCCTTGTTTTTTTTAAATTGCAAATTATCTGTCCATTAAAATAACATCAAATTGATCAGAAATACAGTGTAGACATCGTTAATGTTGTAAATGTGTCATGTACTGTCATGTTGTGTCTTGTCTCTGTCCTTTCCCTTCACCCTGTCTCCCTCTGCTGGTCGTTGTTAGGTTACCTTTTCTCCCCCGCTTTCCCCCAGCTGTTCCTTGTCTCCTCTTGACTACCTCGTCACCCCTTCTCCCACCTGTTCCCCTTTTCCCTCTGATTAGTCCCCTATATCTCTCTCTGTTTTTGTTCCTGTCCTTGTCGGATTCTTGTTTGTTGTGTTTCATGCCTGAACCAGACTGTCGTCATGTTTGCTGTAACCTTGTCTTGTCCTGTCGGAATCTGCCGGTCCGTCTGAGCCTACCTATGTTTGGTAATTAAAGAAGCTCTGTTTAAGTTAATTCGCTTTTGGGTCCTCATTCACGCACCGTAACAGAAGAATCCGACCAAGAATGGACCCAGCGACTTCGGATCCTCTCCACTCAGCCGTCGGGATCCAGGGAGCGATGCTAGGCAGACACGAGCAGGAAGTGTCTGCTGCTCGACATGCCGTTGAGACCCTGGCCACCCAAGTCTCCAACCTCACAGAACAGGTTCACCATCTCCGCCTCGATCCACCGGCCACTTCCAGGGCTTTCGAATCTCCGGAGCCCAGAATCAATAACCCGCCGTGTTACTCTGGGGAGCCCACTGAATGCCGCTCGTTCCTCACCCAGTGTGATATTGTGTTTTCTCTCCAGCCCAACACTTACTCCAGGAGCACTGCTCGTGTCGCCTACGTCATATCTCTCCTTATTGGACGGGCTCGTGAGTGGGGCACGGCAATCTGGGAGGCAAGGGCTGAGTGTACTAACCAGTATCAGGACTTTAAGGAGGAGATGATACGGGTTTTTGATCGATCTGTTTTTGGGGAGGAGGCTTCCAGGGCCCTGTCTTCCCTATGTCAAGGCAATCGATCCATAACAGACTACTCTATTGAGTTTCGCACTCTTGCTGTCTCCAGTGGCTGGAACGAGCCGGCCTTGCTCGCTCGTCTTCTGGAGGGTCTCCGCGCAGAGGTAAAGGATGAGATTCTCTCCCGGGAGGTTCCTTCCAGCGTGGATTCCTTGATTGAACTCGCTATTCGCATTGAGCGACGGGTTGATCTTCGTCACCGAGCTCGTGGAAAGGAGCTCGCGCTCTCCGTCGCTCCCCTCTCCGCATCACTACCATCTTCCTCTGCCGGCTCGGGTGCTGAGCCCATGCAGCTGGGAGGTATCCGCATCTCGACTAAGGAGAGGGAACGGAGAATCACCAACCGCCTCTGTCTCTATTGCGGTTCCGCTGGTCATTTTGTCACTTCATGTCCAGTAAAAGGCCAGAGCTCGTCAGTAAGCGGAGGGCTACTGGTGAGCGCTACTACTCCTGTCTCTCCTTCAAGATCCTGCACTACCTTGTCGGTCCATCTACGCTGGACCGGCTCGTCAGCTTCCTGCAGTGCCTTAATAGACTCTGGGGCGGAGGGCTGTTTTATGGACGAGACCTGGGCTCGGGAACATGACATTCCTCTCAGACAGTTAAAGGAGCCCACGGCCTTGTTCGCCCTGGATGGTAGTCCTCTCCCCAGGATTCAGCGTGAGACGCTACCTTTAACCCTCACTGTTTCTGGTAATCATAGTGAAACCATTTCTTTTTTAATTTTTCGTTCACCTTTTACACCTGTTGTTTTGGGCCATCCCTGGCTAGTTTGTCATAATCCTTCCATTAATTGGTCTAGTAATTCTATCCTCTCCTGGAACGTCTCTTGTCATGTGAAATGTTTAATGTCTGCTATCCCTCCTGTTTCCTCTGTCTCTTCTTCACAGGAGGAGCCTGGTGATTTGACAGGGGTGCCGGAGGAATATCACGATCTGCGCACGGTGTTCAGTCGGTCCAGGGCCACCTCTCTTCCTCCACACCGGTCGTATGATTGTAGTATTGATCTCCTTCCGGGAACCACCCCCCCCCGGGGTAGACTATACTCTCTGTCGGCTCCCGAACGTAAGGCTCTCGAAGATTATTTGTCTGTAGCTCTTGACGCCGGTACCATAGTCCCCTCCTCCTCTCCCGCCGGAGCGGGGTTTTTTTTTGTCAAGAAGAAGGACGGGTCTCTGCGCCCCTGCATAGATTATCGAGGGCTGAATGACATAACAGTGAAGAATCGTTATCCGCTTCCTCTTATGTCTTCAGCCTTCGAGATCCTGCAGGGAGCCAGGTTTTTCACTAAGTTGGACCTTCGTAACGCTTACCATCTCGTGCGCATCAGGGAGGGGGACGAGTGGAAGACGGCGTTTAACACTCCGTTAGGGCACTTTGAATACCGGGTCCTTCCTTTCGGCCTCGCTAACGCTCCAGCTGTCTTTCAGGCATTAGTCAATGATGTCCTGAGAGACATGCTGAACATCTTTGTTTTCGTTTACCTTGACGATATCCTGATTTTTTCACCGTCACTCCAGATTCATGTTCAGCACGTTCGACGTGTCCTCCAGCGCCTTTTAGAGAATTGTCTTTTTGTGAAGGCTGAGAAGTGCATTTTTCATGCCTCCTCCGTCACATTTCTCGGTTCTGTTATTTCCGCTGAAGGCATTAAGATGGATCCCGCTAAGGTCCAAGCTGTCATTGATTGGCCCGTCCCTAAGTCACGCGTCGAGCTGCAGCGCTTTCTCGGCTTCGCGAACTTCTATCGTCGTTTCATCCGTAATTTCGGTCAGGTGGCAGCTCCTCTCACAGCCCTTACTTCTGTCAAGACGTGCTTTAAGTGGTCCGTTTCCGCCCAGGGAGCTTTTGATCTCCTCAAGAATCGTTTTACATCCGCTCCTATCCTTGTTACACCTGACGTCTCTAGACAGTTCGTTGTCGAGGTTGACGCGTCAGAGGTGGGCGTGGGAGCCATTCTTTCTCAGCGCTCCCTCTCTGACGACAAGGTCCACCCATGCGCGTATTTTTCTCATCGCCTGTCGCCGTCGGAACGTAACTATGATGTGGGTAACCGCGAACTGCTCGCCATCCGGTTAGCCCTAGGCGAATGGCGACAGTGGTTGGAGGGGGCGACCGTTCCTTTTGTCGTTTGGACTGACCATAGGAACCTTGAGTACATCCGTTCTGCCAAACGACTTAATGCGCGTCAGGCGCGTTGGGCGCTGTTTTTCGCTCGTTTCGAGTTCGTGATTTCTTATCGTCCGGGCTCTAAGAACACCAAGCCTGATGCTTTGTCTCGTCTCTTCAGTTCTTCAGTAGCCTCCACTGACCCCGAGGGGATTCTCCCTGAGGGGCGTGTTGTCGGGTTGACTGTCTGGGGAATTGAGAGGCAGGTAAAACAAGCGCTCACTCACACTCCGTCGCCGCGCGCTTGTCCTAGGAACCTTCTTTTCGTTCCCGTTCCTACTCGTCTGGCCGTTCTTCAGTGGGCTCACTCTGCCAAGTTAGCCGGCCACCCTGGCGTTCGGGGTACGCTTGCTTCCATTCGCCAGCGTTTTTGGTGGCCCACCCGGGAGCATGACACGCGTCGTTTCGTGGCTGCTTGTTCGGTCTGCGCGCAGACTAAGTCCGGTAACTCTCCTCCTGCCGGCCGTCTCAGGCCGCTTCCTATTCCCTCTCGACCGTGGTCTCACATCGCCTTAGATTTTGTCACCGGACTGCCTTCGTCAGCGGGGAAGACTGTTATTCTTACGGTTGTCGATAGGTTCTCTAAGGCGGCTCATTTCATTCCCCTTGCTAAGCTTCCTTCTGCTAAAGAGACGGCACAAATCATCATCGAGAATGTTTTCAGAATTCATGGCCTTCCGTCAGACGTCGTTTCGGACAGAGGTCCGCAATTCACGTCTCAATTTTGGAGGGAGTTTTGCCGTTTGATTGGGGCTTCCGTCAGTCTCTCTTCCGGCTTTCACCCCCAGTCTAACGGTCAAGCAGAACGGGCCAATCAGACTATTGGTCGCATCTTACGCAGTCTTTCTTTTCGCAACCCTGCGTCTTGGTCAGAACAGCTCCCCTGGGCAGAATACGCCCACAACTCGCTTCCTTCGTCTGCGACCGGGCTATCTCCTTTTCAGAGTAGCCTCGGGTACCAGCCTCCGCTGTTCTCATCTCAGTTCGCCGAGTCCAGCGTCCCCTCCGCTCAGGCTTTTGTCCAACGTTGCGAGCGCACCTGGAAGAGGGTCAGGTCTGCACTTTGCCGTTATAGGACGCAGACTGTGAGGGCTGCTAATAAGCGTAGAACTAAGAGTCCTAGATATTGTCGCGGTCAGAGAGTTTGGCTCTCCACTCAGAACCTTCCCCTTAAGACGGCTTCTCGCAAGTTGACCCCGCGGTTCATTGGTCCGTTCCGTATTTCTCGGGTCATTAATCCTGTCGCAGTTCGACTTCTTCTCCCGCGATACCTTCGTCGCGTCCACCCGGTCTTCCATGTCTCCTGCATCAAGCCCGTCCTTCGCGCCCCCGCTCGTCTTCCCCCCCCCCCCCCCCATCCTTGTCGAGGGCGCACCCATCTACAGGGTCCGTAGAATTTTGGACATGCGTCCTCGGGGCCGTGGTCACCAGTACCTCGTAGATTGGGAGGGGTACGGTCCTGAGGAGAGGAGTTGGGTTCCCTCTCGGGACGTGCTGGACCGTGCGCTGATCGAGGATTTCCTCCGTTGCCGCCAGGTTTCCTCCTCGAGTGCGCCAGGAGGCGCTCGGTGAGTGGGGGGGTACTGTCATGTACTGTCATGTTGTGTCTTGTCTCTGTCCTTTCCCTTCACCCTGTCTCCCTCTGCTGGTCGTTGTTAGGTTACCTTTTCTCCCCCGCTTTCCCCCAGCTGTTCCTTGTCTCCTCTTGACTACCTCGTCACCCCTTCTCCCACCTGTTCCCCTTTTCCCTCTGATTAGTCCCCTATATCTCTCTCTGTTTTTGTTCCTGTCCTTGTCGGATTCTTGTTTGTTGTGTTTCATGCCTGAACCAGACTGTCGTCATGTTTGCTGTAACCTTGTCTTGTCCTGTCGGAATCTGCCGGTCCGTCTGAGCCTACCTATGTTTGGTAATTAAAGAAGCTCTGTTTAAGTTAATTCGCTTTTGGGTCCTCATTCACGCACCGTAACAAAATGACTGTTGTAGCTGGAAACTGCTGATTTTTTATGGAATATCTACATAGGCATACAGAGGCCCATTATCAGCAACCATCACTCCTGTGTTCCAATGGCACATTGTGTTTGGAAATCCAAGTTTATAATTCTAAAAGGCTAATTGATCATTAGAAAACCCTTTCGCAATTGCCAAGAAACTGAAGATCTAGTACAATCGCTGTGTACTATTCCTTTCAAGGAACAGCATGAACTGGCTCTAACCAGAATAGAAAGAGGAGTGGGAGGCCCAGGTGCACAACTGAGCAAGAAGACAAGTACATTAGATTGTCTAGTTTGAGAAACAGACGCCTCACAAGTCCTCAACTGGCAGCTTCATTATATAGTACCCGCAAAACACCAGTCTCAACGTCAACAGTGAAGAGGCGACTCCCGGATGCTGGCCTTGTAGGCAGAGTTCCTCTGTCCAGTGTCTGTGTTCTTCTGCCCATCTAAGTTTTTTATTTTTATTGGCCAGTCTGAGATATGGCTCTTTCTTTGCAACTCTGCCTAGAAGGCCAGCATCCTCTGATGAGGCTTTTTCACCTTGTCACAGACAGCTGATGTGTTGTGCACAGAAGTCCACAAGCGTAGGGAAAAGATTAAATGAGGAGAGCGCGTAGGTAGTTGCAACAAGGAATTATATATACACAACGAGCAAAGTGATCATGCTATTTTATAAAATATTGTTTATTTAAATAGGCAAGTCAGTTAAGAACAAATTCTTATTTACAATGACAGCCTACCGGGGAAAAGTGGGTTAACTGCCTAGCTTAGTGGCAGAATGACATATTTTTACCTTAGCTTGGGGATTTGATCCATCAACCTTTCAGTTACTAGTCCAACGCTCTCACCCCAAAATGGATGCTATGAAAGTGAACTGTGTTTACGTTTGATCAGGGGTGTATTCATTCTTCCGATTCTGTTGAAACACATTTCTTAAACAGAAGCAAACGGAATTAAATGAGGATAAACATACCTGAATTTGTCCAATAGACATTCTAATTTGCAACTGTTGGACTAATGATTACACCCTAGATCAGCTAGATGCAGGCAAGAGTGTGCAAGATGGTATTGAATGTGTCACTGTCTGTCACCTCGATTCCTCAAAATTCTGTTGATCTGTGCAGCTGGATTTTAAACTTGCATTCATAGGCTAAGTTGTAGCAACCTCATGATGAGTCCAGGGACAATTTGAGTATCATGTAGTAGTCTAAACCTATTGATGTTACATTGAGCTGGGTGAATGGAATATGAATGACAGTCATCCAATACGCTGTAATAGAAATAAAGCCACGCTCAAAAAAAAAAGAAATTGTCCTCCCTCATCTTAAACGGCTCTGACCGCCACTGGTCTGTATGTGTGTCTGTTGGTGCTTTCAAAACAAATGGAACATGGTCAAATCATCACGTCGGTGATCTTCAGGTCGGAAAGTCGGAGCTCTAGAAAGAGGCCTGAGTTCCTAACTTGGAATTCTGAGAGTTCCCAGTTGTCTTGTACGCACTAAAGTCGGATATTTCCGAGGTCCCAGTTCACAGTTGTTATGAATGCAACATGTGTCCTCAACTTGCAGCGAGCAGCCAAGTTTGCTGTCACCAAGTTATGCACATTGATAGCTTGATGGCAAAAGTCCTGACCCTGTGATTTATCATAGTAGCAGGCAGCAGCAATCTAAATGATCAGAACGAAAACATGCGAGGAAAATTGATTGGGTGAAATGATGAAGCGAGTGGATGGGGATATACAGCTTCACTCTATCCAATCAGAGCAGCAGGATCAACGTCCAGCCCACCCTTCTCTTTACAGACAGGCAAACTAGCCAGTTTAGTTAGTTAGAGCATGTACACTGAACAAAAATAAATGCAACATGCAACAATTTTAAAGATTTTATTGAGTTACAGTTCATATAAGTAAATCAGTCAATTCAAATATATTCATTAGGCCCTAATTTATGGATTCCACATGACTGGGAATACATATATGTTGGTCACATATACCTTAAAAAAAAGGTTGGGGCGTGGATCAGAAACCAGTCAGTGTCTATTGTCACAGCCATTTGCCTCATACAGAGTGACAGAGTTGATCAGGCTGGTAATTGTTTTCCATGGAATGTTGCTGGAGTTGCGGGATATTGGTGGGAACTAGAACGTGCTGTTGTACACGTTGATGCAGAGAATTCCGAACATGCTCAATTGGTGACATGTCTGGTGAGTATGCAGGCCATGGAAGAACAGGGACATTTTCAGCTTCCAGGAATTGTGTACAGATCCTTGCTACATGGGGCTGTGCATTATAATGCTGAAACAAGAGTTGATGGCGGCGGATGAATGTCATGACAATGTGCCTCAGGATCTCGTCACAGTATCACTGTGCACTCAAATTGCCATTGATAAAATGCAATTGTGTTCGTTGTCCGTAGCTTAAGCCTGCCCATAACATAACCCCACCACCATCATGGGGCACTCTGTTCACAACGCTGACATCAGCAAACCGCTCACCCACACAATGCCACACACGCTGTCTGCAATTGGCCCGGTACAGTTGAAACCGGGATTAATCTGTGAAGAGCACACTTCTCCCGCATGCCAGTGACCATTGAAGGTGAGCATTTACCCACTGAAGTCATTTACAACGCCAAACTGCAATCAGGCCAAGACCCTGGTGAGGACGAGGAGCACACAGATGAGCTTCCCTGAGAGGGTTTCTGGCAGTTTTTGCAGAAATGCTTCAGTTGAGCAAACCCACACATTCATCAGCTGTGGTGGCTGGTCTGAGACGATCCCACAAGTGAAGAACCCGGATGTGGACGTCTTGGGTTGGCGTGGTTACACAAGGTCTGTGGTTGTGAGGCCTGTTGGACCTACTGCAAAATTCTCTAAACTAACGTTGGAGGCTACTTATGGTAGATAAATTAACATTCAATTATCTGGAAACTGCTTTGGTGGACACTCCTGCAGTCAGCATGCCAATTGCACGCTCCCTCAAAACTTGAGACATTTGTAGCATTATGTTGTGTGACAATACTTCACATTTTATAGTGTTCTTTTATTGTCCCCAGCACAAGTTGCACCTGATCATGCTGTTTAATCAGCTTCTTGATATGCCGCACCTGTCAGGTGGATGGATTATCTGGGCAAATGAGAAATGCTCAATAGCAGGTTTTGTAAATAGATTTGTGAACAAAATTTGAGAGAAATAAGCTTTGAAGAAATCCTGCAATCTTTCATTTCAGCTCATGAAACATGGAACCAATGCTTTACATGTTGCGTTTATATTGTTGATCAGTATAGAATAGGCTTTTGGCAGTATACCATATATACTGTATACCGGGGTAGTTAGAAAAAGTCACAGGATGGTTTTTCAATACCGTCAATACCGTTGAAACTATTTATTTAAGTTATTTTTTATCAAATGCAATACTTGTAGTTACTTTTTAAGTAAATACCTGCAGTCAACTTGTGCAATATGTTAGGAGATAAAGAATATTGTGTTCTTCATTTCACCTGTCACATTGTTATGAAGCTTATGGTAGTCCCTCGTCACTAAATGTTCGCCAAATCAAATCAAACTTTATTTGTCACATGCGCCGAATACAACAAGTGTAAATGTCCCTGACCACAGAGAGCCTTTTTAATTCTCTATTTTGGTTAGGTCGGGGTGTGACTAGGGGGGATGTTCTAATCTAGGTTGTTTAGGTGTTTATTGGCATGGTATGGTTCCCAATCAGAGGCAGCTGTCGGTCGTTGTCTCTGACTGGGTGTCACGGCTGGCTGAAGGACTGGACCAAGGTACAGCATGGTAAGCGTACATTTGAACTTTACTTAAAAATGACGGCGACAAAACGAAGAACAAAAAAACAACCGTGAAGCTTTGGGCTATGTGCCCTGAACAACTACAAAGTTAACTTCCCACAAAACAGGTGGGGGGAAAAGGGTACCTAAGTATGGTTCTCAATCAGAGACAACAATAGAGAGCTGTCCCTGATTGAGAACCATACCAGGCCAAGACATAGAAATACAAAACATAGAAAAAAGGACATAGAATGCCCACACTAGTCACACCCTGGCCTAACCAAAATACAGCTCGGCATTCAACACCATAGTACCCTCCAAGCTCGTCATCAAGCTCGAGACCCTGGGTCTCGACCCCGCCCTGTGCAACTGGGTACTGGACTTCCTGACGGGCCGCCCCCAGGTGGTGAGGGTAGGCAACAACATCTCCTCCCCGCTGATCCTCAACACTGGGGCCCCACAAGGTTGCGTTCTGAGCCCTCTCCTGTACTCCCTGTTCACCCACGACTGCGTGGCCACGCACGCCTCCAACTCAATCATCAAGTTTGCGGACGACACAACAGTGGTAGGCTTGATTACCAACAACGATGAGACGGCCTACAGGGAGGAGGTGAGGGCCCTCGGAGTGTGGTGTCAGGAAAACAACCTCACACTCAACGTCAACAAAACTAAGGAGATGATTGTGGACTTCAGGAAACAGCAGAGGGAACACCCCCCTATCCACATCGATGGAACAGTAGTGGAGAGGGTAGCAAGTTTTAAGTTCCTCGGCATACACATCACAGACAAACTGAATTGGTCCACTCACACAGACAGCATCGTGAAGAAGGCGCAGCAGCGCCTCTTCAACCTCAGGAGGCTGAAGAAATTCGGCTTGTCACCAAAAGCACTCACAAACTTCTACAGATGCACAATCGAGAGCATCCTGGCGGGCTGTATCACCGCCTGGTATGGCAACTGCACCGCCCTCAACCGTAAGGCTCTCCAGAGGGTAGTGAGGTCTGCACAACACATCACCGGGGGCAAACTACCTGCCCTCCAGGACACCTACACCACCCGATGTCACAGGAAGGCCATAAAGATCATCAAGGACATCAACCACCCGAGCCACTGCCTGTTCACCCCGCTATCATCCAGAAGGCGAGGTCAGTACAGGTGCATCAAAGCTGGGACCGAGAGACTGAAAAACAGCTTCTATCTCAAGGCCATCAGACTGTTAAACAGCCACCACTAACACTGAGTGGCTGCTGCCAACACACTGACACTGACTCAACTCCAGCCACTTTAATAATGGGAATTGATGGGAAATGATGTAAATATATCACTAGCCACTTTAAACAATGCTACCTTATATAAATGTTACTTACCCTACATTATTCATCTCATACGCATACGTATATACTGTACTCTATATCATCGACGGTATCCTTATGTAATACATGTATCACTAGCCACTTTATACTATACTATGCCACTTTGTTTACATACTCATCTCATTTGTACATACTGTACCCGATACCATCTACTGTATCTTGCCTATGCTGCTCTGTACCATCACTCATTCATATATCCTTATGTACATATTCTTTATCCCCTTACACTGTGTACAAGACAGTAGTTTTGGAATTGTTAGTTAGATTACTTGTTATTACTGCATTGTCGGAACTAGAAGCACAAGCATTTCGCTACACTCGCATTAACATCTGCTAACCATGTGTATGTGACAAATAAAATTTGATTTGATTTGATTTGATTTGAATAGAGACACTGGCGTGACACTGGGGATCATATTTAGGCAGCCATTTCCCCACTGTGCTTTGTGGGATCTTGTTTTTGTGTTGTTGCCTGTGAGCACTTCCTTGACATCACGTTTCATTTTTTCTTTATTGTTTTGTGCGTTTCACTTCACAGCCCAGTACGTCCTGTACCAGCTCTCTGCACTCGCCGTGCGAAGTGTGTCATCGTCCCGGTACAATTTGTGTCGGCTCTACACACCAGACCTCCAGTACGCCTCTACAGCCCGGTACGTCCTGTGCCTGCTCCCCACACTCGCCCTGAAGTGCCTGTCACCAGTCCGGTGCCACCTGTACATGCTCCACGCACTTGACTATGAGTACTTGGTTATGCTATTCCGACTGACCAACGCTCCCGCTGTGTTCCGGGCCCTGGTCGACGATGTGCTCCGGGACATGCTGAACCAGTTTGTGTGTCTACCTCGATAACATCTTTTCCCGTTCAGCACGTCCGACAGGTCCTTCAGCATCTCCTGGAGAACCAGCTTTTCGTTAAAATGTGAAATTCCATCGCTCCACCATCTCCTTCCTAGGATACGTCATCGCTGCAGGGCATATACAGATAGATCCAGACAAGGTGAGAGCGGTGGTGGATTGTCTTCAACCCACATCCAGAGTGCAGCTGCAATGTTTCCTGGGATTTGCTAACTTCTACCTCTGCTTCATCCAGGGTTACTCAACACTCATCTCTCCCAAGGATCCATTCACGTGGTCTCCAGCAGCTGACCGGGCGTTCTCGGACCTCAAACATCGATTCACTACAGTCCCCATCTTAATCCATCTGGACCCGTCCTGTCAGTTTGTGGTGGAGGTCGACTCCTAGAATGTCGGAGTGGGGGCCGTCCCGTCCCCGTGTTTTGCCCAGGACCAAAAGCTGCACCCCTGCGCTTTTCTCTCCCATCGTTTTACCCTTGCTTAGAGGAACTATGATGTGGGAAATTGAGAACTCCTCACCGTCAAAACGGCGTTGGAGGATTGGAGATACTGGTTTGCTGGGGGAGGAATACTCATTCGTAATGTATGCTGACCATAAGAACCTGGAATATCTCTCCACTGCCAAGTGCCTCAACTCTAGGCAGGCTCGTGAGGCCCTGTTATTCATCAATTCAATTTCACTCTCTGCTACCGCCCGGGGTCCAAGAATGTAAAGCATGACGCACTCTCACGTTTGTATAGACCTGTTGCTACACCGTCTGATCCCGAGACCATCCTCCTACCTCCTGCCTGTCTAGCGTCTGCACACGTCTGTGCTGCGTTCCCAGCTGGATGTTTGTCCCAGACTCTGCCCATTTCCCGGTCCTGGAATAGGCACATTCCTTGAGACTGACCTGCCATCTAGGCTCCCGTCGGACCCTGGCTTTCATCCGACTACGCTTTTGGCTGCCTTCCTTGGTTCCTGATTTCTCCGCATTCGTCGCTGCCTGCACTGTGTGTGCACAAAATAAGACTCAGCGGAATGCTCCGGCTGGCCTTCTTCAACCACTCCCTGTTCCTCACCACCCCTAGTCCCATATATCCCTGGACTTTGTTACTGGTCTTCCTCCGTCAGATGGCAACACCAAGATCCTGACGGTGGTGGATAGGCTTTCTAAAGCTGCCCATTTTATTCCCCTCCCCAAGTTAACCTCAGCCAAGGAGACGGCTCAGCTCATGGTGCAGCACGTATTCCGGATCCATGGACCTCCGGCCGATCGTTCTCGGCCCGGGTTCTGGAAGAAGTTCTGCAACCTCATTGGGTCGTCTGCCAGACTGTCTCTGGTTTTTACCCCCAAACTAACGGCCAGTTGGAGTGAGACAATCAGGACCTGGAGACGGCTCATTGTTGCCTCGTCTCCGTCAACCCCACCACCTGGAGCCAGCAACTCATGTGGGTGGAGTATAACACCCTTCCCTGCTGGCCACTGGTCTCTCACCCATCGAGTGTTCCTTGTGATGTCAGCTCCCGCTCTTTCCTGAGCAAGAGGAAGTCAGCATACCCTCTGCCCACCACCTCATAAGATTGCCTGCTGCAGTTGTTCGAGAGATGTACAGTTTGCAGCCGAACATGAAGCATAGAGAAGACCAGCAAGGGGGCCCTAATCAGAATTATGCAGACATGCATGATGAAATCCTGTGACTAATGATGTCCGGCCGCCCAACAACCTCCCCACTTGACCCCATCACCTCCCCCCTTCTCCAGACCGTCTCAGGAGAAATCTCCCATTCCTCACTTCCCTGATAAACTCATCCCTGACCACTGGCTGCGTCCCCTCTGACTTCAAGATGGCCAGGGTCGCTCCCCCCTCAAGAAACCGATAGTTGACCCCTCTGATGTCAAAAACGACAGAAAGCTACCACCCCAACAGGTCCACAGATGACGCAATCTCAATCGCACTCCACACTGCCCTTTCCCACCTGGAAAAAAGAAACACCTATGTGAGAATGCTTTTCATTGACTACCGCTTAGCGTTCAACACCATAGTGGCCACAAAGCTAATCATTAAGCTAAGGACCCTGGGACTAAGCACCTCCCTCTGCAACTGGATCCTGGACTTCCTGACCGACCGCCCCCAGGGGGTAAGTAAGGGTTTGCAACAGCACATCAAAAACTCTGATCCTTAACATTGGGGCCCTTCAGGGGTGTGTGCTTAATTCCCTCCCGTACTCCCTGTTCACCCACGACTGTGTGGCCGAGCATGACACCATCATTAAGTTTGCTGACGACACAACAGTGGTAGGCCTGATCACGACAATGATGAGACGGTGTCACGACTTCTACCGAAGGTAACTCCTCTCCCTGTTCGGGCGGTGCTTGGCGCTCGGCGTCGCCGGTTTACTAGCCACTACTGATCCCTTTTTCTTTTTCTGGTTGTTTTGTCTGTGTTCCTTTTCACACCTGGTTTCCAATTGCTTTGATTTCTGTGGGTATATAGGGCACCTGTTACCTGCCGTAATTCGTGCAGGACTAAGTTTGTGAGTATTAGCGTTCAGTATTCTATGCTGTTTATTGTTTTCGCATTGACGTATGTGTATGTAGTGTCGGAACTGTGGTTGTTCCTCCGTGTACTGACACGAGTTTGCATTCCTTCGAGCGCGTTGTTTGGACATTCATCTGGGCCAATTTTGTATTGGTGGACTATGTGTACAGATCTCTACATTAAACACGCTTCTCAAAAAAATCCCTGCTCTCCTGCGCCTGACTCCTACACCTCTCACCGAGACGCACTTTATCACAGAATCCTGCACCAATAATTATGGAGTCAGCAGGAGCAGACGCGCTCCCAGGGTCCGTGGAGGAGCGAGTTCAACACCACACGGCAGTGTTACACCGGCTGGGGACCGCCATGGATCAGGTGATGGTGACGATGGAGAGATGGGAGAGAGGTGGCCTTCCCACACCGTTATCAGCCACACCCCAACCAGTACCACTACCCTCTCCTTCGTTGCCTGAGCACAGTGAGATTCGACTCGCCCTCCCGAGGGAGTACGATGCGACGGCGGCCGGGTGCCAGGGCTTCTTACTCCAGATGGACCTATACCTGGCGACTGTTCGTCCGGCTCCTTCGGGGGGTGAGAGCGTGAACGCCCTCGTCTCCTGCCTCGCAGGTAAAGCCCTGGAGTGGGCCAACGCGGTATGGAACGATCCTGACTCGGCGAGGGACCACTACCCAGAGTTCACCCGCCGCTTTCGGGCCGTGTTCGATCACCCACCTGAGGGTCGAGCTGCGGGTGAACTGCTGATCCATTTGAGGCAGGAGAAGAGGAGTGCTCAGGACTTTGCTCTAGAGTTCCGGACCTTGGCCGCTGGTGCGGGATGGAACGACAGGGCCTTGATCGATCACTATAGGTGTAGTTTGCGTGAGGATGTCCGTAGGGAGCTGGCCTGTAGAGACACTACCTTGTCCTTGGACCAATTGATCGACATGTCCATTCTGTTGGATAACTTGCTGGCGACCCGCGGACGTCCAGATCAGGTTCTGTCAGTTCCATCCCCCAGCTCCACCACTTCAACACCCATGGAGCTAGGAGGTGCTGCAGCGAGGGTGACTGGAGGAGGGGGCCTTTCCTGTGCCAGCTGTGGTCGCAGAGGGCACACTGCAGACCGGTGCTGGGGGGGTCCCCCCGGGAGTCGAGACGCCAGGCCGAGCACTGCCCGGACACCTCAGATGAGTCGGCACCAGGCTCACCCAGAGCCCCCTGTTGGTCACATGTATGTATGGATTGTTTTTCCTGAATTTTCCCCTCTTTCCCGGCATAAGGCGCTAGTAGACTCAGGCGCGGCGGGGAATTTTATTGACCGCGGTTTATCGAACAGGTTAGGGATTCCCCTTGTTCAGCTTGACAAACCCTTCCCAGTGCACGCCTTAGATAGCCGACCATTAGGGTCAGGACTGGTCAGGGAGGCCACGGCTCCACTGGGTATGGTTACGCAGGAGGGTCATGAGGAGAGCATTAGTCTCTTCCTCATTGATTCTCCTGCGTTTCCGGTGGTGTTGGGGATCCCCTGGTTGGCCCGTCACAACCCCAGGATTTCATGGCAACAGAGGGCTCTACAGGGGTGGTCAGAGGAGTGCTCAGGCAGGTGTGTAGGAGTTTCCATCGTTGCTACAACGGTGGAGAGTCCAGACCAAGTCTCCACCGTGCACATTCCCTCAGAATATGCCGATTTGGCTATCGCCTTCTGTAAAAAGAAGGCGACCCAATTACCACCTCATCGACGAGGGGATTGTGCGATAAATCTCCTGGTAGGCGCTGCACTTCCCAGGAGTCACGTGTATCCCCTGTCACAGGAGGAGACGGTGGCTATGGAGACATACATATCGGAATCTCTGGGGCAGGGGTTCATTCGGCCCTCCATCTCACCTGCCTCCTCAAGTTTATTTTTTGTGAAGAAGGAGGGTGGTCTGCGTCCGTGCATTAACTATAGAGGTCTAAATTCCATCACGGTGGGGTATAGTTACTCGCTACCTCTCATTGCCACGGCGATTGAGTCATTTCACGGAGCACGGTTTTTACAAAACTGGATCTCAGGAGTGCATATAACTTGGTGCGTATCCGGAAGGGAGATGGAAGACGGCGTTTAGTACCACATCCGGCCATTATGAGTACCTCGTCATGCCGCACGGGTTGAAGAATGCTCCAGCAGTCTTCCAATCTTTTGTGGATGAGATTCTCAGGGACCTGCACGGTCAGGGTGTGGTGGTTTACATCGATGATATTCTGGTCTATTCCGCTACACGGGCTTCGCATGTGTCTCTGGTGCTCAGGGTACTGTTGGAGCATGACCTGTACGTCAAGGCTGAGAAATGCTCGTTCTTCCAACTGGCCGTCTCCTTCCTTGGGTAATGCATTTCCACATCGGGGTTGGTGATGGAGGATGACTGCATTGCAGCCGTGCGTAATTGGCCGACTCCAACCACGGTAAAGGAGGTGCAGCGGTTCTTAGGGTTTGCCAACTACTACCGGAGGTTTATCCGGGGTTTTGGGCAGGTGGCTGTGCCCATTACGTCACTGCTGAAAGGGGGGCCGACGCGTCTGGGATGGTCGGCTGAGGCGGACAGGGCTTTTGGTCGCCTGAAGGCTCTTTTTACCTCAGCTCCCGTGCTGGCGCATCCGGACCCCTCTTTGGCATTCATAGTGGAGGTGGACGCATCCGAGGCTGGGGTTGGAGCCGTGCTCTCCCAGCGCTCGGGTGCGCCACCGAAGCTCCGCCCCTGTGCTTTCTTTTCTCGGAAGCTCAGCCCGGCGGAGCGAAACTATGACGTGGGGGATCAGGAGCTGCTAGCTGTTGTCAGAGCCCTGAAGGTGTGGAGACATTGGCTTGAGGGGGCCCAACACCCTTTTCTCATCTGGACTGACCACCGTAATCTAGAGTACATTCGGGCAGCGAGGAGACTGAACCCTCGTCAGGCAAGGTGGGCCATGTTTTTTACCCGATTTAGGTTTACCATCTCCTATAGACCAGGCTCCCAGAACACTAAGGCAGACGCACTGTCCCGACTATATGATACGGAGGAGCGGGCCATTGATCCTGCGCCCATCCTCCCGGCTTCTTGTCTAGTGGCACCTGTGAGGTGGGAGGTGGACGCAGACATTGAGCGAGCATCAGGTGTTGAGCCTACTCCACCACAGTGTCCAGCGGGACGGGTGTACATTAAACACGCTTCTCAAAAAAATCCCTTTTCTCCTGCGCCTGACTCCTACACCTCTCACCGAGACGAACTTTATCACAGACGGCCTATAGGGAGGAGGTCAGAGACCTGGCCGTGTGGTGCTAGGACAACAACTCTCTCAATGTGAGCAAGACAAAGGAGCTGATCGTGGACTACAGGAAAAGGAGGTCTGAACAGGCCTCCATTAACATTGATGGGACTGAAGTGGAGCGGGTCGAGAGTTTCAAGTTCCTTGGTTTCCACATCACCAACTATCATGCTCCAAACACACCACGACAGTTGTGAAGAGGGCACGACAACACCTTTTCCATCTCTGGATACTGAAAAGATTTGGCATGGGTCCCCAGATCCTCAAAAAGTTTCACAGCTGCACCATCGAGAGCATCCTGACCGGTTGCATCACCGCCTGGTATGGCAACTGCTAGGCATCAGACCGTAAGGCTCTACAGAAGGTAATGTGTACGGCCCAGTACATCACTGGGGCCAAGCTTCCTGACATCCAGGACCTATATAATAGGTGGTGTCAGAGAAAAGCCCAGAAAATTGTCAAAGACTCCAGTCACCCAAGTCAGAGACTGCTCTCTCTGCTACCGCACAGCAAGTGGTACTGGAGCGCCAAGTCTAGGACCAATAGGCTCCATAACAGCTTCTACCTCCAAGCCATAAGACTGCTGAACAACTAAACCAATCAAATGGCCAACAGGCATATTACATTGACCAAATAGTGTTACTATTTGATTCATTTGATTTTTTAAAACTTTAGTTTATTTAGGAAATATTTTCGTAACTCGATTCTTGAACTGTATTGTTGGTTAAGAGCTTGTAAGTAAGCATTTCACGGTAAGGTCTACATCTGTTGTATTCGGTGCATGTGGCAAATAATATTTGATTTGATTCTTTCTTTTCTAAAGTACTTAAGCGCGCTTTCTCTGACCAACCCTGTGTCACAGAGACTCTGCTCTGCCAAAGCTGACTGACTCTCCTCTATTCTCATCCTCTTAGATCTATCCACTGCCTTCCACACCATGAACCATCAGATACTCCTCTTCACCCTCTCAGGGTTGGGCATCTCAGGATCTGCACACTCCTGGATTGCATCCTATCTGGCAGGTCGCTCCTACCAGGAGGCGTGGATAGGATCTGTGTCTGCATCACGTACTCTCACTACTGGTGTCCCCCAGGCCTTGGTTCTAGGCCCTCTCCTCTTTTCTCTTTACACCAAGTCACTCGGCTCTGTCATATCTTCACATAGTCTCTCCTTTCATTGCTATGCGGATGACACAGCTATTCTTCTCTTTCCCCCCTTCTGACAACTAAGTGTATACACACATATCTAGGTGCCTGACAGACATCTCAGCTTGGATGTCGGCCTACCACCTCAAGCTCAACTTCGACAAGACGGAGCTGTTCTTCCTCCTGGAAAAGTGCCTGTTCCAAGACCTCTCCATCACAGTTGACCACTCCACAGGGTCCCCCTCCCAGTGTGAAAAGAACCTTGGCGTGTTCCTGGACAACACACTGTCATTCTCTGCAAACATCAAAGCAGTAACTCGTTCGTGCCTGCAGGTTTATGCTCTACAACATCCGTAGAGTACAAATTTTCCTCACACAGGAAGCGGAGCAGGTCATAATCCAGGCACTTGTCATCTCCCGTCTGGTCGACTGCAACTCTCTGCTGGCTGGGCTCCCCGCTTGTGCCATCAAACCCTTTCAATTTATCCAGAATGCTACAGCCCGGGTGATGATTAACCTTCCTAAGTTCTCCCATGTCACCCCGCTCCTCTGCACACTTCACTGGCTTCAAGTCGAAGTTTGCATCATTTTCAAGACCCTGGTGTTTGCCTACGGAGCAGCAAAGGGAACTACAACATCCTTACCTTCAGGCTATGCTCAAACCCTACATCCCAACCAGCGCACTTCATTCATCCACCTCTGGTCTCTAAAAAAACACTTATCTTTTGCCATGAGCACCGACTTTGCTGATAAATACTTTGTTGAGAGAAAATGCAGTTGATACGATTGTGGTGTGTTGTTGTCTTACCTAGCTATCTTAAAAGATAAATGCACTAATTGCAAGTCGCTTTGGATAAGAGTGACTAAAATATAAATGTAATGCCTTTGCTGTGGGCCACATGTTGGCAAGTATCAGCCAGCAACCTTCCACTGTCAGAAGCAACAGCTTTCACAGGCTCATCATTTGTACAAATACAAAAGGTAACCCACTTCATTACTTTGATACATTTGATAACCCAATTGTGAAACATAATTTATGTAAACTGACATGATTCTGGGTTTTTTCTTCCACTTCTTAGAGGCATATAATATCCAGGGCATGACCTAGCCTGGTGGAAACAGCCTGATTGCTGTGTTTACCATTGTATTTCACTTCGCATTTTATGATATCTGAAGTGAAATAGAAAGGTGAATGCAGTGATCAGGTTGTTTCCACCAGGCTAATCATAACAACCCTGGGGCGGCAGGGTAGCCTAGTGGTTAGAGTGTTGGACTAGTAACCGAAAGGTTGCATGTTCAAATCCCCGAGCTGACAAGGTGTGACCAGTATATTTGATAAGGAGCCAGGAGCTGAATTATGTTACTATGCCCATCAATGGGGCTCTTGCAAAGACCTTACCTCTTCCCTGGTCATTGATGGGGAGAACAGAATTTGTTAAGTTTAGTCTGACTTACACAAAGTATGTGCTTGTGTGTCAGATATCACCTATCCTTAACTGCCATTGGTAATAGAACAGTGACTGTGTGTATGTGTTCACAGACACATGAGATGTAGAGAGATCTGGCACTTAACACACCCACAGTGAGGTGTTTACTAATAATACAGTACAGCAGCACACATGTCCAGTAATAGCAACATCCTTTTCATTCCATGTGACACTAATGCCTCAACTCTGCCTATTTCTACAGATTGACTGGAGATGATTTTGCCAGACGTTTGATGGGGAGACCATAATTAGGTACGTTTTATCTGACCTGTTCAAACTTCAACATAGTACCTTTTTGTGTGTCAGATGTTACCTATCATCGGTAATAGAACAGTGACGTATGTTTACAGAAACATGTATGAAACTTGCAAGATTATGTGATGAAGTCCAGACTGACAGATGGGCTTGATACTGATGTCTTTGGAGAGAGTTCTGGCACTCTGCAATAACATGGTACTAGACACAACTTTTATTGTATTTTTTTATTATTGAATCAGAAGGTCTGACCACTCTGACATGTTTGCCAAGGTGGCCCCATTACCCCCAGACAAAATGCAGATAGGCACAGTATTTGTAATGGCTGGGAATGACAATTAAAGATGAAAGGTGCACTTTGTTATATTAGCAGAACACTGCGTCTATGTTATTATGTAAAGGGTGTTTATTCCACATTGACCTGTTCCTACATTTGACAGTGATCAAAACACTTAGTTATGATATCTACATAAATTCAGCAATTGCATTCTTCTCATGTTATTCTGTAGGCTACCTATTCAAAGCTTCCTCCGGCCTCTCACCATACATCTGCCTGTAGTTATTGAACTCAATCTGCAATAGTTTTTTTTTTGTGATTGAGTGGGGGGAAACAGCTGCACTCAAGGTTCTGCCAGATGAGTGTGTCTTGATGGTGGCAAGGACACACGCAAGAAACACCCACATTAAACCACACACCCAAGCCCACATTAAACCACACACCCAAACTCACGTTTGGTTTCTGTCATGGCCAACCGGGTATTTCTTGAAGAGCAAGCCAAAAAAACATGCCAAATCATTTTAAGTGCCAGTTTCAGTTCCACAAAGGCTTTCTGCAAAGCAATGAAGGCAGATTGAAGCTCTGAAACAGCCTGGTCAACCATGGGGGCAATAGCATACACAACAATGTCATCTGCATACAGGTGTTTATGTAAAAGAAAAATGCCAATGGACCAACATTGTCTATATAGACAGTAAAAAGCATAGGACCTAAAATCGATCCATGTGGGATACCTTTCATAATAACAATGACACCTGACTTAACAGCATCAGAAAAATCACATTGTGTCCTTTCTATCAAGTAACTTTCGAACCATTTACATGACGCCTGATCCATACCAATTGCAGACAGTCTTTGAATCAATAAATAGTGGTGAACAGTATCGAAAGCTTTCGATAATTCAGTAAACAGGGCCGCCCAGTGCTTTCTCCTATCAATACCACAAACAGTAATTTAACACCAAGATTGCAGCATAGATGATGCTATGGCCCGGTCTGAAACCTGACTGGTGTACACTGAGAATACATCTCGTAGTTAGGAAGGATCTTAGCTGACAGTTGATAATGATTCTAAAATGTTTTCTAGGCAAGACAATTTCGAGATAGGGCAATAATTATTTAGGTTGGAGGGGTCACCACCTCTGTGATGGGGGAGTAAATGTGCTGCCTTCCAAACACTGGGGAAAGCACCCGAGATAACCGTCAGATTAAAAATAGGTGTCAATGACTCCTCAATCAGGGGAGCAGAAAGCTGCACGAAGAAAGGATCAAGCCAATCAGCCCCAGTGGATTTATTTTTACATCAATCTAAAGCAAGGCATTGGGCATATCACAAGTCGAAAGTTGTTGAAATGAAAATAAAGATTCACTAGAAGTTGACTCATCTTCCAACAAGACAGCTGGAGGTTGGGAGAGGGAAGAGCAGTTGATTGACTGACCAGGGTCAATTAAACCACAATTTATTTCAAATAAAAAGCCTGTAGAGAAAAAAATGCTGATTAAAAGCATTCATTATCAATTTTTTCTCAGTAATGATGCCAAAATTTAGACTGCTCACCAGCAGAGTCTTGGATAGAATTTAGAAAGTCTCTTGATTTAGCTTTCTTAATTGAGGAAGTACTGTACATATTTTTCTCAATTGCCTGAAACGCTGCCAATCAGCTACCGTGTCAGTTTTTCTAGCATTCTAATTTCTCATCATATTGAAATCCGAAAGTTCTCTAGATGTCAACAGTCTTTAGAAAGGGTTTCAGGCTTGTTTTTTGAAACATAAGTAAGTAGTTGGAAAAACTCCAAGGTGTCTCTCATTAGAAATGTAGTCTTGTTGGCGCATGAATGAGGTGTGCGCTCTTCTTTATTTATCTTCCCTATTGAACATACTATTCTCGGTCTTAAATATGATCGTTTATTTAGATATTAGAGTACCTGAGGATTAATCACTTGACTTGTTTGGATGAACTTTACTGGTAACTTTTTAGATTCGTGTGTATGTATGTTGAAAGAGTGGATTACTGAGATCATTGGCGCCAACTAAACTGAACTTTTTGGATATAAAGAAGGACTTTATTGAACAAAACGACCATCCATTGTGTAGCTGGGACCCTTGGGATTGCAAACAGAGGAAGATCTTCAAAGGTAAGTGATATATTTAATCGCTATTTGGGATTTTGAGACGCCTGTGCTGGTTGAAAAAGTATTTTGGTGTGGGGCGCTGTCCTTAGATAATCGCATTGTACACTTTCGCGGGAAAGCCTTTTAAAAATCTGACAACGGGGTTGGATTAACAAGAAGTTAAGATGTTAAATGATGTATGACACTTGTATTTTCATGACTGTTTAATATTACTTTGCGCTCCGCAATTTCACCGGATGTTGTAGTAGGTGTCCCGCTAGCGGTTCATGCGCCCAAACGGGTTTTAAAGTAATAATTGACTGTCATTTCTCTTTGCTTATTTGAGCTGTTCTTGCCATAATATGGACTTGGTCCAAATAGGGCTATCTGTTGTATACCTTGTCACAACACAACAGATTGGCTCAAACGCATTAAGAAGGAAAGAAATTCCACAAAATAACTTTTAACAAGGCACACATGTTAACACTTTTTCATTACTACATGATTCCATATGTGCTATTTCATAGTTTTGATGTCTTCACTATTATTATATAATAAAGAAAATCATAAAAAAATGGAAAAACACTGGAATGAGTAGGTTTGTCCAAACTTTGACTGGTACTGTAAAATGCCTTGATAAATACTTGTGGGGGCTATGTGTCAATTTGATCAATCAGCGAGGAGTTTGATGGGTCTCTTACATTAATCATTGTTGTTTTGGAGATTAGTTGAGTCAGGTTAAAGTCAAGACAAATATTCTTCAAATGAGCACAGGTTGGGGTTACCCATCCAGATAACAGAAAAGGTTTTAAATATTCAGAAATAGTATCAACAGCATCTGTCATTGCAGCAGGGGGGCGGTAAATCCCCACTACAAACAAATGTGTATTTTGGCATAAGGCCCGTTTATAACCAAACACTCAAACTTTTTGAGGATAGTGACACTTATAGAACATGATGCCACAACAGTTGATTTAACATATACAGTGCCTTCAGAAAGTATTCACACCCCTTGACTTTATCCACATTTTGTTGTGTTACAGCCTACATTTGGAATTGATTAAATTTCGTTTTTTTCACTGGTCTACACACAATACCCCATAATGTCAAAGTGGAATTATGTTTTTAGAAATGTTTACAAATTCATAAAAATTAAAACCTGAAATATCATGAGCCAATTAGTATTAAACCGCTTTGTTATGGTAAACCTAAATAAGTTCAGGAGTAAACATGTGCTTAACAAGCCACACAATAAGTTGTATTGACTCACTTGGTGTGCAATAATAGTGTTTAACATGATTTTTTAATGACTACCTCGTCTCTCTACCCTACACACTTATCTGTAAGGTCCCTCAGCTGAGCATGAATTTAAAACACAGATTCAACCACGAAGACCAGGGAGGTTTTCCAGTGCCTCGCAAAGAAGGGCACTTATTGGTAGATGGGTAAAAAATTAAAAGCAGACATTGAAAATCCATTTTATCATGGTTATTAATTAATTAAGTTAATAATGACACTTTGAATTGTGTTTAAATGCACAGTGTCACACCCTGGTCTGTTTCACCTGTCTTGTGCATGTCTCCACCCCTGTGTCTCCCATTTGTTCCCGTTATCCCCTATGTATTTATACCGGTGTCTTCTGTCTGTCTGTTGCCAGTTCGTCTTGTCAATGAGTTTTTTTCCGGGCTTCTGTTTTTCCCAGTCTATGTTTTTCTAGTTCTCCCGGTTCTGACCCTTTGCCTGCCCTAACACTGTACCCGCCTGCCTGCCCATTCAGCCTGCCCTGACCTCGAGCCTGCCTTCTGCCCTGTACCTTCTGGACTCTGACCTGGTTTATGAACTTCTGCCTGTCCTCGACGTGCCTCTTGCCTGCCCCTTGTTTTTCAATAAATATCAGAGACTCGAAACATCTGCCTCCGGTGTCTGCATCTGGGTCTTGCCCTGTGCCGTTATAGTACAAACTGGCCATGACTGACCCAGCAGACTTGGACCGGCTCCGTCACGCTGTCTCCTTACAGGGAGCCACCATTAAAAAACATGAGGAGCTACTTCAGAACCTAATGGAAGTGCTCCATTCACTGGCGGAACGCCACGACCAGGGTTTCAAGACGTTAATGGAGCATTTCCGTGGACTATCTCACAGGAAGCAAGACACAATGGTGACCTCCCAGACACTCAGTAATCCCCCTACCAGTGGTGGGTTTGTACAGCCTACACTGGCTTCCTGAGAACCCCGGCTTACCTCCTCGTTATGCTGGGGATCCTATAACCTGCGGGCTTTTCTTTCCCAGTGCTCCCTCATTTATGAGCATGGATGAAGATAGCGTATTTGATTACGCTAATGTCTGGAAGGGCACTTTCCTGGGATACGGCAGTTTGGGAGCAAACATCCGCCATTTGCCTTCATCTGGAAGATTTCATGGCGGAGGTGAGGAAAGTGTTCGACTCTCCTGTGTCCGGGGAGAGGTGACCCAAACACTACTTGTATTACGTCAAGACTCCCATTAGATTTTCGCATGTTGGCCGCCGAGAGTGCCTGGAATCCGGAGTCCTTGTTTGATACCTTCCTTCATGGACTGTCGGAGAAGATAAAAGACAAGGTCTCAGCCCGGGAGTTACCTTTGGACCTCGATTCCCTCATTGCCTTAACCATTAGGATTGACAGGCATCTATGGGAACACAGGAGGGAGAGGAGGTCTGGTCTCGGTCACGCTCACCCATCCACTGCTGCTTGCTCATCTCCGAAGAGCTCCGGAAGTCCCCGAAGTCTGTACTTCCGAGAGGAGCCGAAGCCACCCGAGATCCCTCGGGAATCATCTGGGACGGGAGACTCGTTCACTCCGGAGCCTATGCAACTGGAAAGAGCTAGATTATCGCTTAAGGAATGTTCACGTAGGCTGAGCTCCAACAGTTGTCTGTATTGTGGTGCTGCGGGGCATTACATAGCCATCTGCCCAGTAAAAGACCAGGCTCATCAGTAGGTACGAGTACGCTGGTGGACCAGACTGGGTTTTCTAACTCCCATTACCTTTTCATGTTATCCTGCTGTGGGGTGACCGGTCTAAGTTTCTCCGGGTGCTCATTGACTGTGGGGCTGATGAGAGTTTTATGGACGCTACTCTGGTATCTGAGCTAGTTCTCTCTGTTCCCATGGACGCCAGAGCACTGGACGGACGTTCCATTGGCAGAGTCACGCACAGCACAGTTCCCATTAATTAACCTGCGGGTATCAGGCATTCACAGTGAGTCCATACAGCTTCTCCTCATTGAATCTCCCCACATCCCTCTTGTTTTGGGATTTTCATGGCTCCAGAGGCACAACCTTGTTATTGACTGGACCACTGCTTCCATCCTGGGTTGGGTCAGGTTCTATCCTGCGTTGGGCCACTCACATTGCCTTAAGGCGTAGCAGCCTCCCCTGGGACGTCCTCCGACGTCCTCCCATCCTCATCAATCCAGACCTGTCCTGTCAGTTTGTGGTTGAGGTCGACGCTTCCGATGTTGGAGTGGGGGCCGTCCTGTCCCAGCGGTCTGCCCAGTACCAAAAGCTTCATCCCTGTGCCTTCCTGTCCCATCGCCTCAACTCCATGGAGAGAAACTATGACGTAGGGAACCGGGAACTTCTGGCGGTCAAGACGGCAGTGGAAGAGTGGAGACACTGGCTGGAAGGGGCAGAACATCCATTTTTGGTGTGGACAGACCATAAACATTGAGAATATCTCCGCACAGCCAAGCGCCTTAACTATAGGCAGCCCGTTGGGCTCTGTTATTCACCAGGTTCAACTTCACCATCTCCTACCGCCCAGGGTCCAAGAATGTGAAGCCGGATGCCTGTACAGTTCTGCTGCCACACCCTCTGACTCTGAGACCATCCTCCCTACCTCATGTCTTGCATCTTCAGTTGTCTGTGGTATTGAGACCCTCGTCCACAAGGCACAACGTTCCCAGCCGGACCCTGGGGGGGACCCGGCTAACCGGATGTTCGTCCCTGATTCGTCCCAGTCTCAGGTCCTGGAATGGGCTCATTACTCCAGGCTTACCTGGATTTCCCTGGAGCAGATCCTTAGTTCACTCTCCCAAGAGCAATTTAACTTACTCCAGAGGTCGACCCAAAACATCACTGACGGAGGAGAGGCACTCGAGGCGGCCTGCTGATTCGACATAGGAAGCGCGCACACCACTCACAGCTTCTGAGTATATTACTCGCTAATGTTCAGTCTTTGGATAACAAAGTTGATGAGCTGAGAGAAAATAATTATTTCCAGAGAGACATAGGGCCGTAACTCTGTCGGAGTCGGTAAAGCCAGCAGGATTCTCAGTACATTGTGCAGACAGGAATAAATATCTCGCTGGAAAGCAGAAGGGCGGAGGGGTGTGTTTCATTATTAACGACTCATGGTGTAATTCTAGGAACATACAGGAACTCAAGTCATTTTGTTCACCCAACCTAGAATACCTCACAATTAAATGCCGACCATATTATCTCCCAAGAGAATTCTCCTCCGTCATCGCCACGGCCATTTACATCCCACCTCAAGCCGAAACCTCGATGGCCCTCAAGAACTTCACTGGACTTTACGCAAACTGGAAACCACATATCCTGAGGCTGCATGTATTGTAGCTGGGGATTTTAACAAAGCAAATCTGAGGACTAGGCTGCTGAAGTTCTATCAACATATCAACTGTCCTACTTGTGCTACTTAGACTCTCGACCATTGCTATTAAAATTTCTGGAATGCTTACAAGGCCCTGCCCCCACCCTCCTTTCGCCAAATCTGACCACGACTCCATCTTGCTCCTCCCGTCCTATAGGCAGAAACACAAACAGGAAGTGCCCGTGCTTCGTACTTTTCAACACCGGTCTGACCAATCGGAATCCACATTTCAGGATTGTTTTGATCACCTGGATTGGGATATGTTCCGGGTAGATTGCAAAAATAATCTAGACGCTTACAGGGATACGGTGACTGAGTTTATAAGGAAATGTATATGAGATGTAGTAACCACTAAGACTATTAAAACCTACCCTAACCAGAAACCATGGATAGATGGTAGCATTCACGCAAAACTGAAAGAGCAAACCACCGCATTTATGGCAAGGTGACTGGTAATATGGCAGAATATAAACAGTGTAGTTATTCACTCCGCAAGGCAATCAAACAAGCTAAACGTCATTATGGAGATAAAGTGGAGTTGCAATTCAACTGCTCAGACACGAGACGTATGTGGCAGGCACTACAGAAAATAACGAACTACAAAAGGAAAACCAGCCACGTCGCCGAGACCGACAACTTGCTTCCGGACCGGCTAAACACATTCTTCACACGCTTTGATGATAACACAGTGCCACCGACGTGGCCCGCTAGCTAGGACTGTGGGCTCTCCTTCTCTGTGGCCGACAGAGTAAAACATTTAAGCGTGTTAAGTTTGCCTGCATTAAAGTCCCCGGCCACTAGGAGTGCCACTTCTGGGTGAGCATTTTCTTCTCTGCGGCTACTAATAATATGGATGAGAACTCTCTTGGTAGATAGTGTGGTCTACAGCTTATCATAAGGTACTCTACATCAGGCGAGCAATACCTCAAGACTTATTTATTAGACATCACGCACCAGCTGTTGTTGACAAATAGACACACACACCCACCCCTCGTCTTACCAGAGGTAGCATCTCTGTGCATGGAAAATACCACTAGTTCTGTATTGTCCGTATCGTCGTTCAGCCACATCTCGGTGAAACATGAGATGTTACAGTTTTCCCATTTGTAGGATCATCTTAATCGTAGGTTATCATTTTTATTTCCAATGATTGCACGTTAGCAAGAAAAACGGATGGCAGTGGGAGTTTACTCACTCACGTATAGATTATCAAAAGGCTGCCCGATCTGTGGCCCCTTTTCCTGCGTCTTTTCTTCACGCAAAAGGCGTGGATCTGGGACTGTTCTAGTGAAAGCAGGATATCCTTCTCGTTGGACTCGTTAAAGAAAAAGGTTTCTTCCAGTCCGCGGTGGGTAATCGCAGTTCTGATGTCCAGAAGTTATTTTTGGTCATAACAGACGGTAGCTGCAACATTATGTACACAATAAGTAAAAAAATAAGCTACACTAAACGCAAAAAAATAGCACAATTGGTTGGGAGAATGTAAAACATCCGCCATGTTCTTCTGTGCCATTTTATAAAATATACCTCTTTATTGATATCACATACATTATCAAGCATTTCACACATGTTATCTACATACTGACTGTTAGCAGTTGGGGAGACATATGAACCTGTAGCAATATTACTTCAACAGTATTAACATGAGATCCTCTCTAAGCTTGACAGGAATGTGGTTGGGGTTATGTGTAACATCAGATTTTAAGAAGATAAGGCACATGATCACCAACACTGGGGGTGAGGCCTTGTGGAGGGGAGGCCTTGCGGGAGCTACGGAGTGCAGGGGTGTGTGCTACGCCATTGACTAAGAGGATGTGAGTTCAAATCCCAAATGAGGTTGACTCCCAAGTACTCAGAATTCTGCTGGTCTGCAAAACCACACCCATCATTATGATATTTCCCATCTAACTGCTCTAATGCAGTTCGATTTTTAGAATGGTTTCTTTCTGTGTTTTTGCATGTGCATTAATTGACAGTGGCGTAGCAAGGTATAACTTGCAAGGTCGGAGCAAGGTATAGCTAATCTCATACTATTCAACACATTTTGCCATGAGGCTGAGAGAAAATGTTGCTGTTTTAATTCTACACATTTTGCAATGGGACATAAATAAAATGTGCAGTTTTATAGCTAACCTCATGCTATTCTATACATTCTACAATGAGGTTGAGCAAATGTAGCATTTTTAAAGCAAATGTTCTGCTATTCTACACATTTTGCAATGAGCCTGAGGCAAAATACTCTGTGGGCACAATTCAATTAATTTATCTTGTGCTGCACAAAGATGAATAAAATACATTTTTCTAAACTAACCCAATCTGGTAGTTGGACTTCTTGCACCTGTTACTGAAATGGTTGTTCCATTTTAGATGGTTTAGGTCGTCTCATTCATTCATCTTTCTAACCTTGGCAGTCATTCTGAATGCAGATTGTGGAAATCCACTCCACAATCCACATTGTGGTTGGATTCCAATAGGATTTAAACATTACTTTGCAAGCTAGAATAATGTGACTTGATATGGGTTTTGCTTTAGCTTATGCTGGTCACCAGTGTCCAAAACACAGCGAAGGCTGGTCACCAGCAAAAACACAGCGAAGGCTGGTAACCAGCAAAAACGCAGCGAGTGCTGGTACAGTATGCCAGCTAGATCATGCTGGTCGGGCAGCAGAACCAGTTAGACCATGCTGGTCAGACCAGCATGAGACCAGCACTGACCAGCATAAACCAGCATGAAATGTATGCTGGTCTTTGCAGTGTCAATCAACCGATGACATTGGTTGTACTTTTCCGGTGCACAAATTCAGAAATACCACTATGGTGCAAAATTATGTCTGAAGCACCTCTCATCACTCATAATTATGTAGGGAGACTGGGAAAACACCCAAAATAGTGTCTAGTGTTGAAGTTTCCCCTTAAGCAGCGGCCAAACTGGGAAACCCCTTGACACTTGCTGTTCCTGTAGTGTAGCTCCTGCGAAATGAACATGTGTTTTGACTAGGGCTGCCAAACTTAGTAATGCGTTACATTTCTAACACCGTAAATTTATTTGACACTGTTAATCACATCTCTATTCTTCATCACCCGGTCCCTTTTAACCACACGTGTTTCTGCACGGACCATAAGCCAACACACAACAAGCTCTACTGACTGTTTCAATATAGCTCATTGCCACAGAAAGGTTTAGTTATAAAAATGTTTGTCGATGCTGCTGGGTTTCCACGAGATAACACAGCCACAAAGTCTTAATTGGCTGTAGTAAAAATGTATTGTAGCGACCCGCACAGACAGCTGTGTGTTATGTGTTAGGCTAGTAGGTGGTTGTGTTGTACTTACCAGTACCCAGTGTTCGCGGGTCCGACATGCCAATCAACCTGCTATCTGCCAAACACGGGAATGCCTGGAATGTTCTGATGCCGGGCATCCTGGCGGTTGGCGGAGTGGCATGGAGGGGGGTTGGGCAAGGGGGATGGAGCATTGGAAGTTAAGACCAGGTTTAGCCTTTGTTCTCTCTCTTACGTCTGGGCTTCACAAGACAAGGTCACGATTGGCTTGTGGGTTATCTTTAATTTATTTGGCGTGGGCTACGGCCAAACAGTAGCCTGTGTAAAGTTGGTTTAATAAATCGTCAATTCGTAAACTCAATGTCTGGACAATTGTTCCTTTATGATCTAGTCAGGTCATTACAGTATGAAAACTAAAATTTGCTTTTTGGTCTCAATGTAAGGTTAGGCATAAGGTTAGCAGTGTGGTTGGGGTTATGTTTAACATCAGATTTGAAGAAGATAAATAGTAACAGGGTTTATGACTTTGTGGCTGTGTTAACTAGTGACGACTGTGCTGCTGACGCTGTGCTGTCTGTCTTTGCACCATGCGCAGGTTTGAGCAACAATTTTTAAGGAAACTTCATAAAAAGTTCAACCAAAACACATTCCCAAATACACATTCCCAAATATGTCTTACTAACAGCTAAAACTTAATTTGCACAGAAGTAGCTAGCTAGTTATGTTAATGTTAGCTAACTAGCAAACCAAACAAGAATGTTTCCAATGCCATGGCTGACTGACTCTCCATACAACTCTAGTTTCCTATTTTCTAATGATTTTAATTTAAACAGGACATACATTTGTTCCATTTAGCCACTGTTTTTGTTGTAGTTATCAGGTAAAACAGATTTATGCAAATTATCCCAATTCTAGTAGCAGCTTGTGACTAGTTCATGTTGAAGAACATGGACACGTAGCCTAGGCTAGATCTCTAATAGCTGTACTCAGACCTGGATGATCTGTTGTTATTGTCTTTTGTGCCAAAACCAACTATACCCAGCACGCTCCAGCAGGGAAACTCCTTCCCCTTCCTGTGCCTCAGCGGCCTTGGTCCCATCTGTCCATAGATTTCGTAACTGATTTCCTGCGTCTGATGGTTTCACTGCTATTATTGTTGTTGACAGATTCTCTAAATCCTGCCGTTTTATCACTCTCTTTCTTCAGACACTATTGCCTTCTGGAGGACATTGTCTCCGACCGTGACCCCCAATTTACGTCGCGGGTATGGAGATCCTTCATGGAGAAGCAGTGGTCCACGGCCAGTCTCACATCCGTGTACAGCCTCACATCAGTCCAACGAGCAGGTGGAGAGGATCAACCAGGAGCTGGGGAGGTTCGTTAGTAGTCACTGCCAGGACCGGCAGGGGTAGTGAGCCCCGTGTTCCATCCTGGTGATCATTATCCACCAGGGACCTCCCCTCCACCTTTACTGCCGAAAATTGAGCACCCGGTATGTGGGGCCCTTCAATCGCTGTGTCTTTGTGAGACGCAGAGTAGGTGAATGGATGATCTCTGCATGTGTAGTTCCCACCGTGAAGCATGGAGGATGAGGTGTGATGATGTGGGGGTGCTTTGCTGGTGACACTGTCTATTATTTATTTAGAATTCAAGGCACACTTAACCAGCATGGCTACCACATCAATTCCACAAATATGGAGACCCCCTCAGTTTTCAAATCACGGAGAGGGCTTTGGCTGTTGCACTTAAACAAGCAAAGATTGATGTCAAAGATGGACCTTTTTTATGTCTGGGTGCATGATACGAGCCCTGCTATTTTGGTTCGCAAAGAGACCTGGCTCTCTGGCAAATAAGTTAGGAAGGACGCCAGTATCTTTGTAGTGACTGTGTATAAAGGCACAGGGCGAGACTCAGATGCAGACACCAGAAGCAAATAGTTAGTCTCTGATATTTATTGAAAAATAAGGGGCAGGCAAGAGCCAGGTTGAGGACAGGCAGAAGTTCATAAACCAGGTACAGGGCAGCAGGCAGGCTCGAAGTCAGGGCAGGCTGAGTGGTCAGGCAGGCAGGTACAGTGTCAGGACAGTTAAAGGGTCAGAACCGAGAGGACTATAAACACAGAGACTTGGAAAAACAGGAGCACGGGAAACCCACTGGTTGACTAGACAAGACGAACTGGCAACAGACAGACAGAAGACACCTGTATAAATACACAGGGGATAACGGGAACAAATGGGAGACACTTGGTGGGGGTGGAGACAAGCACAGGACAAGTCAAACAGATCAGGGTGTGACAGTATCCCCCCCTCCCACCACCTGGAGTCCTACCTGGGTGCATACCTAGTTGACCGGGTTATCGGCGGTGAAAGTCGACGATGAGGGCCGGGTCCAGGATGTCTTTACCGGGGACCCAGCAACCCTCCCAGTCAACCAGGTACTGGAAACACCTGCCCCAAGGCATCTCACCATGTACACCGGGTGGTCATTGATGACACAGGGAGGAGGGGTGGGCCTGGAAACAGAAGAAAAAAGGCTGTGAGACAAGGGCTTAATCCTGGACATATGACAAGTGGGATGTATACGGGGATAATAGAATACGAACAGCAGTGGGACTAAGGACTTCAGAGATGGGGAAAGGACCAACAAAATGGGGGGAAGGTTCACGGGGCTCCACCCGGAGGGGAAGGTCCCGTGTAGACAGTCATACCATCTGCCCGAAACGATAGTGAGGAGCTGGATTCCGGTGGCGGTCCACTTGGAGTTTGCCCCCGGTAAAGTTTTGGGCAGACCGCACCACCCTCTGGAGAGCCTTGCAGTTGCGGGCAGTGCAGTCGCTGTACCAGGCGGTGATACAGCCTGACAGGATGCTCTCAATTGTGCATCTGTAAAAGTTTGTGAGGGTTTTGGGTGACAAGACACATTTCTTTAGCCTGAGGTTCAAGAGGCTCTGTTGCACCTTGTTCTCCACACTGTCTGTGTGGGTGGTCCATTTCAGTTTGTCAGTGATGTGTACGCCAAGGAACTTGAAGCTTTCCACCTTCTCCACTGAGGCTTATGTCAATACATTCCAGTCAATGGGAAAATGGAGAAAGATGAGACTCACAGACAGACATGTCTCTCTCTCTATTCTCTAATCCCCCTTTTCCTGTCTCTCTCTTCTCTCTCGCTCCCCCTTCTTTCACCCCCGCCACCCTCACCCCCTCTCTCACCCTTCTCTCTTTCTCTCCCTCTCTTTTTCCCTCCTATCTCCCACCTTTCTCTCCCCTCTTCCCTCCTCTCTCTTCCCCTCCCTCCTTCGCCCTCTCCCTCCCCATCTCCCTCATATCTCACTGCTATCTCCCCCCTCCCCTCCCTCCCTCCCCTCCTTTAATCTATCACTCCCCCTCCTTCCTCTCTCCCACTTCTGTACGTCTGTTGACTCTCTCTCCCCTCCCTCCTCTCTCTTCCCCCTCCCTCCTTCTCTCTCCCCTCCCTCCTCAGGAAAGAGAGAGGGTGAAGGAGGGAGGGGAGAGAGAGGAGGGAGGGGGAAGAGAGAGGAGGGAGGGGAGAGAGAGTCAACAGACACTTTGAGATATCAGCTGATGTACGAAGGGCTATATAAATACATTTGATTTGATTTGAAAAGTGTAGGTATTACAGATTCGGTCAGGGAGAGGTTGAAATGTCAGTGAAGACACTTGCCAATTGGTCCGTGCATGTTTTGAGTACACGTCCTGGTAATCCGTCTGGCCCAGCGGCTTTGTGAATGTTGACTTGTTTAGAGGTTTTGTTCACATTGGCTACCGAGAGCGTTATCACACAGTCATCCGGAACAGCTGGTACTCTTGTGCATTCTTCAGTGTTGCTTGCCTCGAAGCGAGCATAAAAGGCATTTAGCTCGTCTGGTAGGCTCGCATCACTGGGTAGCTCACATCTGGGTTTCTCTTATTAATCCGTAATACCTTTCAGGCTCTTCCACATCCAACGAGTGTCAGAGCTGGTGTAGTAGGATTCAATCTTAATCCTGAATTGAAGCTTTCCTTGTTTGATGGTTCGACTGAGGGCATAGCGGGATTTCTTTTATAAGCGTCCGGATTAGTCTCCCGCTCCTTGAAAGCAGCAGCTCTAGCCTTTAGCTCGATGTGGATGTTGCCTGTAAACCATGGCTTCTGGTTCGGATATGTACTTACAGTCACTGTGGGGACGACGACCACGTGTGCTAGCAAAATAGTCCTGTAGTGTAACCTCCGCGTCATCTGACCATTTCCGTATTGAGGGAGTCAGTGGTACTTCCTGCTTTAGTTTTTGCTTGTATGCAGGAATCAGGAGGTTATAATTATGTTCAGATTTGCCAAATGGAGGGCGGGGGAGAGCTTTGTATGCATCTCTGTGTGTGGAGTAAAGGTGATCTAGGATTTTTTTTTCTGTATTTGCACATGTAACGTGCTGGTAAAAATGTGGTAAAACTGATTTAAGTTTGCCTGCATTAAAGTCCCCAGCCACTAGGAGCCCCGCTTCTGGGTGAGCATTTTCTTCTTTGCTTATGGCCTTATAGAGTTGGTTGAGAGCGGTCTTAGTGTCAGCTTCGTTCTGTGGTGATAAATAGACAGCTATGAATAATATAGATGAGAACTGTCTTGATAGATAGTATGGTCTACAGCTTATCATAAGGTACTCTGTTGTTAACAAATAGACACACACTCCCACCCCTCGTCTTACCAGAGGTAGTGTCACCACGAACCAGAACAGATTCAATTCACTTTGGCATATATTCTACAAGTGTCTGGAACTCTATTGGAGGGATGCGACACCGTTCTTCCACAAGAAATTCCATAATTTGTTATTTTGTTGAGGGTGGTGGAAAACGCTGTCTCTGGCACAGCTCCAGAATCTCCCATAAGTGTTCCATTGGATTAAGATTTGGTGACTGAGACGGCCATGGCATATGGTTTGCATCGTTTTCATGCTCATCAAACCATTCAGTGACCACTCGTGCCCTATGGATGGGGGCATTGGCATCCTATAGGGGCCATGGTAGCCAAAATACTAACTTGCCTGCCAAGAATTTTTATACATGACTCGAAGCATGATGGGATGCTAATTGCTTAATTAACTCAGGAATCACACAGGTGTGGAAGCACCTGCTTTCTATATACTTTGTATCCCTCATTTACTCAAGTGTTTACATTATTTTGGCAGCTGATAGGATCAATGCAGATAGTCAGGGTAACCATTTAATTAACTATTTAGCAGTCTTATGGCTACTTAGAAGTCTTATGGCTTGTAGGTAGAAGCTGTCTCTGAGACTGTTGGACCGAGAGCCGATGCTCCAGTAGCGTTTGCCGGACGGTAGCAGAGTAAACAGTCTATGGCTTGGGTGGCTGAAGTCTTATCTACATTTTTCGGGCCATCCTCTGACACAGCCTGATAGAGAGGTCCTGGATGGCAGGGAGCTCGGCCCAAGTGATATACTGGGCCGTCCGCACCACACTTTGTAGAGCTTTGTGGTCTAGGGTGGGGAATTTGCCATACCAAGCGGTGATGCAGCCAGTAAAGATGCTCTCAATGGTGCAGCTGTAGAACTGTTTGAGGATCCAAGGGCCTATGCCAAATCTTTTCAGCCTCCTGAGAGAGAAGAGGCGCTGTCATGCCCAACTGTTTGTGTGTGTGCGTAGGCCAGTGGAGGCTGCTGAGGGGAGGACGGCTCATAATAATGGCTAGAATGGAGTTAGTGGAATGGCATCAAACAGATGGAAACCATGTGTTTGATGTATTTGATACCATTTCACTGATTCCGCTCCAGTCATTACCACAAGTTCGTCCTCCCCAATTAAGGTGCCACCATCCTCCTGTGGCGTAGACTATGTTAAAGGGATACATCATGATTTTGACAATGAAACCCTCTATCTACTTCCCAGATTAACTTGTGGATACAATTTGTATGTCTCTGCGTGCAGCTTGAAGGAAGTTGCTAACTATCATTAGCGCAATTTTTTTTTTTAAGTCATAGATTTTTGACATTGTGGTAACTAGTGACAACCCACATGCCCTTTGGTGCTGGGTCTTGGTGCAGTGTGTTATGTTCGTCACTGCTTTCAGACCAGGTAGGACACATTTTGTAGAGAGTTGTTCCTGTGCTAGTTTGCAACATTTCAGAAAATGGAAGAAAACCTGGAGGAAAAACTGAATTCTAAACTGAACACAAAATCGGCTTACGTCAACATATTTTGATGAGGTTTTAATCGCTGATTTTCTGGCCATCCTCACTTACTTGTACTTACTACACTAAACTAGTGAGCACCGTTGGAGCTCTGCCCAAGCAAGGCATTTGATTGGTTTGACGTGTTGTGTGGAGTCACTGATTTACAGCGGGTTCCCACCAATATTTAGATATTTCTCTACCATGGACTTGCCTAGGTTCCCGTTTTAGGTTTTCGACGAGGCTACCTGTATATATACACATTATATACACACACACTACACTGACACTCACACAAAACCCACACACATTCATATACACTACATACACACACACACACACACACACACACACACACACACACACACACACACACACACACACACACACACACACACACACACACACACACACACACACACACACACACACACACACACACAGTTGCTACTCTGTTCTTCATTCTTATTCTTATCTATCCTGTTGCCTAGTCACTTTCCCCTGCCTTTATGCACATATCTACCTCAAATACCTTGTACCCCTGCACATTGATCTGGTAATGATACTCCCTGTATATAGCTTAATTCTTGTGCTACTATTTTTATTTTGTATTATTATTTTTTAACTCTGCATCGTTGGGAAGTGCTTTTAAGCAAGCATTTTACGGTAAAGTCTATTCGGCGCATGTGAGAAATAACATTTGATTTGCTGTTTGCTGCTGCTTCCCCCTCCTTTCACCCCGTGGCGATGATCGGAAGTCTTTGTCTGGTGTAGCCTACAAACATCGGCATGTTGTACAACAAACTTCTTTGCGTGTTGTAACAGTAGGCTATTGCAAACATAAGCACAACACAAACGGGCAGTCTTAGAAGCAATTTCATGTTATTTTGTCAGAAGGGAGTGATGATATCAACACATTACCACAAATGTGTGGTTTTGCCAAACTGCAATGTGTAGACTGCGTCCTGCTTGTGCTACTGCAATATCCGTAGTTTCAACAGATAAAAGAACACATACGCAGAATGCAATTTGAAACTTCAGCTATGGGGAAGAGGGTTCCAAATGGACTGTGCTGGTAAAGGCCTGAGAGGACACTAAGTTTACTTTTCAAAGGGTAGAAACATTGTGGTTTATTTTGGTTATCACATTTGACAAATTCTAAAATGGAATGTCTTACGCATTTAAGGTACCAGTTTGAAGAAAAACAAGCATTCCTGTGCTCATTCTCATTACTGGACTGCCGGAATGGATAAGAACACTATTAGAGACAACTAATGTTGGTAAACAGACCTGAAAATGGTTTACAAAAGTATGGCAACAGGTAAACTACTGACCACGTAGAGGGAGAACATATGTGGACTGAAAACAAGGATCCAACTTGTGTTGGACAAGTTGGATCCTTGTTTTCAGTCTACATATGTTCTCATACTTCATTAACCCGGAGAGTATGGATACAGTGCCCACAGCAGTCTTATTTATCTCTCGTGCACAATTTGTTCAGTTGTGACATTTGAGATAGGTTGGCTGGAGAGCACTGTACAAACACAGTATGGATGACTAGTTAAGACATTTTTAAATAAAAAAATATGAAATTCCATCAAGAAAAGGATATTGCTACCAGTAATATACTTTATTAAAAGTATTGTATAGATATGTATAATTCTGTCAAGAGTTCATAATAGATTGTCCATCAGCGGTGAGGTTGAACTCCCTCTATCCATAGTAAAAGCACAATGTTTTATGTCTGCAGTGTCAAACTATTTTTTTCCCCGGAGATACTGTACATTCAGTCTTCATGAAAGTTCAGGGGGCTGCATTGCAAATTAGGGATAATTCCTGTCTGCCCAAATCAGCAAGAAATACTCCTTCATTCATAATTTGGGGAATTGTCAATGCCCCGTGACTGTCTAGCTTTTATTTTAGTGATTGTCATTGAGCTGTACACAATTAATAATTTTTAAATGTTTACTATGCTGTTGCTTTAAGACAAGTCCCATGATTGTGGTGAACACAATGGCGTGAGCAACCAAACCAGCCTTGAAAAGAGTTCTCAAAGTTTAAATTATTAGAACATGTGAAGGTCTATTATAATTTCTACTTAGGTTGTAGTCGATCAAGTTTAGACGGAAGGAGATTTCTCTTTTTTTATTATTTGTTTTTACCCATGATAACGTTCATTGCAATTGACCTTAGGGGTCTTGAATGTGGTTGCTTCTGTTGTATTTCTCCCAACAAGTTGTGTGTTACTGAGCACCAGAGGAATAAAATGCTATTATTTTCCACAGCATGCGCTAATAATGCCTGATGGTTTGTGGTGTGATTATTTGGCTGCCTGGTGCTGGCTAAAAGCGCATTATTTCACCCATCTGCACTCTCAATGCTAAAGCAACGGCTGAGAAAATGAGGTGTCACAGCCATGAGGAAGGGATGCGGGATGCTGGTCACCATAGTAACCCCAGTCATTACAGATGGCCCTACTTTAAGACGGATAGAATAATGCCCGTGAGTAAACTCAACTGACTAATTTAACCCGGCTTTAGATTTGGGGCATTCATATAAAACTTAAAAGGTACAACTTGTAACATTTCTTCATTCTTAATTTCTTCATTGGCAACCTCATAAAGATGAGCAAAAAATACATTATAAAATAAATCATTCAAATACGGAGCAATATATTTATATATATTTGAAACAATTGGATTTTATACTAATACAATTGTTTAGAGAAATAGATTTAGTTTAACAAGTAATAATAAAAAATTACAAAAATAGGGGTAAAAATATTACCATCCCTGTTTTCAATACTGTAGTTATCCTCACAATGGGAGGGTGCTACAATATTGAAAACAGAGGTGGCAATCATTTTTACCCCAATGTTTTTTTTTACGTTGATTTTGTGGGGAATTAACATTTTCTTTGTGGATTTTGATTAGTGCTTGGGGTTATTGTCTTGCTGGAAAACCCACTTGCTGCCAAGTGTCTCGCCTGGCAGAGGCAACCAAGTTTTTAGCTAAAATGTCCTGGTACTTGGTAAAGTTCATGATGCCGTTGACCTTAACAAGGGCCTCAGGACCAGTGGAAGCAAAATAGCTCCATAACATCAAAGATCAACCACCATTTACCGTAGGTTTTAGGAACTTTTCTGCATATGGGTCTATTTTTTCAACGCCAAAACCACCACTGGTGTGTGTGGCCAAAGAGCTCTATTTTCATGTCATCTGACTATAGCACGGGTTCCAATCCAAGTGCCAATGCATTTACCAAACTCCAGGCGGCGCTGGTTTTACTAACTAATGTGTGTTTTAAATCATACATTTCCATGATCAAACTAAGCAGCTTTTTCTGCTAACAATTCTCCTCCACAAGAGTCCAAGAGGCCTCTTATCTTTTTAAGTGGGAGAACTTGCACAATTGGTGGCTGACTAAATACTTTTTTTGCCCCACTGTACCTACACTTACGCTACGGTCACAAGACGCAGGCCTCCTAATTGTCCCTAGAATTTCTAAGCAAACAGCTGGAGGCAGGGCTTTCTCCTATAGAGCTCCATTTTTATGGGAATGGTCTGCCTACCCATTTGAGAGACGCAGACTCGGTCTCAACCTTTAAGTCTTTACTGAAGACTCATCTCTTCGGTGGGTCATAGGATTGAGTGTAGTCTGGCCCAGGAGTGTGAAGGTGAACGGAAAGGCTCTGGAGCAACGAACCGCCCTTGCTGTCTCTGCCTGGCTGGTTCCCCTCTCTCCACTGGGATTCTCTGCCTCTAACCCTAATACAGGGGCTGAGCCACTGGCTTACTGGTGCTCTTTCATGCCGTCCCTAGGATGAGTGCGTCACTTGAGTGGGTTGAGTCACTGACGTAATCTTCCTGTCTGGGTTGGCGCCCCACCTTGGGTTGTGCCTTGGCGGAGATCTTTGTGGGCTATACTCGGCCTTGTCTCAGGATGGTAAGTTGGTGGTTGAAGATATCCCTCTAGTGGTGTGGGGGCTGTGCTTTGGCAAAGTGGGTGGGGTTATATCCTTCATGTTTGGCCCTGTCCGGGGGTATCATCGGATGGGGCCACAGTGTCTCCTGACCCCTCCTGTCTCAGCCTCCAGTATTTATGCTGCAGTAGTTTGTGTCGGGGGGCTAGGGTCAGTCTGTTATATCTGGAGTATTTCTCCTGTCTTATCCGGTGTGCTGTGTGAATTTAAGTATGCTCTCTCTAATTCTCTTTCTCTCTCTCGGAGGACCTGAGCCCTAGGACCATGCCTCAGGACTACCTGGCATGATGACTCCTTGCTGTCCCCAGTCCACCTGTCCCCAGTCCACCTGGCCGTGCTGCTGCTCCAGTTTCAACTGTTCTGCCTGCGGCTATGGAACCCTGACCTGTTCACCGGACGTGCTACCTGTCCCAGACCTGCTGTTTTCAACTCTCTAGAGACAGCAGGAGCGGTAGAGATATTCTTAATGATCGGCTATGAAAAGCCAACTGACATTTACTCTTGAGGTGATGACTTGCTGCACCCTCGACAACTACTGTTGTTATTATTATTTGACCATGCTGGTCATTTATGAACATTTGAACATCTTGACCATGTTCTGTTCTAATCTTCACCCTGCATAGCCAGAAGAGGACTGGCCACCCCTCATAGCCTGGTTCCTGTCTAGGTTTCTTCCTAGGATTTGGCCTTTCTAGGGAGTTTTTCCTAGCCACCGTGCTTCTACACCTGCATTGCTTGCTGTTTGGGGTTTTAGGCTGTGTTTCTGTACTGCACTTTGAGATATCATCTGATGTAAGAAGGGCTATATAAATACATTTGATTTGATTTGAGTCCATTCATTTCTAAGCAGGCACTCCGTCAGACAGCCCTGTCAGTCTAGAATGCTTGCAAAGCATGGGGGGAATTGCAATTGCTCTCGTTGCCACAGGCACATTGTGCAAAAGGTCCAACATTTGAAATGTTACCTTTTAAGTACATTTCATTCATTGCTGATACGTTTTGGGTGGGGAATTTGTTTTAGTTTTAGTCCTTTGTGTGATTTATTTGTGGTCAATAATGAAGCTATTTCATTTCCACAGTTAATCCTACTGCTCATTAGATGTTCAGTCGTCAAACATAATGGTTTTTGTACTCCTTATGTCAAAAAATCCATGATGTGGACAAAAAATGTAACGTTGTGAACATATACTGTACCAGTAATGTGTTTTTTGCAATAATCTGATTCTTGGCGGTACCCTAAGTGGACTGGACCTGCATGATCATGTTCAACGCTTATCGGGGATCCGCGCTAGTATTTGTGAATTTGTTTGTCTTCATTTGTTGTGCGAGGGCCCAAAGACCTACTGTGATTTGAACTCTGGATATGCGAGCTCATTCAAACAATCATATCCTTATCTTCTATTTGCCCAATGCTCTCATTCAACATTTAATGTCTTTGACCATGACTCATAAACAAGACCTAGCCTACAAATAAAAAGCCTGCGGGTGCATTAATTCATTAGTCACACTTTTTTTCCATAGTGCCATTACAGAAAATGGAACGAAGGGAGCCACTAGATGATATCGACCATCTTGTTTAAGCGCAGTGATGTCCTGAATGATGTGTGCAATGACCTACACTGTCACACTGTTGCTGCCTCTCTCACGATTAGAGCATGGAATTAGTTGAGGCACTGTGGGCCTTTGAACCTGTGATAGATTTGTTGCCGCAGCAGCGGATGAGAATCTTATTATCCCCCAACCTGCAGTTACTACTCAAGACAATTTGGGACTTGTGGGATGTTACACCTGATTGTGGTCACTCTAACAATGTGCAATCCTTTCGGGTCAAATTTCACTGTTAAATAGGGGAGAAAATTAACAATTGTGGGTGTGAACAATTTTAATTTTAAATGTCAACATAGTATGTATACTGCTGACAGTGTCCATGATTTTTGTTTAATGATGTGGAATCCTCACAGCAGAAAAGGTCATTTGTCAGATGACAGATCCACGTGTGACACTTTAAATATAATTTATAATCAATATTTAAATACACATTATGTCCTATACAGTCACAATTATGATTGAACATCTTATGAGAAATAGCCTTTAATGTGCTCGTGCTTGGTGGTCCTTGTATTCTACAGAATATTTACCAGCCCTCTGGCTTACTTCTCAAATATAATGTGTTCTTGCTTGGATGTGTGTCAGCGTTTGAACGGCTATTCAAGGTGGGATACATACTATTATCTAGAGGTAGGCACAATGAGGCATTCAATATCCATTTAGCATTACTAAAATTGCAAAGGACCAGTTGAAAATGATTTTGTTAGATGCATGTATGCACTTTATACTGTGGGGCTTATATTATTATGCATTTCTATACTGTAACTTTTAACCTAATCATATTTAGTCAGGATTATTATATGATATTAAGACGTTAAAAGGAGGACATAACTGCATCATAATGCATTATATCTACTTGTTGATGTTAGGTAGTGTTACCAATATGACTGTTGCATCATGTTTAATGTGAGAATGTTCACTAAAAGAGAATAAAACTTCCTTAGCCTTTCAACTTTGTGTGTGTGCGATGTGCTATATGCAGGAGTTGAGTTATGAAAGCAGAAGACATGTCCATTGTTTGATGTAACATGGACAATAAATCTAAGTTGGTCCCACACCCATTTGTGAAACAAGGTAGACATTTTTTGGCTGCTCCATTTCCCTGTTACCTGTAATATTTTGGCATCATTTAATAATCTGTTTTTATCCTGTCAGGCCCCACTCTTTGAATGATAATGAAGAGAAGCTAGTGGTGAGTGCAGAACCTGTGTGCCATTTCTCATCATTGCCTTGTCGCCCCACATCATTGACCGGTCTGCTGAATTATGTCGGTGCACTGAAGCCAGGCTGAAACAGCAAGGAAATGGCCATGTTTGTAATCTGTGAAAAAAGAGGCACAGAGGAACCAAATTGAAAGAGTATTGGGCACCTGACGTCAGGGATGAACTTCAATGCAAAAGGCTCAACATAGATTTATCAGGAGAAATTTCTCCATCATTAGCTTTTGGTTTACAGGTGATGGGGAATGTTGGGGGGGGGGGGGGCACTTGGATGCAGCTGGAATAGATTGTGTTTCCTCTTGGGCGTGCTCATGCTTTATTTTCCTGGGTCATGTTCAGTAAGCACAGAACGTAAGAAAACTGTCCAAAAACAGGAGAAAAAAAGAAACACTCACACTTGACTTTATTTTCTCCTTACTAGCTCTGACTTTGCTGATACAGTAGCTACTTTATTGAGGAAATGTTTTCTTACTATGACTGTGATACAGTAGCTTGTGAAAGTATCCACCCGCCTTGGCATTTTTCCTATTTTGTAGCCTTACAACCTGGAACTAAAGATTTTTTTGGGGGGGTTGTATCATTTGATTTACACAACATACCTACCAATTTGAAGATGCAAAATATTTTTTATTGCGAAACAAACAAGAAATAACACAAAAAAACTGATAACTTGAGCATTCATAACTATTCACCCCCCAAAAGGCAATACTTTGTAGAGCCACCTTTTGCAGCAATTACAGCTGTAAGTCTCTTGGGGTATGTCTCTTTAAGTTTGGCACATCTAGCCACTGGGATTTTTGCCCATTCTTCAAGGCAAAACTGCTCCATCTCCTTCAAGTTGGATGGGTTCTGCTAGTGTACAGCAATCTTTAGGTCATACCACAGATTCTCAATTGGATTGAGGTCTGAGCTTTGACTAGGCCATTCCAAGACATTTAAATGTTTCCCCTTAAACCACTCGAGTGTTGCTTTAGCAGTATGCTTAAGGTCATTGTCCTGCTGGAAGGTGAACCTCCGTCCCAGTCTCAAATCTCTGTAAGACTGAAACAGGTTTCCCTGAAGAATTTCCCTGTATTTAGCGCCATCCATCATTCCTTCAATTCAAACCTTTTAATTGAAATGCATTCCAGGTGACTACCTCATAAAGCTGGTTGAGAGAATGCCAAGAGTGTGCAAAGCTGTCATCAATGCATAGGGTGGCTACTTTGAAGAATTTCAAATATAAAATATATTTGGATTTGTTTAACACTTTTTTGGTTACTACATGATTCCATGTCTGTTATGTCATAGTTTTCATGTCTTCACTATTATTCTACAATGTAGAAAATAGTTGTAAAAAATAATGTAAAAAAATTCAACCTGGAATGGGTAGGTGTTTCCAAATGTTTGACTGGTACTGTAAGTACTATCTGAACTTGTCCAATATGAAACCCTAATTTTTTTGGTAAAACCTTTGTCTATGGTGTGCCCTAATGAGGTTTAATGTTCATAGTGTGGTGTGGTAGTCTCCTTACACCCCTCCAAATAAATAAGATGAGTCATTGGGTATGGATGTTTGAAACATTAATGCTACATTTCGATTGTTGCGTCAGAAAAAGGTTGTGACAAGATTGTGCAAGTTTACTGTTCAATGAATCAATCATTGCCTGAAAGTTGTCATTCCATTTAATAAAAAAAGTTCAAAACAACACTCATTCTGAAATGCAACAATAATTGAAAAACAAAACTTGTGGTGACCCAGTGGCGGTAACATTAAAGAAAACATGAATGTGAATATAGTTATTATGTGCAGAACAAAGAAATGCTAATTCACTCTGAATATTAAGGCTGCAAATCAATTCTATTTGATTTACCCTTGGTCACGGACATCTGGCCTTGGGCCATAGACAAAAGCAATTCCTTCGATAGAACAGAATTATTTTAGAGAATACAGAGGGGAGACCACTGGATTCTTTGAGGGAAAGTAATTAAGACAGAAACTGTTTCCATTGCCTACATTTGTGTGTGTCATACCCAATGTGGGTCTGAGTCAATGACGCTGCATTGGCAACATTTTCTACATACCTTACACCATATACACTGAGTGTACAAAACATTATGAACACCTGCTCTTTCTATGACATAGTCTGACCAGGTAAAAGCTATGATCCCTTATTGATGTCACTTGTTAAATCCATTTCAATCGGTGTAGATGAAAGGGAGGAGATTGGTTAAATAAGTATTTTTAAGCCTTGAGACAATTGAGACATGGATTGTGTATGTGTGCCATGCAGAGGGTGAATGGGCAAGACAAAATATTTAAGTGCCTTTGAACAGGGTATGGTAGTAGGTGCCAGGGGGCACTGGTTTGTGTCAAGAACTGCAACGCTGCAGGGTGTTTCATGCTCAACAGTTTCCCGTGTGTATCAAGAATGGTCCACCACCCAAATGACCTCCAGCCAGCTTGACACAACTGTGGGAAGCATTGGAGTCAACATTGACCAGCATTGTTGTGGAACACTTTTGACACCTTGTAGAGTCCATGTCTTGACGAGTTGAGGCTATTCTAAGGGCAAGAGGTGGGAGTGCAACGCAAAAGTAGGAAAGTGTTCTTAATGTTTTGTACATTCAGTGTATTATACATACCAAATAACACCTAACAGTATATGTATCTTTTTATACAGAGTAGGCAACTTAAATTGCAGTAGATTAACTCTGTATTGTTCATCGTTATTCAAATGAGGTGACACATCCGCTCTTACACTACTGTGTGTGGGTGGCTGACACTACCGTGATTGCTTCTTACAAGAGGGAGAGTGGAGGAGAAGAACCCATATCCTCTGCCTGTAAAACATTAGCATTTAGTGGTATCATTTGTGCCTGGCCTCAGATGTTCACAGAAATGTCAGGATGATACTGTGAAAGATTCTGTAAGGTCGCCACAGGGCCAGCACCTCCTTTTCCGCTTGAGTGCATCCTCAAAGAATTGTTAGTCCCTGAAACCTGTTATTTGCTTCGCATTGATCCTAACCTCTCACTCGCTGTTTCTCGACTGCTTTTTGTTGGCTTACATCAGAACATTGCTGTCATTGTAGTCCTTTCCTTTCAATTGATCACATGCGGCCATGTTCTCGATTTAATGACTGGCTGACTTCTTATGAGGAAGCACTTCATTACCTTTGGTACAGCGAGCAAGAGTGAGAGAACTCGGGCATGGAGAGCTCTGTCTTGCGCAAGTAAGGGACGAGATTTGATCATGCCGAAATCAAAAGGGCCATGCCATTTTTGTGTATATGCACGTTTGTGTGTGCGTTTATGGTTGTGTGCATGTGCTGTGCACAGGTTAACATTCAATATCGACCGTGGAGGCTACATATTTTCAACTGGAAGAGGCATGTCATGACACAGGGTATCAAATTTCCACATTTGCCCAAGGTCTTTGGCTTCTATGATGGCAATTGATGTTATACTTTCAGACGGTAATGTTGACTTGTGATCTAATGGGGGAGGGGGGCATCTAGGCCGTGTACTTTGATGTCTGAATGGACGTACTGAACATTATAAAGTGCCATGTTCATCCCTGCCATCAAGCCATGTCGTTGTTTCTTCTCAGAAATGTTTTCAAAAATTGATGCGTCAAATACCCCTTCATGATGTAAACCTTTGGTCCTACAGTGGATATGTAAACTGTTCAAACTGATATGTAAACTATCCTCTGAGAGGAGAGTGATTGAGAAATGTTTCTCCAGTCAAAAAGATAGGAAGTTACACTGTTAAAATGTTTAAACACAACAACATGTCTAAATTACAGTACTCACATGTGGACAATTAAGGTTAAGTGACAGGCATGAGAGAAACCAGTGTGAATCGCTCTAAGCATAAATGAATATAGGTCATGCAAATATAGGTTGTGGATATGTTACTCCTCGAACTACAATGTACTACTGATAAACATCTTTTTTCCACTATCATTTGGTAGTTTACAGTCATCCAAAGCTGAAGGCCAGTGAAGGGAGCAGAAAAGCAAAAATTGATTACGCAGGACATGATTTGAAATGCTACTTTAGTTTACCTTTTATATGATTAAATATATTGTCAAGTATATATTATATATATTGTAAAGTGACAAGAAGTGCATTGTTTGACCTGCTACTCTGTTACAACACTAACAGCCACACTACTACTGCCTTCACATTTTGTTTAGAATAAAAATCTAAAGTGTTATTTTTTTTATTTTTTTTATGAGGAACTCAGTCAGGGTCTCAACTTAGTCTTGAGTTAGAATAGTAGAATACAGAAGGTGCAGTTTCGAAACTTGGTTCTGCATCAGTAGTTTTCCCTTTTTTATAGCTAAAATCCCTGAACCAAGAATAAATACGAGTCTATGGAATGAACACCTTTGACATTGACCTAGCACACAGCTCAGACACCCATGCATACCCCACAAGTCATGCCACCAGAGGTCTCTTCACAGTCCCAAATGTCCAGAACAGACTATGGGAAATGCACAGTACTACATAGAGCCATGACTACATTAAACTCTTTTCCACATCAAGTAACTCGTGCTAGCAGTAAAATCAGAATTTAAAAAAAATGAAAAAACGACACATTATTGAACAGTGCGGACTGTGCAGAGACACAGACACACACGAATACGCATGGTAACACACGCACTCTACACACACGTACATTATAATATTGTTATATTGCTGTATGGATTATGCATTTTAGATATGTTTGGGTAGTGCATTGTTTAATAATGTGTTGTGTGATGTACTGTTTTATTTAGTATATACAGTGCCTTGCGAAAGTATTCGGCCCCCTTGAACTTTGCGACCTTTTGCCACATTTCAGGCTTCAAACATAAAGATATAAAACTGTATTTTTTTGTGAAGAATCAACAACAAGTGGGACACAATCATGAAGTGGAACGACATTTATTGGATATTTCAAACTTTTTTAACAAATCAAAAACTGAAAAATTGGGCGTGCAAAATTATTCAGCCCCTTTACTTTCAGTGCAGCAAACTCTCTCCAGAAGTTCAGTGAGGATCTCTGAATGATCCAATGTTGACCTAAATGACTAATGATGATAAATACAATCCACCTGTGTGTAATCAAGTCTCCGTATAAATGCAACTGCACTGTGATAGTCTCAGAGGTCCGTTAAAAGCGCAGAGAGCATCATGAAGAACAAGGAACACACCAGGCAGGTCCGAGATACTGTTGTGAAGAAGTTTAAAGCCGGATTTGGATACAAAAAGATTTCCCAAGCTTTAAACATCCCAAGGAGCACGCGATAATATTGAAATGGAAGGAGTATCAGACCACTGCAAATCTACCAAGACCTGGCCGTCCCTCTAAACTTTCAGCTCATACAAGGAGAAGACTGATCAGAGATGCAGCCAAGAGGCCCATGATCACTCTGGATGAACTGCAGAGATCTACAGCTGAGGTGGGAGACTCTGTCCATAGGACAACAATCAGTCGTATATTGCACAAATCTGGCCTTTATGGAAGAGTGGCAAGAAGAAAGCCATTTCTTAAAGATATCCATAAAAAGTGTTGTTTAAAGTTTGCCACAAGCCACCTGGGAGACACACCAAACATGTGGAAGAAGGTGCTCTGGTCAGATGAAACCAAAATTGAACTTTTTGGCAACAATGCAAAACATTATGTTTGGCGTAAAAGCAACACAGCTGAACACACCATCCCCACTGTCAAACATGGTGGTGGCAGCATCATGGTTTGGGCCTGCTTTTCTTCAGCAGGGACAGGGAAGATGGTTAAAATTGATGGGAAGATGGATGGAGCCAAATACAGGACCATTCTGGAAGAAAACCTGATGGAGTCTGCAAAAGACCTGAGACTGGGACGGAGATTTGTCTTCCAACAAGACAATGATCCAAAACATAAAGCAAAATCTACAATGGAATGGTTCAAAAATAAACATATCTAGGTGTTAGAATGGTCCAGACCTGAATCCAATCGAGAATCTGTGGAAAGAACTGAAAACTGCTGTTCACAAATGCTCTCCATCCAACCTCACTGAGCTCGAGCTGTTTTGCAAGGAGGAATGGGAAAAAAATTCAGTCTCTCGATGTGCAAAACTGATAGAGACATACCCCAAGCGACTTACAGCTGTAATCGCAGCAAAAGGTGGCGCTACAAAGTATTCACTTAAGGGGGCTGAATAATTTTGCACGCCCAATTTTTCAGTTTTTGATTTGTTAAAAAAGTTTGAAATATCCAATAAATGTCGTTCCACTTCATGATTGTGTCCCACTTGTTGTTGATTCTTCACAAAAAAATACAGTTTTATATCTTTATGTTTGAAGCCTGAAATGTGGCAAAAGGTCGCAAAGTTCAAGGGGGCCGAATACTTTCGCAAGGCACTGTAATTACCTTAATCTTGTTTGGAACCCAGGAAGAGTAGTTTCTACCTTGGCAGCAGTTAATGGGTATCCATAATAAAATACAAAAATGCCACTCACTGACAGTCACACAATTATCCCATGTGCCAGTAAAAAAAAAAGATGTGATTTGTAAATTAGTCTAGATAGTCTCGCCAGCTATCTAAACTTGTAGTAATCATGGCCTAGAGGCCCTGACTTCCAGGGGGCCCATATTCATTTTGTTAGTCACTCACTCAGATATCATATTAATATGGCATAAGTCATAGCAAAATGTATATAATTGCACTCTAACATGTGCAGTTGTATCCCACAACACAATGCCACAGATGTCTCAAGTTTTGAGGGAGTGTGCAATTGGCATATTGACTGCAGGAATGTCCAACAGAGCTGTTGCCAAATAATTAAATGTTTATTTATCTTTCATATGCCGCCTCCAACGTCGTTTTAGAGAATTTGGCAGTATGGCCACCAGGCCTCACAACCGCAGACCTCATCCGATTTCTTCATCTGCGGGATTGTACTTCTGTCTGTAATAAAGCCCTTTTGTGGGGAAAAACTCATTATGATTGGCTGGGCCTGGCTCCCCAGTAGGTGTGCCTATGGATGCGCCCCTGCCCAGTCATGTGAAATCCATATATTAGGGCCCAATGAATTTATTTCAATAGACTGATTCCCTTCTATGAACCGTAACAAAATCTTTGAAATCCTGACTAGTCTCCCAGTCCCTGCCAAGGAAAAACATCCCCAAAGCATGATGCTGCCAACACCAGGCTTCACCGTAGGGATGGTGCCAGGTTGAATCCAAGTGTGACAATTGGCATTCAGGCCAAAAAGTTCAATCTTGGTTTCACCAGACCACATAATCTTGTTTCTCATGGTCTGAGAGTTGCCTTTTGGCAAACTCCAAGCAGGCTGTCATGTATATTTTACTGAGGAGTGGCTTCTGTCTGGCCACTCTACCATAAATGCCTGATTGGTAGAGTGCTGCAGAGATGGTTGTCCTTCTGGAAGGTTCTCCCATCTCCACAGAAGATCTCTGAAGCTCTGTCAGAGTTACCATTGGGCTCTTGGTCACCACCCTGACCAAGGCCGTTCTCTCCTGATTACTCAGTTTGGCCGGGCGGCCAGCTCTAGGAAGAGCCTTGGTGGTTACAAACTTCATCCATTTAAGAATGATGAAGGCCATTGTGTTCTTGGGGACCTTCAAAGCTGCAGAAATTTTTTGGTACCCTTCCCTAGATCTGTGTCTTGACACAATCCTTCTGTCTTGGAGCTCTACGGACAATTCCTTTCACCTCATGTCTTGGTTTTTACTCTGACATGCACTGTCAACCTTGTGCCTGTACAAATCATGTCCAATCAATTGAATTTATCACAGGTGGACTCCAATCAAGTTGTAGAAACATCTCAAGGATGATTCATGGAAACGGGGTGAGCCTGAGCTTAATACCGATTCTCATGGCAAAGGGTGTGAATCCTTGTTTTTGCTTTGTCATTATGGGGTATTGTGTGTAGATTGATGATTTAAAAAAAAATTAAAATCCATTTTAGAATAAGGCTGTAACGTAACAAAATGTGGAAAAAGTAAAGGGGTCTGAACACTTTGCGAATGCACTGTAAGTGTTTTCAATGGTATCATCGGTGTGAATCATGTGATTTTAACCAATTATGAGTAGGCATTGCCTACTATTGTCTTCTAATTGGTTGATGTCAACAAGACATAGAAACACACATGTTGATGTTGGGGTGGTTCTGGAGATGATGATTATGAAGTTGATATGATTGCACTAAAGGCATAGAGTCACAACAAGTGCTTAGTCTCACTGTATATCAGAGCACGCACGGTAAATGAAAGTGATTACAGGGATGGCATACTAATGGTATACTAATATCATTCATAGAGGCTAAGGAAATGGATGGTCACGTGGCACCTATCTTCAAATGAGCAGATATATTAAATATATACATCAGGAAATTACAAGAACTTGGCACGGCTGTATCTGGTCGCATTCACTCAACCAATCTGAAGAACCAAAATCCTTGAGAACTTCCCAAACAGGGAGGCCCACAGCCAAGGCAGCGATGTACTGCTCATATACAACATGCATACGAAGCTGATACAACAAGTGACAGAAGTTCTCTCTCCAAGGCTACAGAAGTCATTCGTCAGGATATATTTGCAATGTGGAACCGTTCCAAATGTAGATTTGACAATGAATGTCAAACCAAATCAGTCCTCAAATTATTTTTCATTTTAGTCATTGAGCAGATGCTCTCACCCAGGAGCAATTAGGGTTATGTGCCTTGCTCAAGGACACATCAACAGATTTTTCACCTAGTCGGCTCTGGGATTCAAACCAGCTACCTTTAATTTAATGGCCCAGCGCTCTTAACCGCTAGGCTTGTTGATATTTGTTGCTTACTGTATTCGTTTTCACCAAACAGAACATTCTAAATAGTATGTAGTACAATTAGTACATAGTATGTAGTTTTAGTAAGTAGGAGGCAAGACAGATTTCGGACATGGCCATAGTCTCGAGAGAGAGAAACACTGTTGCCTGTTTACCTTGGAATCATGGTACACACGAAGACACGCAAAAGAGATATAGTAGACAGTAGTTCAATTCCTGCAGTTTTATGAAAACGTCACCTTAAATGGATATCATAACTAGTTGATTAGTTCCTTGTTTTGATGCAGACACTGTAGGCCTATGTCCAATGGAGTTGGCCAGTGTCATTTGCAACTCATTATTAGACTCAAATGAGTCTCCCTTATCTTGTTCACATAACATGTTCAGCCATGGGAAGGGAAAGAGTTCATTGTAGTACATCAACACCAATGTTGAAGTAGCAATTCTGGTTCACCTCAACTGTGGCTCAACAACCTATGAACCAAACCTCAATCAGAAACAGAGGAATATGTTACAGCAACATTTGTGAAGAGCACAATCAGACAGGTCATTTGCAAAGAAATATGACCATTGACGTTTATGTGGATAATTATTATAATTCACACCAGCCATTAGCAGTGTACAGCATTGGAAATGGAGGGCTTATTATAAGCTTACTTATCATACATTTGTTGCTCGTCGAAAGGTCCCCATAATTTTTAATGGCAGATAAAATTCAGTGTTATTGGAAGGCACCACAATGTAGGAGTGAATAGCTCTCGCATTACAAAAGCCTTTAGAAGAGATTTAGCTCTTAAGGTAATTGCCACAGTACAGGTGCAGGGCTTTTTTTCTCCCTCTGTGATGTAATCTGGTCAAATTAATTTGAAACACACTTTCTGTTTTTTTATTTTTTTTATTTTTTAAATCTACACTGATTGCTCTCCCCTGGTGCTAACGAGATGTAAACAAACATGTTTAGGTGATGAATTTTAGGGGACAATGCATTTCTGTTTCTCACATTTTATCAAAACATCACACTGCCCTGCAATTATAATAGCAGGGTCGAAAATAATTAGCCACTCAAGTCCTGTTTGATCACTGTCAGTGTCTGATTATAGATAGTAAAAACTCTCTGTGGAGTTTGATGCATGTTGCAGGTAATGCTAGGTGTTTGTTATTTTCACAAGTGCAGAGTCATATACTTATATTGTGATAGGTTGACATTAACCACTGTGAACTTTTGAATAAAAAACTGGGTTCGTTATGGTTAATGAAAATGCTTTCTTGATTGCTTTACACTTCATCGATAATAAATCACTTATTGGGGCTTCCGAGTGGCGCAGCGGTCTAAAGCACTGCATCTCAGTGCTAGAGGTGTCACTACAGACCCTGGTTCAATTCCAGGCTGTATCACAACCAGCTCTGTTGGGGATTCCCATAGGGTGGTACACAATTGGCCCAGCGGGGTAGGCCATTATTGTAAATAAGAATTTGTTCGTAACTGACTTGCCTAGTTAAATAAAGGTTAAAAATAAATGTACAGCCAAATCAAGCAAGTAAGATCATAATAAATTAATGTCATTATAATAGATATTTTAAAATATTTGGGAAAACAACACAATAGAGCAGGTTGGGTAAAGATGTCAATTCACCGTCTATTCCAAGTTGGTTCAACATAATTTAATTGAAATGACGTGGGAAAACAACATTGATGTGACCAGTGGGTAGGTTTATTTGTATATTTGGATCAGCATTAGCATTTGCAGAAGCAGCAGCTACTCTTCCTGGGGTCCACAAAAACCACAAAACATGACAAGTAACAAAACACTGATGCAAGGACAGTCGCACACATTTTAAATACAAGCCAGCTGCAGCTTTGCTAGGTCTTTCTTTGCTGCACGACCATCTTATCAGACTTATTCAAGATGAATTAAGACCAGAGCCTAAACAACTGAACAACAAAAATCATAAAATCCACTTTTAATCGTCACATGCTTTGTAAAAAAAACAGTGAAATGCTTACTTCCCAACAATGAAGAATTTAATGATAATAATAAAAATTAATAAATATCCAATGAGCAATGATAGCTTGGCTATATATACATGGGGTACCAGTACTGAGTTGATGTGCAGGGGTATCCAATTGTGGTAGATATGTACATATACAATTTGGTTCAACGTGTAGCCTAGGGGTTAGAGCTTTGGACTAGTAACCGAAAGGTTGCAAGATTGAATCCCGAGCTGACGAGGTAAAAATCGATTGTTCTGCCCCTGAACAAGGCAGTTAACCCACTGTTCCTAGGCTGTCATTGAAAATAAGAGTGTGCTCTTAACTGACTTGCCTAGTTAAATAAAGGTTCATAAATATACAGTAGGTAAGGGTAAAGTGACGAGGCAATAGGATAGATAATAGAGAGTAGCAGCAGGGTGATGAGTGTGTAACTATGTGTGTGCCTGTGTGTATGTATTGTGTGTGTGTATGTGTTTGAGTGTAAGTATTTGTGAGTGTGTGGGTAGTCAGGTCTCAGACGATCCCGCAGTTGTGAGGTAAATTTCGCCAAATTCTCTAATAGAACGTTTGAGGCAGTTTATGGTAGAGAAATAAACATTCAGTTCTCTGGCAACAGCTCTGGTGGACAATCCTGCAGTCAGCATGCCAATTACATGCTCCCTCAAAACTTGAGACATCTGTGGCATTGTGTTGTGTGACAAAACCATCACATTTTAGAGTGGCCTTTTATTGTGAACCTGTGTAATGATCATGCTGTTTAATAAGCTTCTTGATATGCCTCACCTGTTAGGTGGATGGATTATCTTGGCAAAGGAGAAATGCTCACTAACAGGGATGTAAATACATTTGTGCACAACATTTTCGAGAACTAAGGTTTCTGTGCATATGGAACATTTCTGGGATCTTTTATTTCAGCTTCTGAAACATGGGACCAACATGCTGCATTTATATTTTTGTTCAGTATATTTAGCAGTCTTATTGCTTGGGGGTAAAAGCACAGTACTGTTGATTTTGTGTAAAAAACACCAAACATATTTTTATAACAGACATACTCCTCCCTATCTTCACAACAACTTTAACAATATGACTTGATAATTGAACATCCAATGTTATACCTAGGAGTTTAGCTTCCGCATCTTGCTCAATGGTCACACCCTTTATGTACAACTCCAGTTGAGGTTCAGGTCTTAAAGAATGTTTTTAACCAAATGCAATGCTTTTAGTTTTAGATGTATTTAAGACCAGTTTATTATTAATCAACCATTCGGATACCGACTGTAACTCCTTATGTAGAATTTCAGTGAGCTCACTGGCTTTTGGTGTTGACATGTAGAGTGTGGAATCATCCACATACATAGTTATTCTAGATTTGTGTAACCAGTGGCAAATCATTTATAAAAATAGAGAAGTGTAACGGCCTAAGGGAACTGCCCTGAGGGACACCGCACTGTACATACATATCTGATGTTCGAGAATCTTCCATTGGCGAATGTTCTCTGCGCTCTATTGGATACATAACCCTCCAATCATGTGATGGCAGGTGATGTAAAGCCATAACAAGTGAGTTTTTCAATTACATCAAAGACTGCACTGAAATCTAACAAAATAACGAAATACAGCTCCAACTATCATCTTATTATCAATTTATTTTAACCAATTATCAGTCATCTGAGTCAGTGCAGTACAAGTTGAGTGCCCTTCTCTATGCATGCTGAGAGTCAGTAGTTAACTTGTTCTCTGAAAAATAGGATTGTATTTGGTCAAGCACAATCCTCTCCATATGTATACTAAGAACAGGCAGCATGATTGGGAGGCTGTTAGAGCCAGCATGGGTGCTTTACTATTTTTAGATAGTGTAATTACTTTAGCTTCTTTCAAACGGACACACACACACTCCTTTAGGCTTTTGTCAAAGATCCAGCAAATTGGGGTGTCAATACAGTTTGCTACCAACTCAAATAGTTTCCCATCAAGGTTGTCTATACCTGGTGGCTTTTCCACCTCGCCACACTAACTTGACCAAATTCAGAACCGCAATCCTTCTCTTTCATTATCAGATCTTTTTTACAAAAGTATGATGGTTCACTGTAAAATGTTGTCGTTTCACTTCAGAGTTTTTCCACTTTACTAGTGAAATAGTCAGAGGTGGGACCAAGTCACTATTATTCGAGTCACAAGCAAGTCTCAAGTCACAAGGTCAGAGTCTCAAGTCAAGTTCCAAGTAGAACGGGTCAAGTCCAAGTCATATATTCTAAGAGCAAGTCAACTTGAGTCGAGTCACAAGTTCTCAAGTCAAGTAAAAAATAAATCTATACATGCAACGACTTGTTCCACTACAAATCTTTTTATATTTATTGAGGCTACGAGACAGCCCATTTCATTATTTTGTCTACAACACACTTTGATTAGCCTATGTAATTGTAAAATAGGGGCCGTGTAGCAGTCGTAAGGGCATGAAATCAGCAGAAGGCAAGGAAGGTTGACGTGCTCAGAGTGTAGATGTATTCACAGGTCTTGGTGATCCAATTGTGAAAGCGCCATATCATACAAAATATACAAGTAGATTTATCAAGTATACACGGGCAATAGCCCAAAAGAAATAGCCGTTGTATCAGGCTTAACCTATCATATCTGAACGGACACAGGTAGAGGTTAAGACTGTACAGCCTCCACTTGAGAAACCAAATGGAATCTGTCTAACAGGAGCTCAAACAGGTAGGCCTACATAATATAAGCACTTTGCCCCCAGGACCATACAATTACTCAATTGGCAATTACAACCAATAAACTGATTCTACAATGTAAAAGGCCATTTCCAATGTACAGTATATTTCACTTAATCAGACTTAATGATTATTAATGACATTTCAACACATACATGGAAAAATCATTTTCTCTTATTCAATGTTCTGACTCTAGCGCAGGCTAGGTAGTCTATTTCTATGTGCGTCTATTATCCA